>NW_016107593.1:1152548-1225998 GCF_001604975.1 Cebus imitator
GTGATGGGGAGGAAGGCAGCAAATCACACTGCCATGTGTGTTCCTATGCAACAATTTTGCATGTTCTTCACATGTACCCCAAAACCTAAAATACAATAAAATAAATAAATGGGGGAAAAAAAAAACCAAAAAAACAAACAAACAAAAAAAAGAAGTTGTACAGTAAAATTACTATATAAAAGATGAAAAAATAGTACACCTGTATAATGCTCTTACTATGAATGTAATTTGCAGGACTGAAAGTTGCTGTGGGTGAGTCAGTGATTGAGTAGAGAGTAAATGTGAAGGCCTAGGATATTAGTATACAATACTGCAGACTATAAATATTATACACTTAGGCTACATTAAATTTAGTTTTAAAATGTATTTTGCTTTGATAGCAAATTATCTTTGGCTGATTGTAATTTTTTACTTTAGAAACTTTTTTCAACTTTTGAATCTTTTGTAATACTTAGTTTAAAACACAAACACATTGTACAGTTGTGCAACAAAGATTTTTTCTTATATCTTGATTCTATTATTTTTTTTCTATTTTTAAATTTAAAAAATTTATTCTTAAACTTTTTTGTTAAAACTGAAGACAAAAACATACACATTAGCTTGGGCCTACACAGGATCAGAATCATCAATAACACTGTCTTCCACCTCCACATCTAGTCTCACCGGAAGATCTTCATGGGTAGTAACACCCAGGGAGCTGTCATCTGTTATCACAACAATGCCTTCCTCTGGAACCTGCCTGAGGTTGTTTTACAGTTATTTTTCTTTTTTAATAAGTGGAAGACATGCACTCTAATGTAACCAAAAAAGCATAGAATAAATACATAAACCAGTGACAGTTGCTAATTATTTTTACCTGGTATTAGGTGCTGTACACAGTTTTATACACTATACTTTCATATAACTAGCAGTGCAGTAGATTTCTTTATACCGGCATCACCACAAACGTGAGTAATGCATTGTGTGCTGCAGTGTTAGGACTGATAGAACCTCACTCAGGCGACAGGAATTTTTCAGCTCCATTATAATCTTATGGGATCCCTGTTATAGATGTGGTTTGTCATTGACCAAAACATAGTTACGCAATGTATGACTGCGTATGAAATATGGAATGGAGGACTTATAAAAATAACCCAATAGACTCCTAGCTACTTGAAGAAAGGCAGCATCTAATAAATCTTTTTATTCCTAGTACTTCACATAGTATCAGTGTCATAGTAGGCAATAAAAAAAATTGTGTTCAATTTTCTAAATCAACATATCTTCACTCAAAGGAGCAGTTTTAATATATCAAATACATGTCTACCAATACATGAATTACCCGAATAATTGATGAAAACCATCAAAATGATTCATACAGTTGCTCCAGGGTCTGTTTAACATTTTACAATATAGACCAGCCCCTAAGTTCAAGGTTACTGCAAAGACAACTTACAGCTGATTTTTAAAAAGCACTTGATGATGTATACAGTTAAGCTGCTTAAATATGTGACATTTATCCAACCTGGCAAATAATTCACAGACAGGGGCAATAAAATATCAAGATTTTAATACTTACCACTCTCCATGGTACCATTTAAAATGAGGCTGTGTTTCCCAGAAAGACTGAAGCAGTTATGGATGCATAGATTGAAGCTCTACTTGTTTTAGTCCCTATTTCTTCGTAGTAAAGAAAAGCATTACCCACTCTCATCAAACCTAAACTTTGAGATGGTTGGGAGAGGGGAGGAAACGTTGCAGAATGTTTGCATTCTACAGAAGAGAGAGATCCTGTCTGGAATGTTAGTCCCATGTTTTTTTTTTTTTTAAAAAAAACCTCTGTCAAAACATATTTTCTTGAGTTCTGTCATAAATTATATCATATAATGGTTTTGGTCCCAAGTTCAATCTGTAAACAGGGTGCTCACAGCTGGCGAATCTTATGTCTTGCTTCTGGCTTGCAGTGTTTCATTTTATTTAAGAATAACATTATCTCAGAACTGTCACTGGGACAGAGACTTGATAAACTTGGTACACTAAAGTTCGTAAACCTACGGCCTGGACTTGATACCTAGCTGCGCTGAGGTCTGAGTTCTGCTGTACCCCACTTCCCCTAATGTGCCCTTTTCCTTTCTCTCACATGGCCATATGGGGAGAGTTGGTTCCTACGACTTAATGTTAGTCAATAAAACCATACAATCTAAGCATGATTTGTTTTCTCCTAATTTAAAAAATAGCACACTGCCTCTCTGCCTACTTACCTTGCAAACAATAAGTGCAACCACAACAAAAACTCCTGAGTAAAGTTCTCTTTTACTGTTAGGGTTCCTGGATGAGAGGTCTGAAGAACAAGAGTCTCAGTTCTCAAGAGATGGGATCCAGAAAGAGCTCAGAAACCATTTTCAGGATCCAAAACCAGTGTCTTCAAAAGAATGGCATTGTGAGTTAGTTCTAAAATGATACCTAGGCTGGGCATGGTGGCTCACGCCTATAATCCCAGCACTTTGGGAGGCCGAGACGGGTGGATCACGAGGTCAAGAATCGAGACCATCCTGTTCCACATGGTGAAACCCCGTCTCTACTAAAAATACAAAAATTAGCTGGGCACACCTGCAGTCCCAGCTACTTGGGAGGCTGAGGCAGGAGAATGGCTTGAACCCGGGAGATGGAGGTTGCGGTGAGCCGAGAACGCGCCATTGTATCCCAGCCTGGGTAACAAGAGCAAAACTCCATCTCAAAAATAAAATTTAAAATAAAATAAAATAATAAAATAAAATAAAATGATACCTAAAGCGAGGCCCAGAAGTTGATAAGAAGCTCTCTTCGGAGGTATCATAAGAAAACGATGCTGGTGTCATCAGGAAAGATTTTGCTGAAAAATCTCAGACTTTTAAATTTTCAGAGACATCTACATCTTTCAGCCTCATGCATCCTAAACTGCCAAGAGATGAGCTTGGTCTAATGCCAGCACATTGGCAGAGGCTGGCTGAGCACCAGATTTCTAAGCTTTTGCAGATTCTATTCAAACTGGAAAAAATAAATAAATATAATTTAACAAATGTCCACAAGTGCATGGAATTTCACCCCTGCTTTAAAGACAGTAAAGAAGTTCAGGCCTTGCGTGGTGGCTCACACCTGTAATCCAGCTACTCGGAAGGCTGAGGCAGGAGAATTGCTTGAACCCGGGCAGCAGAGGTTGCAGTGAGCTGAGATTGCGCCACTACACTCCAGCCTGGGCGATAGAGTGAGACTCCATCTCAAAAAAAAAGTTCTAAATGTCCCGACCTCCCAGAGTTTATTGTTCGGATGCAAAGAATAGACATAGACACGTGAACTAGTAGCAGATGTAAATGTAAACATAAAATAAACAAGATAAAGGTGTAGAATATGTAATTCTAGAAGACATGGAACAAATTCTAAGAAAGAGCAGGTATTTCAGAGAAAGAGAAGTAACGAAGGCTCCGGACGGGTCATGGGACGGGTCATGGGTCTTGAGCAAATCTCAAAACACAGAGTTTGTAAGTAAGCAAAATAAAGAAAGGAGAACTTTCTGGTTAGGAAAAAAGAGGCATGAAGCTGGCATGTTTGAGGTTCAGTAAGGAAACAAGACTAGCTTTAGCAGAGCATACTTGAAAAGGTTTTTATTGTTCTGTAAATTTCATAAGTTTCCCTGAGGGGGACACAGCAGGTGTTTGAAGGAATTTCATATTCTTCCATTCTCATTACACATTCATATTTTAAATAGGGATTTTTGTAACAAAAGTGAATGTTAAAAAGGGTCAGGATAGACCAGTGGTTAAAGTACAAAGAGCTATAAAATCACACTGCCTAAAATTAAATCCTGCCTCATTTCTTGCATTTAACTACCTGTATAACCTTGAACAAATTACTTAATTTTTCTGTATTTCAGTTAGTTTTATGAAATGATGTAATATAACCCATCTGATAGGGTTGTTAGTAATATCTGCAAAGCATTTCAATAGAATTGTCAGTAATAATTATCATCGCAATCACCACCACCACCACCAAAATACAACAATAAATTTTAGCAATTATTATGAAGCTGTCACTAAAATTATATTAAAAGAGAACTGACTCCTCTGAAAAACTAATAAACCCTTTGATATGAAAGTTGAGATCCTGAGATCTAGCTGTGAATAGGGTGAAATCCTAAAACTGGTTAAGCTGCTGTACTTTTAAAAAAGTGTTTTGTCATTATTGTTTGCTGCTATAAGGGAAGGAGGCAGAATATGTGGTGCTAGTGACTTAGGAGTTGAAGGTGAAGCAGGCTTTTTCTAGGCCTCTTTGCTGGGCTCCTAGCAGGGCGTGCCGGTCTACCCTGTGGTCCGGTCTGCGCATTGGCCTGTGGTTCCCCCGCTGCCTCTGCTGCACGCTCAGCCCCTTGTGCAGGGAGTGAGCCAGCGAGCATGGTGTCCTGCTGGCGGCTCCCAGCGCTGGCGCACGAGTAGGCTCCGTACAGAGCCGGGGGCCAACCAAGACATGTTGCCTCGAGGGGAACGTGGCAGCACCCAGACAGGGGTGCCCGTGACCCCAAAGCCCCATAAGAGGTGTTATAGTGTGCTAATTAGCTCTTTTAGTTCCCCCATCTGCAGCCCTACGAACAGTGGCACGCGTTAACAGCTAAGTCAGCCCCTTGCCCCACCCTGGCTTGTGGCTCAGGACTGGCTGGGCTCTGCCTCTGTTTCCATTGCGTGAGACGGCTGCCCTCCAGGATCCAGGGAAGAGGGCCAATGTGACAACCTTTCTGGGTACCCACACTTGGTGGGTCCCAAGCATTTGTCCTGTATCCAAAAAGAATGAAGTCACACTCACAAATCGAAGGGTGATGAGGATAGGGAATTTTACTGAGCGACGAAAGGGCTCTCAGTAGAGAAGGGAGGGGAAGGTCAGGTGGTCTCTCAGTGTGGCTGAGTCTTGGGTTTTTTTTTTTTTTTTTTTTTTTATAGCATAGGATGGGGGAAGGGCAGGCTGTAGGTAGTACTGGAAGAGGTAACATTCGATTGGTTAAAAGGCATTATTCAGGCCGGGCGCCGTGGCTCCAGCCTGTAATCTCAGCACTTTGGGAGGCCGAGGCGGGTGGATCACGAGGTCAAGAGATCGAGACCATCCTGGTCAACATGGTGAAACCCTGTCTCTACTAAAAATACAAAAAATTAGCTGAGCATGGTGGTGCGTGCCTGTAATCCCAGCTACTCAGGAGGCTGAGGCAGGAGAATTGCCTGAAACCAGGAGGCGGAGGTTGCGGTGAGCCGAGATCGCGCCATTGCACTCCAGCCTGGGTAACATGAATGAAACTCCGTCTCAAAAAAAAAAAAAAAAAAAAAAAAAAAAAAAAAAAAAAAAAAAAAAAAAAAAAAAAAAAAAAAAAAAAAAAAAAAACATTATTCAGAAAGAACCAGTCAAAAAAGGATGGGCAAACAGGAACAGAAGCTTTCACTCTGGGTGGCAGGTTTCATCCAGAACCAGCAGTCCAGGCTGTTTTGGGCTTGAAGTTAGTCCAGGCTGTTTTGGGTTTCACCAGAGAACTGCCCCATTGGCCTACGCATTTCTCTGCCTCTTAACAGTATCAAAGGGTTCTAAGAAAATTTCCCAATGTGATTCAAGAAGAGGCCAAACAAAACAGTACAGACGATCAGACATCCAGAAAGTATTATTTGCATCTTCAGGACAGCTTCTCTGATTTCTTCAACACATTAATGGCAGTTTTTTAAAGGACAAGGTTGTCTGAGCTAGAGTAAAAGAGATTTGAGAGTAATAGAACCCGTAGTATAATATCCGAAGACAATTTTAGTCTCATCACAAAATTTTAATTAAACCATACCTATGACTACATGGTAACTAGGAGACAGAGAATACTGAAAAATTCAGTTGTAAGAAGGAAAATAAATGTCCTAAAGCAGCAAAGTCATTTATATGGCCTGCATAGTAAAAAAAAAAAAGAGAAAAAAAGTAAAAAAGGCAGTAGTTGCATTGAAGAGAGGAGAGTGCTGTGAGGTTCTACTGGTAGACGAACACAGATAACATCAATCAGAATTTACTCCTGGGAGGAAAGGGCCCTCCCCTAAGTCAGAAAATGTTGGGAAAAATTCTGAGACCTGGTAGACAGTGTACTGACTCCTGGAGAGTCAATAGAAGGGGATGCAAATTGTTGAACAGACTGAACATTTCTTAAAAACAATCTTATGGGGAAAAAGGAGGCATCTTGGGAAAAGGAGTGACCTCCTGAATAAAGATGGTGGTAGTGGAAAAGAAGAAATGGAAGGTAGAATCCACAATAAAATAAGTTACTATCTAAGAATCCGAAGAAGGCAGATGGAAATAAATTAATGAAAGAGATGACATTTGTTAAAGAAATTGTGCCTTAGCACAGCAACAAAAGAGGGTGCTATTAAACTAAGAAACTAAGTAAGTCACTGCAACCTCTCCCTTTAGAATGGCTGCAATTCCAATAAAAACTAATTGTGAATTTAAATAAAGAGAGTTTGATATCTATATGGAATTTATGTAAGAGGAAAAAAAGGTGAAACTCAAAATTTTCAGCAGGCATAAATGCAAGTAACAACCACAACCAAAAATCATTGTGAAAAATAAAAAAACTAAACTCAACAATATAAATTAAATATAGTTAGATAAATCATAATGGAAACGGAAAAAACTCCAGGAAGATGTAAACAGGAAGATGATATCCATCCCCTCAAACATTTATCCTCTGAGTTACAAGCAATCCAATTACGCTCTGTAAGTTATTTTAAAATATAAAATTAAGTTACTATTGACTATAGTCACTCTCTTGTGCTATCAAATAGTAGGTCTTGTTCATTCGTTCCATTTTTTTGTACCCATTAACCATCCTTACCTACCCCAGCCCCTCATGACCCTTCCCAGTCTCTGGTAACCATTCTTCTACTCTCTATGTCCATAAGTTTAATTATTTTGATTTTTAGATCCAACAAACCAGAAAATTCTGAGACTGGCTTATTTCACTTAACACAATTTCACATTGCATGCCTGTTTCAAAATATCTCACGTACTACATAACTGTATACACCTATTATGTACCCACACAATTTTTTAAAAATTAAATACAAATTTAAAAAGCAAAGGAAAAAAAAAAGAGACCAGGCCTAGATGATTTCATACAGAATGTTTTCTAAACTTTCAAATAACAAGTAATCCCAATGCCTCTAGCGCTGTTCCATAGCATATAAAAGAAGAAAAACTCAGTTTTTAAAGAAAAAAATATAACATCGCTACCAAGGCCAGATATAAGTTGCATGAAACAAAAAAAAAACAATATTAAGATTATGCTAAATTCTAAAGAAAATATTAGCAAATAGACTACAATAGTATATTTAAAATAATTATTGACTAAACTGGGTTTATTTCAGACATGAAAAGAAGTTTAAATATATTTAATATAGTTAATTAAAATATTAATATAATTACTGGACCAAAGTTAAATGCCAATAAATTTTGTTAGACATTTCCCAAATTTTCCTATCTAGGAGTTGTATGCTTTTACACTCTTACTACCAATGAGTAGAGTTTTTTTTGCACAGTTTTCCTATGTTGTCAAAGGTATATTTTTTAATCTAATTTTTTTTAAAATCATGTGGCTAAAGATCTTTTAATATGTTTAAAGCCTTTTGTCTTTTTTTTCCCCATGAAATATACTTACCCCCCTTTTTTTTTTTTTTTTTTTTTTTTTTTTTTTTTTTTTTTTTTTTTTTTTTTTTTTTTTTTTTTTTTTTTTTTTTACTTTGGCATATTCTGTTCTCTTTTGGAGGGAGGTACTTTTGTTTTCTACTTCTAATATATAAAGTAGAGTTTTAAGAACTCTACTTTATATATTAGAGGCTAACACTGTAACTGTAATGTTATGCTGCAATTGTCATACTCAGGTTTTTCATCTTTTGATTTTGCTTAAAGCTTGGAGGCCTGAAGATACACCATCACAAACGTGTTGACATATATCACATGCATTCTTTATAGCAACAGACTGGAAACAAACCCAATGTTAATCAGTAGAAAATGGGTTGAATAAATTATGAATTATTCACAAAGCAGGGTTCTTAAACATAAAAAATAATGAACCCTATGAACTATTTTTTGAATTATCTCTAGAACATATTTTTAAGGAGCAAAAGCCAGTTTCAGTATAACGCAAATAGATAAATAGGGAGAAGAAAAACAAACAATGATTTATATATTTGAAAGTTAAATGGAATGAGAAAGAAGAAACAAACCAGATAACTGAAAATAAGCTAAAGCAACAAAACTCTATGTAAATTTTATAGCAATCACACAGAGAAAAAAACATTTCAAGTTAGCTTTAACTCTGATTGTACTTTCATAGTGAGATATATTCTAAGGGAAAAAAAAATGAGCTGCAAAGAAATCTTAAACACCCAGTAATTTCGTTGTTATTATATTAGTTTAGTGATTTTAAAGCTGTTTTATGGATATTCTAGGAGAGAAAACTAAAAATGTTATAAGGAAACAAAATTTTAGGAGTAAAATGTTTGCAAGAAAAGAGAATGAAAATTAATTTTCAAATGAATTTGTGCACATTGGAATGGCCTAAGGAGTCATTACATGACTCCTCAGCAGCAATGAGTATATCTAGTTTCCCCACCAAGAAATCTGGTTCTCCAAGAAACCAGGGCTTACAGGAGAAATCAGTGATTGTCAGTCAGGAGCAGGCCAGCCTAGCATATCTAATTCCAGGAAACATCTGAAAATGTAAAAGAAATGTGAGGTTTAATTGACAATATTTTAATGTAGAATGGACACTGAATGAAATTAGAATAAAAGTAGTTTTCTTAGATGATAATGAAATTACAGTTTAGTTAAAAAAATTTAAGGAGATGCATGCTCACATACTTAGGAATAAACTATCATATCTAAAATTTATGTTCAAATAATTCATTTAAAAATACTTGATACATGATAACATAGCCAAATATATACAAAAGTTGAGTCTAAGTGATAGGTACACTGATGATCACTGTACTATTCTTTTAACTTTTCCAAATGTCTAAACTTTACAATGAAAAGTTAGAATGACTTCAGGGACATAGAGAGTTGAGATATGTAATAGTAAAATGACTGTTGGATAAAACATTCGTCTATTCATTTGTCATTTGGGGACATGTGAGAAATGAGAACAGTCAGTTTAAAATTTTATTTTATTAAGAATAAAGTTTATGCTCTCTTGTAATCCCAGAGGATCACAGTAATTCAAGACCCACAGTTTGGTACAGTTAGTTTTAGCCATCCAGACGTGATACCCGGTTAAAGAGAACACGTCCACAGTGGTCTCTTCACATCAGGTGGCTGACTTTAATCAGTCTTGGCTGTGGTGTTTCATCCAATGTGGCTGGCTGAAGGATGTCAGATATGGACATCCTGTGAGCACTGAAAGAGAATAGTAAAGAAAAAAAATCCTTTAGGTATTACTAAAGGGGCTATAGTAGGTAAGTGTACACTTTTGTGATGCCCTAGGATGAGAACCAGATTATCAGTTGATATTTCAGGAAATATTTATCTAGCGTTGGGTGAAATCTATTCCCAGACTAAGGAGCTAATGTTAATTGGGGAACAAAGGCTAATATCCACAAAGCACTTGAAAAAAGTATAAAATCACATATATTATATGCGTGTTATAGAAAATAAGTGGAGCTATAAAATCCATGCTGTCTTGCATTGTCTTTTTTCTTCCTGTTTTGATATTAAAGACAACCTTATTGTACTATTTCCATATCATTTTCATATCTACCATCAGCTTTGAAGTCTAATAAAATTTTATAAATGTTTAATTATTTTTAAATCCACAGTAGATAAGAAATACTTGTTGAAGTCGGGCACAGTGATGGTGCTTACCTGTAGTCTCATCCTTTTGGGAGTCTGAGGCAGGAAGACTAACTGAGGCCAGGAGTTCAAGGCTGCAGTACACTATGATTGCTCCTGTGAGTAGCCACCTCACTTCATCCTGAACAATATAGCAAGGCCATGTCTCTTAAAGAAAATAAAAAAGAAAAAAAGAAATACTCATTCCGAGATGGCACAGGGTGGTAACAAATCAGGCATTGCTACATGAAAGATACTGAAAGTTATTTGGCATAATGTGTACCTCCTCCAAGTCCAAATAATCTAATTTTCATGAATTTTATATACTTAGGAGAAAATTGTAAATCATATAGACTCAACCAGTTTACAGTGTTCTTTAATATACAGAATAGAAGGCAGTGAAATAATTTTTATTTCTATTTTAACTGAGGCACAGAGTTTAAGTGATTTGTCCAAATCCCATCTCTAGTAAAGGGGAGGTTAATGGCCTATAAGTTCACCCTCTTTCTTCTTTCCCATGATGCTTTTTTGAGCTACTGAATGTCATCAAACTAATTTGTACTTGTGGATATAGGCTAGGGCTCAACTTGACTAGTGACGAAGTGGAGAACCGACACTTCACAATCATGAATTCTTTTTGCCTGATGTGTTTGCAGGATGATACCTGGTCAAGTGTGTTTTTCAGATTGTAAATGGCTGTTGGGTCATGATAACCGATTTCTGGCTTTTTTTATTTTAATGATAGTTTGTGATTCACATTCTTTTCAATTCACAGGAGAAGTGTGGTGTTTTTCTGTTGACTTCACATGAATATAAAACATCTTAATGAGTTTTCGCACTTGGAGGGCATTTCTGCCTTGGTTGCTTCTGAACCTCCATGGAATCCTCTGCCACAGTCAAGCTTTCTAGCAGCATTGCTCTTTTTAAGGCACTGTTAAAGGAGTCTGAGGGCTCTTGAACTTTTGATACTGGTGCGTTAGTGAGACGCTCTTTTAACTTAATAGGCTCTTTCCACATTTGCTAGGCTGTATTTATTTTTTAATACTAGCAGCCTGGGACATCTGGAGGGGATTCTCGTGTATAATTCAGTAGGCAGACTCTTTTCCTGCCTGTTGTTTTAGTCCTTTGGGTTTGTTTTTCATTTCAATTTACAGCTATTTGTGTATAAAACAGTTGATCTGTTTAGCTAATGTCTTAGAGTGGAAGCTAAATGACTGTTTTCAATCTTTTCTTTCTGTAATAGTGATTTTCCAAATGAAGAATTCTACAGTGAGGAAGGCAGAAGTTTATCTTTGTATCTGCTACATTTAAAGGGGTTGAGCACATTCACCTCATTCAAATACCTATCTATGACTCACCTCTTAACGTGTGTGTGTCCATGTATTCATGTATTGTCTCATTTGTATTCATAAGCTATTTGATTCATTTATGGTTTTCAGCTTTCAAACAAGAACTGCTCATTCAAATGGAATTTGTTTTTTAAAACTGAACAAAGTTTAAAAATCATTCACTCTGCTGGGCGTGGTGGCTCACGCCTGTAAACGCAGTACTTTGAGAAGTGGGCAGATCACGAGGTCAGGAGATTGAGACCATCCTGGCCAACATGGTGAAACCCGTTTCTACTGAAAATACAAAAATTTGCTGGGCTTGGTGGCATGTGCTTGTAATCTACCTGGAAGGCTGAGGCAGGAGAATTGCTTGAACCAGGGAGTCAGAGGATGCAGTGAGCCAAGATCATGCCACTGCACTCCAGCCTGGCGACAGAGCAAGACTCCATTTCAACAACAAAAAAAATCATTTACTCTATAAGTAAATATGAAATTAATTTTCACATGTTTTTAGCAAAAGACACATTTTTTTTCTCTGTTGTTCTACAAAGCAGTAGAAAGAATAGAGTATGCCCTATATTCTCATAAGGGAAGTAGTTGACAAGGAGTACCTGTTTGTGTGTGAAAGGAGAGGTGGTATTTTAATAACAGATTTTTTTTTTTAAATCACAGAGTATAGCTGTGTACAGTGGCATATGCCTGTAATCCCAGCACTTTGGGAGACTGAGGTGGGTTGGTCACCTGAGGTCAGGAGTTCAAGACCAGGCTGGCCAACATGGTGAAATCCCATCTCTACTAAAAGTAAAAAAAATTAGCCGGGCATGGTGATGCACGCCTATAATCCCAGCTACTCAGGATGCTGGGGCAGGAAAACTGCTTTAACCCAGGAGGCAGAGGTTGCAGTGAGCCGAGATGTCACCTTTACGCTCCAGCCTGGGTGAGAAGAACAGTCTCCAGCTCAAAAAAACAAAGAACAAAACAACAAAAAACACACAGTATATAGTCACAGAGTGAAATGGGAAGGACTAGAAGGATGAAATAGAGGAAGAAAGCGACAGAGGGACTGTTTTAAAATACGGCGTATTCATAGAAACTTGGAAGTATACTAAGGCCAGTAGTGCAGGAAATGACTGCCATCAAAGATAATTTGTTGCTCACAGTTTCCAAGAGGCGGGGCAGGCACATGCCAGACCACATGGGGAAGCACTGGGGTTGGTTAGGAGGTGAAGGAAGAGGAAGAAACCATAGGTAAGAGTCTTTGTGGTGGATTCTGTGGGAAGGAATGGGTGAAATAGGATAAGCAGGCTGAGGGTTGGCTAGTTTGAGTCATTTCAGTGGGCTCTAGGTCATAGAGGCTGTCCCTGGTCGTCTGGTCCCTGGTCCTGGGGTGATTTGGGTGGGTGGATAGTGGCCCAGAGCAGAAGAGCCTGATAAAGCAATGTTGGAGTATGGGTTCTGGATTGATGTTTCTGTATTTGAAAAGAATGTTTGTAGGTGAGTTGTTTACTATCGCTAGAAATTGGCTCCCCTTGGGAGCATCATTCCTTGTAAGGGCAGCAAGACCTTAGATGTCCAATCATTATAGTATAGAAAATAAAAGACATGGCTAATACAGGGAGGAAGGAAAAGAGAGCTAGAGGTAAGTTAAGAAGGGAGAAACACAAAATGCCGTCCAACATCTAATGATGTTTTAGACATATTATATAGTATAAGTAAGACACCAAGGTTTTCCTTGCCATATCCAAGAAGTTTTAAGCATTCTATCTTCTTGGCCCCCACAAGCATGTTTGAAGTTCTACTGTAATATAACAATGCTTATCATGGTGCCTTAGATTTTAATTATTTTGTGGATGTCTGTTTTCTCCACTGGACAAGCAGCCCTGGAAGTTTATAATTTATCACCTCCTCTGTGTAGCAGTGTCTAGCACATTCCACATTTTTATAAATGATTGAAGAAGGAGCAGAAATGAAGACAAGAAAAATATAAAATAAAAAAAGGAATGTGCTCACTTTCCAAAGACTGCTAGTGTAAGAATGGGATTTAAGAGGGAATCTCTAGGAAAATATGAAATGACACAATTATTTTATGAGGGGAGGCTAGGAACATACTGCCCAGCAAAGTATGTAATTTAAATCACTAATGCCATCCATCCTGAATGATACCTGGATCACTAACCTCTTATTATGATTGATCTGTAGATTAATACCTACCTGGAATTGTTAGGGAATGCAAGAATGGAAAATGAAGATGAAAGAAAAAGTTATCACAAGTGCAAGTGTTCATAATCATGAATAATATATAGTAATGATGATGTTTGGGCATGAAAGATGAGGATGAAAAGCATTATTAAAAGTTCAGTTGCTATATTATAAAATCAAAAAGGAGTGATACAAATGAGACTATCAAATGAATTAAGATGGGTATCTGTTTTTCCCAGTTAAGGAGGTCAGCTGGTGTGCAGTGATCCACTGAGCTAAAGAGAGACTTTATCAGCAGAGTGATCATGAAGGCTAACTTAGTGTGGCCATATCTGCTACATCAGAGTGTGACTGCAGTATGAAAGGAAGATGCATATGAAGGGAAAACACTAAATCTGAAATTAAGTGCTTTTAAAAGTGGTGGTCTCCCATGGTGAGAATCTAAATACAGGAGTTGACAGAGTAGGAGTTGTCAAATTTAGCCACTCACCTCTATTGAGTTCTCCTTATTTCACATTTCCTAAGATACCCAAAGACCTTTGCAGGAGCCTTCATGGAATCAGGAATAATTATTAGAACAATTAAATGGACCTTATACCAAGGATTATGTGAAGCCAATAAAAAGTTATTTGTGAAAACATAAAATATATTCTTTCCCAGTCCAGTTTTGATTTACTGGTTATTTTAGCTTCTGGTCTCTGTGGTATAAAATCAATAATTGATCATCTGAAACAGTGGTGGCAAATAGGTTTAAACTTTCTTGTTAACTCTAAAGTATTGGTAGAAGCTGCATTGCATTAACTAATATTCTGAGGCTGCATCTCAGCTGAGCTATAAAGTGCTCTGAGCTCAATTAGCAGTGTCCACCTTGGACATCGTAGTTATGAACAGAGCCATTTGTGACAAGTATTCATCATTCCATTTCCAAATACTCTCATCTGTTTCTCATGTAATTGTATGAGAGTTGTATCTCCATTTGATAATAATAAAGTATATTAAATTTGCCTAGAAATCTTCATATATTTTTAAATGATAGATTAAATAATCCATAAATTGCATAAAAAGTACTGTGAAATCACTCCATCCCCACTTGAGACCTGAAAGGCCATTCAGACAACTATACAACCTGTGTGATCACAACTGTATGCTCATTCCCTTCAACCTTCGGCCTTACTTACATGAAAATATTCAAATCAGTTTTATGCTAGTCTAAATTAGCCACTAAAAAAGGCAAAGCCTGTTTTCAGCAAGATCTCTGTATCCTTTCCTGTCTAGAATGAGATTTCAAAATCCATTTTGGTCCTTTTCTAAATCCCTCATTTTCATTCATTCCCATTTCCCTAGCTTTAACCTTGGAGGGAGTGAGTAAAGTATGAGCCCCTACAGTAGAACAAAATGAACAAATAAGCAAATAAATAAACATATAGCTTAAACCAGTCTAATTCTACATAATATCAGGTATCTTCATAGTTACAGATGGCTGATTGGCAGTGGACCGTTGACCCCAAATTATACTTGATTTGGTTTTTATCATCTTTATGTATGTAGACAGTAGAGACTAGCTTACATTAAGCATACCTCTGCAAAACAGAATATTTTGAGTAGAAAATATTTATAATTCTATGTGTTTTTATTCTTTTATTATAGTTTAGGTATTTGCTCATTTTGATTTTCTATCGAATTGCCTGTCTGTCCCCTCGTCTTCATTAAGTAATTAAAACTTCAGGCAGAAACCTGGTTTTGGTATTCTTTGAAAATAAACAAAAATTAGTGACATGTAATATACTAAATGTAAAGATTGCGAATTATTGCCTCCTCTTTGTATTATGCTCCCTAAGGAATTACTATAGAATTTGTGGATGTGTGTTTCAATAGAAAACTATGCTCTGTCTGTAGCATATTCTATTCTTTGAATAGAAAACTATGTTCCGTGATTCTAACTTGGCTTATTGTCTTTGAACTACTTTACAATTATTTATCAGTTGTGGGTAACACATGGATATATAGATTGTGTCCTGTTCAGTAATGATTTTGGTTGATTTTCTCCCTTCTAGAAAATCCGCTTTTGTCCTCATTTGCAAGTCAAAATAGCATTCCTTTATTTCATTTAAATTTGTGCTCTTTAAAGCAATAATAACATTTGCTTGGTTGTGTCATGTCAAATGAGCAGAATAAAATCTTTAAAGCATGTTAATTTCTATATTTGTATAAGAGCCTTGATTTTAATGTTTCCTGAAAACTATCTTTCAATGCCGCATTTAGAGAAATTAATGCTTTCTAGTTTTGTATTATTTTTGATGAAATATAAATGAGATCAATAATCTAAAGTTAAGACAAGTCATTTTTGAAACAGTTTAGAGTTTTGAAATTTATTTTGATTAGACTTAACTCTTTATTTCTCTTTCTCCTTTTTATCCCTCCTCTTCTTTAGTAACAAAATTGGTTAAGTTGGACAGATGTTTTCTTAAGGTAGTGACAATGTTAAATTAAAAAGATGAACACTACAAAGATTCAGAAAATGTTGTCTTTGTTAATGTACTACAGCAAACAAATAATTCTTACACTGTAAATTTAACCATGATATCAGTGATAGAGTAAAGTGCGAAAATATCTTGAGTGGTGAATAGCCTGCCAACTTGGCAACCTGGGTACTTCCAGTCTTCAAGCATTTGCTCCATTCTCTTAGGGGAAACTAAACACATTTCTTAATAGGAGAGAAAAAAATTCTGAGTTTAATTTTAAAATATTACTAAGGAAAAGACAAAATGGAATGTTCGTGCAGCAGCTGCAAATATACAGAAAGGCATTATTGAACTTAAAGGTTTCATGCCCCCTCCACCCAAAAAAAAAAGAAAAAGAAAAAAAGGATCATGCCATCTTTTATCTTTTCCCTTCTACATTTTCTCCTAGGAAAAGTTAAGCATTATTCTTTCAATTTGAATTTCACCTTTTTTTTTTTTTTTTTTTAAAAAAACTAGCTTTACCAGTCACCTAATTCCTCACTCTGTATCTTTATAAGTTAAGAATTCAAGGTATTCTGACTCTTCTCAATGTTTTGTTTTTTAAGTTAATGTTTCTTTGTGTAGTCACTTTTCATTTACTCACTATATTTGCCCCTGCCCACCATGGGCCATAATGAGGTAAATATTAAGCTTGAACATTTTTATTTAATTTACCGATTCTTTTTTAAAGTTGTATGGAGTCAGAAATATAATCTTACATTTAGCATTCATAAATTAATGGCCCAAATGTTTATTTAGTTCATGTTATGAACTTTTTAAGGCATCAGAACACATTAGTGAAGGTTGAAGGGCCCTTAATGAGGCACAAATGCCTACCCACAATTTAACAAAGAGACTGATGCCACAAGAGGAGAAATAGAAATTGAAAATGAGAAAGATTTAAGAAACAAACAAAAAAAATAAAATGATAAAAGTATTTAGAAACACAGTAAGCAAAAAATTCAAAGTAGGTACTATAGTAATGCTTTCAGCTTCCTTTTTTTTCAAATAAAAAGGCTGGAAACAGAAGTCACTGAATGATATAACTTTAAAACAAAACAAAACCCACCAACCCTCCTAAAATTAAAAGATATATATATTTGAAATTACGGTTTGAAGGAATACATTGTATTAGAGAAAACTGACTCAAAAAAACCGATATCAATATATATTAAAGTAAAATTATCAGACACTAAAGAAAAAGCACAAATAATTATTGAATATTTAAGAAAATCACCCAGTTTCTTAGAAGAGAAGAAACTCAGATTTTTATCAGCTTTTAAATAGCAATACTTTATGTCAAAAGAATTGGAGGACTACACTGTTTTTCAATTCTTTTGTATTTTTGAAAACAATTCATTTGTACAAATTTAGGGAGTAATTGTGAAATTTTGTACATATTTATAATGTATTATAATCATGTTAAGATACTTGTAGACAGAAAATGTGAGCTAAAACTTAAGCCAAGTTGACTTCCCATTGTAAAGCCCACTTTTATCTGTATCCAAGAATTTAGAAAATATTGTTCTTATAAATCCCTTCTGTGTCACTTACTAGAACATGAACTCCAGAGAAAATGACCAAAGATACATTGACATAAATACTGGGGATGATTGTTCATAAAACATTTGCTCATACAACTAATAAAAAAATGAGGACGATATGAAAACAATGTAGTATGTCACGTTGATATGCCTGACAATATAAATACACAAAAATTGAGAGAGAAGTGAGGAAACACAAGCAAAAATCTTTGTTGAACTACTTTGAATAATCACTTTGATTGGTGATGTTAATATTGGTATTGTATTGTTGTGAATGTAACACATGGGATGCCACACGTACGTAATTATGTAGCATTTTATTTATCTTCTTTAGTGATCTTGAAAATCACATTCTCAGGGTACAGAAATTAGATACAGATATTAAAAAAGAAGCTTATGTCAATACTCTGCCGTTTTGAAATGGAAAGTTATACTATTTTCAGGTCATGAAGAATTTTCTCTTTGAAAGTATGTATGTATGTGTGTGCGTTCTAGATCTGCCCATTGAAAATGCTAAAATAATGGCTAGTCTAACAGTAATGAGCATTCCTGAAGTCCAAATGGAGCTTAGTAAAAAAATCTTTCCTCTTAAGACAAACAAACAAACAAAGGCATCTTGGAGTAATGTGTGATTCTGGAGATCTGGGTCAGTGTTTTCAAGATAATCCAGAAACATCTTGTCACTGCAGATATCACTGAAGCTATCAGACAGTAAAAGGGACATGGCTAATGGACTTAGAGCCAATTTAAAGAGACACAGTGTCTAAAGAGGGGACAATTTATCAGTTAGTAGGTCAATAACTATAATGTTTTCATACACAGCAAGTATGTCTAAATGTGTGAGTTCAAAATGGACTTCATAAAGATATTAATTGGTCACCTTTAGAAACTGGCATAAAACTAAATAAATATTTCAAAGCAGATAAATAAGGAAAAGAACTAAGTTGTTCTAAGTTAAGAGTTTGTCTACTAGGTAATTACATAGGAGATGCAGAAAAAATGTCTTTTCATAGGTATATGCTAGCTAATAATTGAAGAAGCAATGATTAAATTAGAATATTATCTTTTTGCAATGCCCCATAGGCTTTGAGCATCAATTGCTGGTAAACTTACAGAATGAAGGACAGCTCTATGAACCTCCTGACTGAAGAAAACAACACCAACTATGAGGTAATTTTCTAAAAATTAATCAGAATATAATCAATTTTTTATATGTAATTTGCAATTTACAAGAAATACAGGAAACAGTGAAATGTGAAACTCCACTACAGAGCTACAATAGAAAAGACATCCTGTGGAGACTACAGGTAAAATAACCCAGTTCTTTAGCATACAGATTATAGGAAGATTGGAGTGGAGGGGAGGGAGGAGTAGATAAAAAGAAGAGAGAGATTGAGAGAGAGAGAGAGACAAAGAGAAGTTTCTAAAACAAGTAACTATACTATTTAAGGATTTATACATTAGTGATAAAGCTATCATGAAAACCAAGAAATAATTACTTTAAAAGTCAGATTCGACTTTTTAATTCGAAGCAGGGGTGGTGATGGGCTTCTCCGGTAACTGGGAAGTTCTATTTCTTCCACAACTTTTTGGCATTTGCCAACTTCAAAATTGTTAAATAGACTTTAATTTGTAGTTTTTCTTTTATCATGCTTTAAGTTCTGGGGTACATGTGCAGAAGGTACAGGTTTGTTACATAGGTATACACATGCCATGGTTGTTTGCTGCATCCATCACCCCATCATCTACATTAGATATTTCTTCTAATGCTAACCCTCCCCTTGCCTCCCAACCCCACAACAGGCTCCACTGTGTGTGATGTTCCCATCCCTGTGTCCATGCATTCCAATTGTTCAACTCCCACTTATAAGTGAAATCATGTGGTGTTTGGTTTTCTGTTCTTGTGTTAGTTTGCTGAGTATGATGGTTTCCAGCTTTGTCCATGTCCCTGCAAAGGACATGAGCTCATGCTTTTTTATGGCTCCATAGTATTCCATGCCATATATATGCCCCATTTTCTTTATTCAGTCTATCATCAATGGGCCTTTGGGTTGGTTCCAAGTCTTTGCTATTGTGAACAGTGCCACAGTAAACATACGTGTGCATGTGTCTTTATAATAGAATGATTTATAATCCTTTGGGTATATACCCAGTACAGCTAGTGCTCAACTTACGACCACAGTCGGGACCGCAGATCGGTCATAACATGATTTGATCGTAAGTTGAGTAGGCTGTATGTACAGTTGAGATGGTGCACTCAGAGATGGTAGTGCTGCCGGAAGATGTTCCGCACTGTCGTACGCCCAGCTGGGCAACGTTTGCGCTGCCAGACGCGGAGCAGTCGTGGCTAGCGATTGTGGTTGTAAAGTCGAATGTTCGTAAGTTGCATAGGTGGTAAGTCGATCAATACCTGTAATGGAATTGCTGGGTCAAATGGTATTTCTAGTTCTAAATCCTTGAGGAATCACCACATTGTCTTCCACAATGGTTGAACTAATTTACACTCCCACCAACAGTGTAAAAGCATTCCTATTTCTCCACATCTTTTCTAGCATCTGTTGTATCCTGACTTTTTAATGATCACCAGTCTAACTGGTGTGAGATGGTACCTCAATGTGGTTTTGATTTGCATTGCTCTGTTGACCAGGATGATGAGCTTTTTTTTCACATGTTTGTGGGTTGCTTAAATGTCCCCTTTGAGAAATGTCTGTTCATATCCTTGGCCCACTTTTTGATGGGGTTGTTTTTTCTTGTAAATTTGTTTAAGTTCTTTGTAGATTCTGGATATTAGACCTTTGTGAGATGGGTAGATTGCAAAAATTTTCTCTCATTTTGAGGGTTGCCTATTTACTCTATAGTAGTTTCTTTTGCTGTGCAAAGCTCTTTAGTTTAATTAGATCCCATTTGTCTATTTTGACTTTGGTTGCCATTGCTTTTTGTGTTTTAGTTATGAAGTCTTTGCCCATGCTTATGTCCTGAATGGTAACACCTATTATTTCTTTTAGGGTTTTTATGGTTTTAGGGCTTATGTTTAAGTTTTAATTCATCTTGAGTTAATTTTTGTATAAGGTGTAAGGAAAGGATCCAGTTTCAGCTTTCTGTATATGGCTAGCCCGTTTTCCCAACACCATTTATTAAATAGGGAATCCTTTCCACACTGCTTACTTTTGTCAGCCTTGTCAAATATCACATGGTTGTAGATGTGTGGTGTTATTTCTGAGGACTCTGCTCTTTTCCACTAATCTATATATCTGTTTTGGTACCAATACCATGCTTTGATTACTGTAGCCTTGTAGCATAGTTTGAAGTCGGGTAGTGTGATGCCTCCAGCTTTATTTCTTTTGCTTAGGATTGTCTTGGCTATGTGGGTGTTTTTTGGTTCTATCTGAAATTTAAAGTAGTTTTTTCCAATTTTGTGAAGAAAGTCAATAGTATTTGACGGGGACAGCATTGAATCTATAAATTACTTTGAGGAGTATGGCCATTTTCACAATATTGATTCTTCCTAACCATGAGCATGGAAAGTTTTTTATTTGTTGGTAATTTTTGTTTTCTAATGTTCCTGTTAACTTGGTGTATATCAGTGAAACATTGTGTTTTTTTGTTTTTTAAGAGCCAACCGTACATTAATCTAATTGGTAATTGGATTGTTGGTAACTCAGAGGATAAATACTTGAGGAGATGGATGACCTATTCTTCATGAGGTGCTTATTTCACGTTGCATGTCTATATCAAAACATCTCATGTACCCCATAAGTATATATACCTATACATCCACAGAAATTAAAAATAATGAAAATAAAAATGAATTGATGGACAGGTGCTGTACTGGTCCATAACAAAGGAGGTGTATTCATTTGCCGAAGAGTAAAACACCTAATCTGATCATTATGGTCAATGTACACCAAATCAGGTGGAGCGTCTTGACATGGGCTGATTTTCTGATTTTCCTTTCCCAGAAATTAAGAATTTGAGCATGACATGTATGGGTCCTATATTTGAGAACACTGAACTTGTAAGTTGATGTTAGAACTGAGGTTGCATTTTTGGGTAGCACTTTTGGGAGTTACAAATGTCGAGGGAATTGGGAAAATGGGGCAGAGTCAGGATAGGGGCCCACAAACTTCTTTCTAGTTCGGATTTTAGTCCCAGGTCAAAGCAAGATCCAGATACAGCACATAACCGTAGCTCTGGAAAGTCTTCCCTGAATGCTTATAATAAATCATCTTTTATTTATGGTTTGTTAAATGGACAGTTACTTGGACTCAGCAAATCCCCTGTTATTATATCTGTTTGGATATAACAATCACTTTTCTCAGCAGAGACATTTACCCTTTATGGCAAATAAATGATCAAATATAAGGAACAGGCACTTTTGCGTCTTCTGGGAAATGTTATCCACAGACTAAATCAGTCTGTGTTACTCTAAACAGAGTGGAAAATAAAGCAGGTTTGGAATTAAAAGATCTGAGATAGGTTCTCAGTTTTACTACTTCTTAGATGTTTAAAAATCAGACAACTAACTCTTCTGAATATAAATTACTTTATGAGATAAAGGCAATAATAACTAATTTTCAGGATTTTGGTAAAGCTTAATGAGATTAACTGAGATAATAGATGCAAATGGGCTTTATAAATCATGTGATCATAATATAGAAATAATAATACAATCTGAAGAAAAACCAGAGTAAGAGAGCCAGTACTATAGACTAAGTTTTCTATATAATGTCATTCTTCTGTTTTCTATGGGTTAGAACCCCAAAGCTTCATTTCCCAGAGCACTTTAAATTTTGTAAGAAAACATAAACTTTTTAAATGAGGCTTCTTTTTTTGGGTAAACCAGAAAGGAAAGAAGGAACTCTTAGACGTAAGCCATGCTTTTTGGAGTTCACCCAGCTACCTCACACAAAGCAGTAAGAAATTCCTAAAGAAACAGAAATTCTTAGCTGATTTAGATGAAAAGTAGTGTTGCTCATGATTGCCGAGCAAACTGAATATATCACTTTGGTACTGCATTTGGTAGCATTTTGGGAATAGGGGTTAAGAGATAATTTTCAAGTTTAATGAAATTTAAGATGAATGACAAGCTGGGATTTGATGGGCTCACTTGATCATATTCACACATGGAGAAGAGGGACGTGTTCAGGAACTATATTAAGCTAGTAGTTATTAAATATTAATACCACATTTTAATTATTTTCCACTTTAATTATGGTAAATATATAAAACAGAAAACGTACCACCCCATTTTTAAATGTACAATCTAGTATTAAGTACATTCATTCACACTGTTGTACAACCAATTTCCAGAACTCTTTGCGTCTTGCAAAACTGAAACTTTATACCCATTAAATGATAACAATTCTAATTATTTTAGAAATTTATTCTCTTAAAGTGCTTGGTGAAGCATATACTAGATTAGAAGCAATACATCCTGTGCCTGTGTTCATGTAAATATGTCACTCTTAGTCTATAAACATATAAGCTGTGGGTATAGGTGCAGATGTGGCCAAGTCCAAGAACCATATGATGTACAGCCATTTCTGGAAATAACATAGAAATAGATCAAGAAATGCCAGTCTCAAAGATACAGATGTTGTAAGAGAATGGATCCCATGTTTCTCAGGAGCAGGTGGTTTGCCAAGAAGCATGATGAGAAGGACTTGAAACAGATGCCTGCCAACAGCAGCAAGGCCACGAGTACACATGCTAAGCTCCCAGAAGGCCCAGGAAGATCAAGCCCAAGATCCCAAAGGGCATCAGCCATAAGCTGACTGACTTACCTACACTGCCTACCCCAAGTTTGGAAAGCTTCCTTGTGCCTGCACCTCCAAAGGTCTCAGGCTCTGCTTGTCAGAAGCCAAGGCCAAGTCTCAATCAAACCAAGGCCCAGGCTGTGACTGTGGCTCTAGCTCCAGCTCCAGTTCTGTTTCCAGTTCAGGGTCCCAAAATTACCCAGGCACCAGAAGCCTCCTGAGTTGAGGCTTTTGTCTGCCAATGTAAAGACAGAAGAATTGGGGTGACCCCTGTGCTGCCCTCTGCAGGGGGTTGAGGTCATCATGGACTATTTGATTAAATAAACCAAAGGCAGGATATGCCCAAAACACACAAGCAACATAGAGAAGAAGTCACTGTTTCTAAAATGTTTGTACGTATTTTGGCACAATGTGCTTGGTGATTACAAGGACTCTCATGACAACAATTATACACCAAAGTGTCAAAACATGACCTCAGATTTGGTCTAAATGCGAAATTTGAATTGATTTAGTTCATGTTGCTGGTTAATGAATCTGTTGTTTAAAATGACAATGATAATGATAATAATCAGGACTTTGATTTCACAGAACATTTGGTTTGGATAGGAGCCAGTTTATCTGCTAAGGTTCATGAGCAGTAGCCTTCCTTTAAGTGGTAAATGTGGACTCTTGGATCCACCTAGAGATGCTCGTTATTGGTTTTTATCTGGAGAAACTTTGCTTGACACATTTCCCCAAGACATATGCTTATACAGCAATGCAATTTTTCCACGTTCATTTTCATGCTTACTTCAAGCAATTGCTAAAAAATATCTTTTCTCTGTTGCCTTTCCAACCTTAACACCCACAACAACTTGGGGTTAAGTCAATTTCATAAAACAGTAACCTGTTGGGAAGGAAATTGACTAGAAGTGTAGATGGCAAAGGCTTTTTGTTGTCATTTTTTTAGGCATAGAAAAGCTATTGAAATAAAAAGTAAAATATAATTGATCATAAAATCTTTCTTATCCTTAACGCATTAGATTTTGATGTTTTAATAAAGGTGAGCAAAGTCCTGTGTTACCTGCAAGATGGAAATGGAAATCAGCACATGATAACTGATGTATAAATTTCTTTCATTCTAGAGCTGCAGAAGAACTATAGGGATTTTTAGCAGATGCTCCTTCTTCTAGCATGGTGTGGGTTAATATTCCTATTATCATTTGCTCTTCCATTTGAGGAGAATGGGCAAAACTGTTACAGTAGGAGCAAAAAAAAAAAAAAAAGTAAAATAAAGGAAGCAATAAAAATGAATGTTCTTCTCTAGATGACAAGAATTTACTTTGTAAAGTTTGAAATACTATTTAGGTAGAGTAAGGAATAGAATAAGTGTCAAACTGTTCATCCAAGTCACTTCCTTGTGATTGTCCTCAATTGGCTAAATTGTTTCATAGACACCTTTATGGAAAATAATTGAATGTAAAATATTTAGAGGTTTGGTAGCAATAAGTTAATGTTTGTTTAATTAAATCATATCAATCTGCTGAAAATAAGTGGTATAGTATGGTGTCAATTTCTCTGAAAAATGTACTGGACTAAGAAAAAAACTTCTGCCAAACATTTATTGAAAATAACTAGATGGAGATAAACATTTGAAATAAGGAATCAAAGAAAATAACTACTGGTTCCATTTTCCATCATATATTAATCCACTTATTTTATGTCTTTAATAGTAATGCATTAAAGATACATGATACACATATATGCAAAAGAGCAGAAGCAAATGGTTTACCATTAATGGAAGGCTGTAGTAAAATCATTTTGATACCATTCATGCTTTGTTACATTATTACACATGCAAGGAGATTTAGAAATTAGTATAATTCTGTTGAGCTATGAAAATAAGCAAAGACCAACCAGATGAGAACAAATAAAGTCTGTTTATTCAGAGCTTGCTATAGCCAGAGAGTCAGCTACCATCCATTGTGTTTTGGCAGAGACTCAAAGGCAGGCAAAGTGGGAAAGCTTTGTAGTGAAAAAAAGGGAGAACTTCAGATATGCCTTGACGGGGGGCTGTTGGCATGAGGAAGCTGTAGGCAGGCCAACTTGATGAAAAGCATCCCATATGATTAACTAGGGGTGCATATTTTGCTTTCTCTTGTTGGTCCAGAGTTGAAAGCAGGGACAAAAATTAGGGAAGATTTTAGTTATTAACCAAGCCCTGGCCATTTTGGGCCGATTGTTACAGGGACTTTTGTTTGGCTTCCTAAATTGTTTTTGGAGATAGCAGTGTGATTTTCTACAAGTCCAACTTTAACAGGCTGATTTCCTGAAATGGTTATTATAGATCATGGATGGTTTCTGGGGCATGTTGCTGCAGGTTGTAAGTTAGAGTTACATTTATTTATAGGATTTGGTTATCATCCATTTGTATATTCACTCTCTCAAAACAAACCAGTGTGAAAAACAAAATGCAGAGGACAATTGAGATGATTTTGTTTAGGATATTGCATTACAGAGAATGTTCATTACTGAGAAATCTATCAAAGAAGAGGGCAAAACCTGAAGTTTTATAGCGGCAAGTAAACAAGTGAGTCATGAGGAAGCATACAGCCGAGTCTCATTTCTTTTACTGAGAAAGGGTGCATATTATAATCTTGGAATATGCTAGGGTAGGTGGTATTTTGCTATTAGATCTCAGAACATAAGGGACTAGGGGAATGTCTAACCTTTGCTGACATTCCAAAGCACAGGACTATTCAATGCTGTTATCAGTAAACTGGATTTTTTGAGAAAAGTCAAAAGCTTACAAATAATTAGTTGTTTGGTCTAATCTAATGCTTCCTCTAGCCATTATCTATCTATATGATGGTTCTAGACTGAACAAATTCTGCAATGCATTTGTATAGGAACTCAGAGAAGAGCATAGTCACTTCTGACAGGAGTTATTTGGGTAGAATTCGAGGATGTATTTACATTGGACTGGACTCTGAAGGATGGCTCCAATGTTGGTGAGCATTGCAGATGGATAAAATAGAAGACAACATGATCCAAAACATGGCAGTGGTAAAATCACAAAGGCTCTTTGATGAATTAGCAACCTGTCATGGTCTTTTAAGGGCTTTGTGAAGATAACTTTGGCCATGTTTGCCTAGAAAAGAAAGGTGAAGAAAGATCCCAAAAGATCTGAATAATTTTCAGATCATTTAGTAGACAATGGAAGCTAGTGAAGATTTTAACACAAGGGAGTAATGTGGCAAAGTGGTTCTTTAGGAAAGTCAATCTCATGGCAATGTAAACGTTGTCTCTCCAATAGAGACTAATGAGAAATGTAAGAAATGTCAAAAATATACTTTTGGGCATGGAAGATGAAGGACTGAACCAGAGTGGGGAAAATGATTTGGAGAGGAAAATGAGAAGGACAACTGTGGTTTTTTGCTTGTCCAGCTTTCATTCTACTTTTCTCTAGTAGTAGTTCATCAAAATTCTTTTTTCTTTTGGTGAATATTCCCTCCCATCATCTCTTGTGAAGTTTAGACTGATTTATTTTGAGATGCCTGTGGGATAACTTTATGGAGATGTCTGCAAGGTAGTCTGATATTTATGTTGAATGCTTAACTTGCACTTCTGGCTTCCACCTGGCTTTCAGCTCACCCTGTCAATGAAAGGTGCCAGCATCCATCAAGCTATCCTACTTAGAAAGCTACTCCTTCCTCTCCTGTACTTCACAAATGCTATCAACAATTAAATCTTACTCATTTTACTAAGCAAATAGATTTAAATTTCACCTTGATCACCCCTATGCTCCCGTCTCAATTGTCACTGTCGTAGTCCAACCTCGTCATCATCTCTTGAATAGATTTCTGAATAATCCTCTTAATGCTTCACATCCCTCCCTTTCTCCATAAATCCATTGCCTACATTAACATCAAGGATACATTTACAGCAAATGCAAGTCTGGTCATGTAATTCCTGTGACTGTTCCTATTTTCTCTTACCCTCAGACTGAACTCTTTTACATGGATTATAAGACCTCATATGACCCAGCTCTTTTCTATCTCACCATCCTAATTGCACTCTTTCTTTATCTGTGCTCCAGTGAGATTGATCTTCTTTTAATTTCTTGGATTTACCTTTGTTGTTGTTGTTGCTGTCTCTAAGCTTTTAAACATGATTTCCTATCTTGTGGTGTTTTTTTCCTCTGCCAGTGTCTTTCCATCTGTTTCTCTTCACTAATTCCCATTTATCCTTTAGATACTATCTCATATTTTTTTTTCCTTTCATGGGACAAATGAGCCTGAAGTTTGTAAGAGAGGTGAGGGTTAGAGGTAGGTCAGTGATAGAGAAAACTCAAAGTAGGGGGAACTCCTCAAGAGCACATGAAGCAAAGAGAAAATCGCTGAGTGTGGCTCCTTGGAGAACATCGGAGCTTCATGGAAAGGCAGAGCAGCAGGAAAATTTGAGGGTAGGTGAGTAACAGTCACTAAGCGATGAGGTCCAAGATAAAGCTAGTGATCTACAAAATCAGGTGCATTATTGAGTCTGCTAGAGATAAGATGTGAAAAATATTCTTTGTATTTGCCATTTAGGAATTTATTTATCTCTACTATGAACACAATACTGGGGATAAAAGTCAGTTGGCAAAGAGTAGCGAAGAAGCAGAGATAGCCAGAATAAAATGCTGTTTGAGAGTTAAGGATGAAAAGGACTGAGAAGGAAAGAAATATTAGCATTATGGTTTTAGGAGGATCAAGATGAAACAAGGGATTGTGTGTGTATTACGAATTAGATGTAATTTTAATAGGGCCGGAAAAAGGAGTGAAGATCATTTGCTACATGCTCAGGCTTCCTCTTGGAAGAGGTGTCTTAAGCCATGTAAAAGGTGGCAGTATGAGACTAAAATATGGGTAATCACAGTTAATATTTATAATAAAATTTTATATTGATTTTGGAGAATAATTCCAATTAATATTAATAAGTGACTTTATGATATGACAGTTTTATTTACACTGTAATTGTTTTGAAGATTTTGGGCTTCTACCTGTCAAGACATTCTAAACAGGAAACTTTCCATTTTCTCTCTAAAATGCTCTCAACTTCTCCCTGCAGCCTAGTCTATGCTAGGAAAGCATGGGGGAGGAAAGCTTGTGTGTCAGACTGGCACAGCGATGCAGCTCAAGCACAGCTATTACTTTCATTCTTCCCAGAGCCATATCTTGGTCCAAAGAGAGAATGGGTTGCCTCGGGGAGAAGTGAGTTCCACATCAGTGGGATTGCTCAAGCTTCTGAAAGCTGTTGGGATTGGTGATAGGCCTAGATGATATTTAAAGGCCCTTCCATCCACAATAGTCTATGAATTTCACATTTCCAAATGACTTTAGAGCTTGAATGCAGGCTACACACCAAGTTAAGAGTAAATAGATGTGAGCTGTTAACAAAGTAAGCAGTGAAGTGGAATATCGTTTTTGCTGGCAAGCTTTGTCAAGGATAATCTGCTTTAAGAGAATCAACAGTTGATTTTATTAGTGTTCATTGCTTCTCTTTTTAGACAGATTTCCATCTTATGCTGACCTTCTGGGATATATTTTCGAGAAAAGAAATAAGATGGAATTAGGGCCTAGTAGTACAATGTGTGTCTGGCCCCTGATGAATGAATGAAGCTTTGTATTCATGGGCCATTCCAAAGGAGCTGGCTGGGTTCATCATTGCCCAATCTGCATGTGGTTGGGTCCACGATGTCCTCCCTTCCTGTAATTTCCTCATCCCTGTGATCACATATCCCCTTTCTGATGAGGAAAGTGAATCAGAGCAATTGTGAATGGTCCAAGGTCATGGAGTTAATCAACGGAGAGAACACATCAGGAGAAAACATCGATAACAGAACCTTCAAAGGTGATTCATCAAGCTCCTGTCTTGATGCTGACATTTGGCCTTGTGCTTAGCATTTCTGCATGCCTAGCACTCTAGGCACATTTTCCACCCTGCACAAATTGTATTACTGCTGATGCCCACATAGCATTACTTGTAGAACAACTATACAAGTATCCTGAATAGTAAAAGTCAAATTTGTATGAGAAGGCTCAATTCTCCTACAAAAAAAGGAAATTGCCTTTACTGAGAAATAATTCATTAATATTTTTGTTATTCAAATAAAGATGTATGATAAAAGAGGAAGAGCCATTAACTCAAAAAAAATCTCAAATATTTTCTTAGCTTTTTGCTTCATTAAAGTAAGCAAGGGAAGAAGCCACAACAGAAGAGCCACCTTTCAGTGAGATTTATTTATTTGACAGAAGGAAGATCACCAAACTATTCTATAATTTATTTCATGAATGCAAATGGAGGAAATCTCACATAATTTGACTTATAATTGTCTATAATTTTATTTTTACTTCATTTTCTGAACAAAGGGTAGTTTTACATTTTTACTCTAGGCAACGAAGTTCATTTTAGAATGAGATACTTGAACATAATCAAATTCTTAATTCAATTTCTCAGGTGAACAAGCAGGATAGCATGGAAAGTGATTTTTCCCATGCATGAACTGAAGATAATTCAATGAAGTGTAGTTGACAAATATTTATTGAGTGCCAGCTCTGTTTCCAACACTATTATATGCACATGGTACACAGAAATGTAATTGTCCTCAAGGAAGTCTGTTTCATAGAAGAATTCGTGGTCTTGTGTTTCTTAAAACTCCAAGTCTCATCAATTATAATTTTCAGAGCCATTTCTGTTTTCAAAGTTGCATTAATTTTTCATGTTTGTTGATGTATTTCACCAGTTGTGCTCTCAGGTTTCATACAACATAAAGGATGTGATCTGAATAGGTCTTGATGAGTAACCCTGGCAATATTTCCCTTAAAAACAGTGTCTCTGTTCTACTTCAAAACTTCTTAGTGGAGCAGTCATTTTCCTAGTCTCCAGCCTTTCTTAACTTGCTTAATATATTTACAAGCATTTTGACAGGAGTCTTATTTCTGAATTAATCTACAGCTTTTAATATTCAATAGAACATAGTGGATGAGAATGAAGATTTCAAATTTAAAGTTTCTACTTAATTTCTTACCGGTTCTTATAAAAGTTGTCCCTGGATAGAGGATCAAAAAAAGAGATGATAAATTTACAGAAAGCCAAGAAAAATTAGAGTTTATAGAAAACCAAGATGGCATGTTTTTCTTACTATTACAAGAGATAATATCAAATAATTGGATATTGCCTTTTCTCACAAGACTCACACATCAGTATTTACTACACAGAAAAATCAGTTCAGTGTTTTATGCTGCAATAATCGTGAAGCCAAAGATAAATTATTGAATGAGTTAGTCACTGTTTCTCAAACTTTGAGTTTAGATAGCCTGGGAGAGCTTGTTATAATGCAGATTCTGATTTGAAGTTTGAGGTGGGAACTATTTTATTTCTGCTGTCCCAATACAGTAGCCACTAGCCACAGTGGCTTTTGAATACTTGAGGTGTAGCTAGTGTGATGAAAAATTTAATTTAATTTAATTTAATTTAAACAGCCACACATTGCTAGTGGCTTCCATATTTCACAGTGAATAATTAGTCTATCAGAAAAAGTCAGAAAATTAATGAATCATTATCAGGCTTTAGGGCCTGCCTTGTTTTTTTTTTTTTTTTTTTTTTTTTTTTTTTTTTTTTTTTTTTTTTTTTTTTTTTTTTTTCCTGTTTCCTAGGCAGTAGTCTGTTTGGTTATTCAGCTGTCTTGAATTTGCTAGTAGAAACTTTGTAAGACATGTGACCCTTTTTTTTTTTTTTTTGGTTACTCTACTTTTGACTGATGAAAGCAAAATTAATTTACTAATTAATTAAAATGACATATTGTTGACTTTCTCATCTGAGGTATAGCCAACCAAGCTTAGAATAATTGGACATTAAAACATTCCACAAGAGCTAATATACTACATTTATTTGTAGAAAAACCTCTTCAGGTAACAGATATCAGAATAAGTAGACTTAATTTTGAATGTATTTTATTTTACATCTTCACTTAGAACTAAGGCTATGTCTCTTTATTCTCTGTTAAATGAGAGAGTAAGAAAAAATACTGAAATTAGCAAGTATGATTGGTAGGTAAATCATCTAATTAATAATTACTCTGAATAAATATAAAGACCCTTCCTGTGAGTGATTAATCATGAGAAATAAGTCTTCTCTAGGGTCACAAACAAAATCTACTAGCTAAGTACATTAAATGAACAATGGCTTTGACTATTCTCTCACAGAATTTTTAAGTAATTTATTATTAACAGATATGTACATAGTATTTATTAGGTGACAGGAGCTATTCTAAGTGATTTTTAACTAACACTTATTCAGTCCTTAAAACAATTCTATATGGTAGTAGTCTCACTCTCATTGACAGATAAGGAAAATAAATTGTAGGTAAGTGATGTGTCTAGAGTCACATGGTGACAAATAGGAAGCAGGTTTGAAAGCTGGCAGGGCCACTGCTCTAAACCACTGTGCAATGCTGTGTGGCGGGTTCAGTGTTGGTCTAATATTAAAGAATAGGCTTTCTCATATTAGGCTCTTCATTTTCAGAATGTTACAAGAATCATTAATTCATTAGCAGTCTTTAGAAGGGGAAGGCATTGTAACCATTCTTATTTATGTTTTTTCTCATGGCCGAGCAGGTGGACTTTTATTTGAGCATTAAAATACTTTAGAACTTGATTTTTAGATCTGTTTTACAGTATTTGGGTCATTTGTGGTAAAATTCTTAATCTCTAAACATCAACTCTCTTATCCTCAGTGTAATTAGTAATAGAGCCTACTTCATGATGGTTTTTATTAGAATAAAATGAGAAGGTATATAATTCACATAAAATACCTAGGACAAAGTTACTACAATGTTAATCAAGTTCTCAAGAAATGTTAAAACAAATAGAAGTTTAAACAAAACTCATGTCAGTATATGAAAATATCAACTAGCTCCATGTTATAGAAGCAAATACAATAATTGCACATAAATTTGATGAAATTCAAATACCTTAATCATATTGTGCACTAATTTGGAATATTTCACTAAAACTATTTATTTGGCAAATAGAAGACAAATGTATAAATAGATTCATTTCCCTATTTACTATACGAATTTTATATAATATACAAGATAGAATCTTAATTTTTATTTGCATTTAATTGATACTCATTTTAACGGAGCATTGGATATAAAATGTAATACAAGTTCATTGTATTCATTCCTTTTTTAAAAATGTCTAATATTAGTGACATCAAAATGTCAGCATGAATAATTGTGTCTGCCAAATAAATCATGCAGCTGAAGGATATTTGGGGCAGATATTTTAATTGATTAAATATATAGTTAACTTTCATGTAATATTTTACCTTTTCTTTGAATCTTATTGGTTAATATTTACATATGGTTATAAGGTAATAGGATTCATTTTACTTTTAAAAAGATTATTTCATATTTGAATTACTTTTGGTTCTCAAGGTGACTTGAAAGAGTTTGTTTTTATTGCAACAGTGATGCCACTACCTAAAATATTTTTGAACTTTTTTTTTTTGAAACTTCCTTCATAGTCTTTGACACATTCATTAGAATTTAGCAACTGTTCCTTCTTGACATATTTGAAAATGGATTTAAGTTTTAGAGAGGACACAAAGTCATTCAGAACAAAATCTATAAAATAAGATGGATGATTAAAAATTACTTAATGTTTTGAGGACAAGAAGTAGAGTTGACATACAATTATGATACACAGTTACAAAGAAATGAGATGTTGCCAGCCACCCTTAGGCCAATAATACTAACATCAACAAAAACTTGCTAAGGTTCTAATACAGTGGTCCAGCCACTGTATTAGGTGATTAATCCATACTATTTTATATTATCTCAATATTATTTTTTCCACCATTCAGACAAACATATTGAGACTTAGGTAATATTCTCAAGGTCATATAGTAAAAAGCAATATGGCTTGGCGCAGTGGCTCATGCCTATACTCTCAGAACTTTGGGAGGCTGAGGCAGGTGGATCACAAGGTCAGGAAATTGAGACCATCCTGGCCAACATGGTGAAACCCCATCTCTACTAAAACTACAAGAATTAGCTGACTGTGGTGGCACACACCTGTAATCCCAGCTACTCAGGAGGCTGAGGTAGGAGTATTGCTTGGACCTGGGAGGCGAAGATTGCAGTGAGCTGAGATTGTAGATTGTGCCACTGCACTCCAGCCTCGTGACAGAGTAAGAGTGTGTCTCAAAAAGAAAAAGAAAGAAAGAAATACAAGATTTCAAATTTAGATTGAATGTATATAAAACACATGCTCTCTGTAGTACGTACATTGTTCTGAAAGAATATCTTCCAAAGTCTTTAATCATCATGAATAAGGGCAGTATCAGTGGAGCAATACATGATCTACCTAGGTAATGAAATGAAGGGCGGGTAATGAAATGAAACACATTATTTGGATGATATATTTGTAAAAAGAGATCTCCTTATTTTAGAACAGATCTCTTATATACTGGTAACTTTACAAATTCAAGTGCAAATCACAAAGTATGGAGTTTATATAAATATGCTGAGTAGAATATTTGTTCATCTAAATGAAACTAGACTATGAGTTATTGAATTTAATATAATGTAATGTCTTTTAATATCTGTAGTTACTGCAATGCTTCAGTTAGTGAAAATCCTTGTAGAAATTTTAATATTGACTATTTTATTTATAATTTTAATGACTAAAGTAGGAAAGTCTTTTGGATATGCTCCAGTGAAGTATGGATTTATTTCTACCATGCTGTCTTCTCTAGAACTTACAACTGTCTTTGGTTAATGATACTAAATCCTTCTGACTTTCCTCTTGCTTTTCTTAATGATTATTTTCTAACTCTTTTGCTAATCTTGTTTTTCGCAGTTTGGCTATTTTAAATGGGTAATCTTTGGGTCTGGAATTTAGCCATATTATTTTCTTACTCCTCCTGTTGTTAAGTCACTCCTGATACCCACGTGAGTGTTCTGCAGGTACCTTAAACTAATTCAGCTCACCCTAACCCAAAACACCTTCCTTCTACAAACCTGCTCCTATACCAGGACTTGCTTTCTTGGAGAATGGTATTACCATACACCAAATCATTTAGACTGAATAAACAAAGGAATAAATAATAATAATAACAAAATTAAACATACAACAAACAAAAGCCCCCAGGGTTATCTTTGATCTCTGATTTGGGAATCTCTGTGTAGTCCTCAGCAAACCCAGCCTCATGTTTGTCATTTACCAAGGCAGCATTTCTTATTGGCATTGCATATGTGGGAATAATTTAGGAATTACATTTAGCTGTCTTAGCTGTCCAGTTAACAAAGAAAGGGGAGAGCCTTTGTCCATAGCTGTGGACAAAATTGAAAAGTTCCTCCCTTTAATGCTCTGTGCTCACCTAGCAAAATGTCCTTGCCAAGGTTTCTCTCCTCACTGCCATTTTGACAAACCTGTTAAGCCAATCCTTGCTGTATTGGTCTGTTCTCATGCTGCTAATTAAGATATACCCAAGACTGAGTAATTTGTGAAGGAAAGAGGTTTAATTGACTCACAGTTCCATATGTCTGGGAAGGCCTCTTAATCATGTTGGAAGGCAAGGAGGAGCAAAGTCATGTCTTACATGGTGGCAGGCAAGAGAGAGCTTATGCAGAGGAACTCCCATTTATAAAACCATTAGATCTCCTGAGACATATTCACTACCAAACGAACAGTATGGGAGAAGCCACCCCCATGATTCAATTATCTCCACCTGCCCCCACACTTGACCCATGGGAATTATTACAATTCAAGGTGAGAGTTGGGTAGGGACACAGCCAAAGCATATCGCTTGCTAAGCTAACAATAATAAATAATATTAATAATAGCTAGCATGTTTGGAATGGCAACCAGGTACTAGTAATTGATATGTATATTGTATGTAATCTTTAACTTCATCAACTTCTCTATGAAGCCCATATTGATACCTCATCCATTGAGACCAGGAGACTAAGGCCCAAAGAAGCACAGTAGCATCACACAAGTAATGAGAGTGAAAGGCAGATTTTAGTCCCATGTCAGGAAGATTTCAAAGCTAGAGGTCTTTTCACAATCTTATGTTGCCATGTCTTAATTCCTTACCTCCTCCAGAATTCATTTAAACAGAGAGCTTATGTGAATAATATCTTCAAACAAATGAGTGTATCTCCAAGAAGAGACTTTCAGGAGCTTTGGATTTTATTCACATTTCCTGAATTTGTCCATTATCTAAGTGAGATTTTTACCTGTTGCCATCCCCTTTTCCAAGAGTTTTCAGGTTTATCTCTGCAGCTGAGGAATCCAATGACTGGACCCCTTTAAAATCTCTAGAATGTTCCCACCAGAAACAACATCATACTCCAACTATCTAACCTGTGATCATATGAACTTGTTATGAATTGTTTTTGGGTAGCAATGATCAGAAAAAACATTTGTAAATAGCTTAAACAAACATCAGTTTGTTTTCTGAAAATGTCCAGGTATAGGCTGTGATATGGTTGACTCACAGGCTCAACAGTTTCATTAATGATGCAGGCTATTGTTAGTTATTGACTCCCCGTTTCTTACTGAGTTGAGTTTTTATGTCATGGTCAAAATAAGCTGCTGTAGTATCTGACATCAAGCCTTCACTCAGCTTAGGGAGAAGGAAGTAACTGAGGTTACTTTTAGCTGTAAGAGATGCCAGGACAGCAGAGTTGTTCTCTAGGGCTGTGCACCTGGCTACTGGTCTTGTTAGCCAGGTAGAAGAGAATAAGGGATACGAGACAAGTAACTGGCAGCATCTGCCACACCTCAGAGAGTATATATGAATCCCACTTATCCTTTTTTCATGTTGGCAGGGCCTTTGCATTTGTCATCTTTATATTTATGTAAACTCTCATAATATCTGGCTCATTAAGTGCTTAATAATTTCCTGTTTTTTAATACAAATTTCAAAGTATAAAAACTTTAATATTTTCTTCCCAAAGCAGTCCTAAAAAATAGTTTAAAAAGGCCAGGTGCGGTGGCTCATGCTTGTAACCCCAGACTCTGGGAGGTCAAGGCCGGTAGATTATGAGGTTAAGAGATCGAGACCATCTTGGCCAACATGGTGAAACCCTGTCTGTACTAAAAATACAAAAATTAGCTGAGCATGGTGGCACGTGCCTGCAGTCCCATTTACCCAGGAGGCTGAGGCAGGAGGATAGCTTGAACCCAGGAGGCGGAGGTTGCAGTGAGCCAAGATTGTGCCACTGCACTCCAGCCTGGCAAAAGAGCAAGACTCTGTCTCAAAAAAAAAAAAAAAAGTTTAAATAGGTTGAGAGTCAGAATAAAAGAATAAGAGGAAGCAGAAGAAACAGAGAAGGAGAATAAATGAAGAGAAGAGGTGACGTACTCTAAGTTGTCTGCGATTTTGGAAAGAAAGAAAGAAAACTTCTGGACTAAAGAAATCTAATCTAGTTTAAGAAGAGAATGGTATTCTTGACTGTGCGGCCCTACGGTCCTTGCCATGACCATAGTGAAATCAGTGTTTGATCGCCCACATTCTCTTACCCTATGGTGCTCCTGGTAGCACAGGCAGAGACATACATAAGCAGTGTTGGGCTGAGCACTGGTGAGGAGAGTTAATCTTATCAGGGTCTTTTTTTAAGCTTGGACCATGCAATAGATGCAAAACTTGAGGGTCAGTTGTAGCTTAATGGGGAGGTGCACCAGTAAAATAGGATTTTTGTTTTATTCCCCTACTGTGCAAAAATTTGATGTGAGGCACACTAGGAAATTACTATTTAATGGAGTGCCCTTAAGAAAAAAACACATTTCTGAGCAGAACAGGCATGCATATCCAAAGGAAAGTCATTATTTTGGCTTTGTAGCTCACATTCCTCTTTGTTTTCTTGCCTTTTCACTTGTGGTAATCAAGTTACACTTTCTATAGTCCACCAGATTGTCTGAAAGAATGTGGTGGCCAGTGACGGGGTAGCAGAGAACAGTATTTGTGTTTGCACATTGTCAGAGCCGGGGTGCTGTCAACATCAGGAGAGGATGGTAGCCTATCCCAATTTGTCCGTTGGCTGCCCTGCCATGACCTTCTCTCTAGGTCAGTGACTCTCTTGCCATTATACACAGGTGGTCCTTCAGGATATTGCTACAACCACCACTAAGCCCATTAAAGTGTAAGTAGCAATGTGAGAAATCTCTGTTCAATTTATAGTGTTTTTACTGTGGGCTATGGTTGCAAAAATTTTATCTAGGCTGGAATTCTCTAATGATCACAACCAGCTCAGATGTACAGGCCAATTTAAAGCCAATGTTTACAAATTGTAAAATAGCTGGAAACACACATTAAGAAAGATTGCTTCTGTGGTTTTGAATTGAGTTAGTTCCTAGATACTAAATATATGGATTTTTAAGTAGTCATATGGCTTCAAGAAAATAAAGCAAGAATATCTCCTAGAAAATCACAAAAAAAGAGAAATGTCTTGGTTTGAATTATCTACCATAGGGCTTCATCACAGTGTAAGTTTCAAGGCTTACTGTTTTTAGCAGCAGTGTTTTCTTTCAATCTTCTATTTGAAATATTCATCACAATGCTCTGGTGGTTTCTTTAATGAGGTTTCAATGTAGGCAAGTGGGGAATGAGAACCACACATAGTGCCTGAGTTTTGAGCTATGCTCTCTGAACAAGACCAGATAATTCACTTTATACTCATCCTGCCTTGAGAATTCCTGCTTCCTCATTACCAGCCATGGCCAAGCATACCTGTGGCCAGGCAATGCTTGCTTTGTATTCAGGAACCACTGGAGTAAGAGTTTCTTTTAAGCTGTGGCAAAGTAAAAAAAAAAAAAAAAAAGCTATTATTGAATCACTGTTAACTGATCTTGGAATTTCAGGGGTGGAAAAACACATGAACCTTAAAAAATTACAAAATTTTCCCTTGAAAGAGAATCTTATGGCGAGGCTGGGAACAATTTGCATAATGGAAAAAAATTCACTGGGCCTGAGATATTTAAATTTTAGGGTAAAATATAAAATGTCTGTTGAACTTGACTAGACAAATTTCCCCTGGCAAGCACTGAATCCTAGCTTGCCTTGCTTTTCTAGGTCAGCCGCTACCTAGGCACCACACTTAACATTTATATTTTTAAAGTTAAAACAAATTAAATTGGTAGAAACATTAAAATATGACTTTCTAGGAAAGCTTTTTATCTCATTGGGAATGATAAGAGGCTTTCCCTAGATTTTCATTACTATGAAGAGTCTTTTTCCTACATTTTTGTTGTTATGAGGTTCATGAAAACATGGAACAAGGCTTATTTCGGTTTTAGTCTTAGAATTTCATACATACATTTTTAACAAATATAGAATGCCTTTTAAGTACTAAGTCTGTTCTAGTCACTGGAACACAACAGCTAATGAAAGAAACAATAATCTCAGCCTGATGGAATTTATATTCCAGTGGGAGGAGCCAGAGAGAAAACAAAATAAATAATAAATAGTGCAATGTATTAGAAGGTAAAATGTACTACTTAAAAGAAAAATAAAAAATGAAAACAAGAATGGTAGAAGGGTAATGTCAATGATGATGGCAATTTTTTGAAAGATGGTTTGGATAGGCCTCCTTGAGAAGATGATATTGGAGCAAAGACTTGGAGGAAATAACGGAATTTCATACCTTGGAGAAGACCATTCCTGGTACGAGAGTACAATAAGCAAAGGATCCACTGAAGGAACATCAGGGACACCAATGTCATTGGAGTTGGGATTGGAAGAGAGTACGGGAGGAAAGTTTGGCAAGGTTAAGAAGGTTCTATCACCAAGAGCCTTGTGAGCCACCGAAAGGTCTTTAGTCTCTACTCTCAGTGAACTGGGAAGCCATTGGAAGCTGATGAGCAGGGGAAAGATGTAGTTTTCCTTGTGTTTTAAGAGAGTCATTCTGATTCGGTGAGAATAAACTGAAGATATTTGATACTTTCAGTATCAAATAAGGAGAACTGTTAGGAGTCTATTGTTACAATAAAGGTAAGAGAAGATGATAGCTTGGAAAACAAATTAAAGTAACTGTCAAAGTTTGAATATATATTTAAAGTAGATTTAAGGAAATATGCTGATGCATTGGATGTTGGGACTAGGAGAAGAAAAAGAGTCAAAGATGAATCCAAGAAATAGGGCTTGATGATTGCACAGAGATTTATTCATTCTTGCATATGTAAATGCCAAAACAGAGATGAAAAAGCCTGTGGGTAGGTCAAGTTTGTGGGAGAACGATCAAAACATCTCCTGTATATGTTCAGTTTGGAATTAGACCTCCAAATGAAGATGCCAAAGACAAAATTGTATATATAAATATGGAGTTCAAGAGAAAGATCAGGGCTGAAGATAGAAATTTGAGCTCTAATTTTGTATCCCTGTAAATGATACATTTATAAAAGTCAAGATTTGGCCTCAACTGAGTAGAATAATTACTCTAGGAGAGTTTCCATTTTTGGAAATCAAATCTATTGCAATATTCACATTTATTCATGCTTCATTCACTCAACAAATAATGACTAAATATTGTCCACATACTTGGGAGTGTACTTATACATGTATTGTGATCTCATGGGGTTCATGAGCAAGAAAGGGAATGAGGGAAGAGCCAGACTGTTACAACACATGGTGGTAAGTGCATGTTATGGGTGGTAGAGCATTGCATGGGGTAGAGAGCAGTGGCACTTCATACAATTAATAAGTTATGGAGAGCCTCTGGGAAGAAGTCATTCATTAAGTGAGGTCTTAAGGATGAGAAGGAAATAGAAATGTAAAGACAGAGGGGAAAACTATTTTAAGCAGATCAGCACAATCTGTGCTAGAGTTTAGTACTGAAGAAAAAAGCATTGTATTTGAGAAACGAAAAAGATTTGTTTTCTTGGACACACTAATGTTGTCTAAGAGTTGGAGTTCTAAGAGTTGGAGTTGGAAGTAGATGGGGTCAGAAGAACTAAGACCATAGAGGGTCTGTTTAGAGAATTTGAACTTTAAGCTAAAATAAAAATAAAAGCAATAAAAAATACAAAACAAGTGTTTTATCCATTCAGTGTCCCCCAACAATCTGAGATTTTTCTCACTGAAATTAAGTTAGCCATTTTTCATGCTGTGAACAAAGTTTCCTATGAGATTAATACCAATTTGTTATTTTATTATACTTGATGTACATACCTATTTTTATTAAAGTACCTATGTTCCTCGTCTTCTAATCCCTAGTTCAGGTTTGATGCACACACAGAGATGATTCTAACGATATGCAAAACCCAAAATCATACTTGTTCAGATCACTGAGAAACCAGAACTCTGACATTTCAGATAGCTACATATTTTGAAAAATCAAACAGCAGCTAACACCAAATGGCAGAGACCTATCTGTTATACATACTGAGTATGAAAATAAAACAAGGTTTTTAAAAATTTCAGACAGCCCAGTTTCCTACCATCTGTTAATAGCAATTATTGGAACACACAGCCAAAGTTGAGTATCCAGCCACAAAATGACAATTCATGATACCTCAGGGGGTCTTTGCCAGAAATGTGTTGAACAGAATGCCTTGGAAGACCAACAACTAGAATGATGGAAAAAAAGTAATGATGGGATAAAACACATGAAAGGCAGCATACGTAGAAGTTAATGCCACAGATCTGTTCTAGAAAAGGGAGATGAGAAGACCAAAGGTTGACAGACAAATTTTAACCCAAGGTCAAGACAGTGAATCTTGGTCTCAGAAGCAATTTGGTTCCCTGAGAGGAGCTGCTAAAAGTGAAACTAAATGGTTCAGACTGCCTTTCCAATCAAATGTAGCTGGATCCCTTCACACTCAGTCATGAGCATAGGCAAGTGTCACACACAGTGACAAGCTACAAACGTCTTCCTAGATAATCCAAAGGTTTCAAGATTATTTGCAGGTAGTGAAATTTAGTGAATAAAATTATGTTCTTCCTAAATTCAGTAATATTATATCATTTATTGTAAGGTCAAAATTGGCTATGGGAGAAAAAATGGCATAATCTCACTCCCCTAAGAGTAAGATTCCTTCTCCATATTCAAGATAATTAATATATCGACATACAACTTTTATAATATAAAAATAGAAAAATTCTCCTACAGAGCAATTAAGCAATTCACTTATTTAGACAAGTTTAATTGTTTTGTCTTCTAGCTTTTGGTGCCCCCTTTTAAAAAAATGTTTTATTTTTAATATTTACTGATACATAATAGGTGTATATATTTATGGGATAGTTGAGATATTTTAATACAAGCATATAATGTGTAATAATCACAGGGTAAATTCAGCCTTCATTACGTCAATTGTTTATTTATTTGTGTTCCAAACATTACAATTATACTTTTGTAGATATTTTTAAATGTACAATGAATTCTTGTTGATTGTAGTCACCCCATCAAATACTAGATACTATTCATTTTATATAACTATATTTTTATAACCATTATCTGTTTGTACTTTCTCCACCCTACTATTCTTCCCAGTTTCTGGTAACCATCATTCTACTCTCTAACTCCATGAGTTCAACATTTTTACTCCCATGAATGAGTGAAATTATGTGGTTTGTCTTTCTGTGCCTGGCTTGTTTCACATAACATAGCGTCAGTCAGTTCCATCTATGTTGTGCAAATGACAGGATTTCATTCTTTTTTACAGCTGAATATTATTCCATTGCATATATGTACCATTTTTTCTTTATCCATTCATCTGTTGATGAACACTTAGGTTGATTCCAAATCTTGACTATTGCAAATAGTTCTGCAATAAACATGGGAATGCAGATATCTAATCAAAATTATTATGAGATATTATCTCCAATTAAAATGGCTTTTATCCAAAAGACAGTCAATATGAATGCTGATGAGGATGTAGAGAAAAGGGAACCCTCATACACTGTTGGGAATGTAAGTTTGTATAGTGGGTATGGAGAACAGTACGGAGGTTCCTTAAAAAGCTAAAAATAGAACTACAATGTGATTTGGAAGTCCCACTGCTAGGTATATACCCAAAAGAAAGGAAATCGCTATGTTAATGCCCCATCTTTATATTAATTTCTGTTACATGGTTCAACAAATGGTCTCAAGAGAGTTTCAGGGGAATTTAAAGAAATTACAGGCTGAAGTGATGGGTTCTTTTTGTGAATTAAGATTATTCGAAATTTGCAATTTTCCATGAGTACTATAAAGTTTCTTTTCAAGGCCAAACAGACCAACAATTCCCATTTATTCAGGAGGGTCAAAATAGCTATATTTTAAGCAGATAGTGCATAAAATTTGGGCAAGCCATACATTTTAAGCAAAATGTTATATCTATGTGTGTTTTTACCCTTTGGATTCCTAAACTAGTGAAGAGGATTGGCAAATAGTCAAATTGGCCATAGAAAGAAATAATGTCAGACCCATCTAATTTTCTTTTATGACAGAGTCACTAGCTTCATAGATGGGAAAAGCAATAGGTGTAATATATCCTCCCTTCAGGAAGGCTTTGACTTTGCTCTCCAAGACATGCTCATAAACAAGCCAGAAAAATGTGGTTGTTTATTTATGTCAGGTGTCAGTTGTGTGGAGGTTCAAGAGACTACTTATGAATGATTCAGAGTTAACATATGGGAGCCCAATTAGTGGCTCTCCAAGTTTGGCTACAGTTCATAATGTAGAACAATGGTACATCATACTGTCTTCGAATTCAGGATGATTTGCTGATGACTTAGAAAAATGATTGACCTAAACTCCAGTGACGGAGTTTGAGCAGAATAAAGTCAATTACTTTTGGAATAATCACTTTATTAAAATAGAGGGGAAGAGTTATTTTTAGGAGAGAAATGGAGAAAAATCTTTATTTTAATTGTCTCCCCCCAAAAGATATGCTCACCTCCTAACTCCTGGTAACTGTGAATGTGACATTGGATATTCAGATATAATTAAGTTAATATAAGGTTATTAGAATAAGTGCTAATTCAATATGACTACTGTCCTTAAGAGGCAAATGCCATGTGATGACAGAGATGGCCAGGGAAAATGCCATATAATGGCACAGGGAGAGACTGGAGTAATGCAGCTGCAAGTCAAGGAAGGCCAAGGTTTGATGAGCATCATCAGAAGCTAAAAAAAGGCAAAGAAATACCTGCCCAGAGTCTCAGAGGGAGCAGGGCCCTGCTGACACATTAATTTCAGACTTCTGGTCTCCACAACAATGGTAGAACAATTGTTATTTTAAGCTGTCTGATATTTGGTACTTTGTTACAGTGGTCTTAAGAAACTAATGCAATGACCCAGAGCAGATGTACCACCAAATGAAGTTGTGGGTATGAGCGTGTGTTGATGAAACAACAGGGATCTACTGGTGATCCAGGACCAATTATTTATTATCTATGGCAACAGACCAAACACTGCACTCAAATAGGCATTCGCTTCCTACACTTTATAAAGGAGAGATGCTGAAGTAGAATGTAATTAGATCACATTTTCATAAACAGTATTCCACTGGGTGTATCCTTCTCCAGAAAACAAATGCTTACCTTTATAAAAATTTTGCATAACACGTTAGGCACTGCTTAGCCCTTTTGCAGTGCAGCAGCATGTGGTCCCCATTTGAGATCCTCTGCATGAAATCATGCTGCCTTAGAAGCAAGCCACTCTGTGGCGATGTCCTCTACCATATTATCATAGCAGGGATGACCAGTAAACAAACACAGAAAGAATAGAGTCTTTAATGTATTTAACCTTCTGCCCTTTGCCACCCCTCTAACCATACTTATTGCTCAAGGTCCTGCACAAGTTCTGTCTCCACCAGGAAGCATTTCTTTGTACTGTTTTATTGCCCTGTCTTTCATATTTATTATTAGAACTTCATGGTATAATACTTGATTACTTGTATCTTCAGGAATTGTTTAATGCTTTCCTTGGTTATGCAAATAGAATATGAAATATGGCTTCTTGAATGATGAGAGGATGGAAAGGATGAAAAAGCAAACAGAAACTCCTCCTCCCCACACACAAACACAAAGGCTGAGAAACCCTCACATCCATAGTCATTCATGATTGGAACCCCTGCTGAGGATTTTAATTCCAGCTTTGGTCTTCCTAAACGTCAATGTATGGTGGGAGGTGGTATTTCCTTCCATATTCTAATGAGGAGGGCAGAGATAGGGATGGAGGAGAGGAGAGGGGAAGAAAGAAAAGAATGAGCTTGTATATTATGATTAATAATTATCTGTAACCTTCAAGACAGACAAAATGAAATACGAAGACAAATTTTATTGGGGAAGTAGGAGAGTTATAAAAATCATTCTCATCATTGTTAGTTTAACATTTTTTAAATTGATTTATGGATCAACATTACACATGAGCTTTAACAACAGGCTTGATAACCACGACGTGGATGATGAGAACACAGGTTCACCCCTGAAGTCCTTTCAAAGCACCAACCATATAAGAAAATCATTACATTCTAAAAAGTAGCAACGTCAAAACAAAGTCTCAAAGATTGAGCAGATAATTCCATGGAGGCCTATTCAGAGTACCTGCCTCAGTTATAGTCAATTTCCTTCCACATGATGTTTATTTCTTTGTCAGATATTTATATCCCTAATACCAAAAGTCCATTGAACATCAGCCATTGATACAGTAACATAAAGCAGATTTATATATGAAGCTTGTCTAATACTCTATTGGGAAAGGAAGGCATCACTCAACATAATAGCCTCCATTCTTAAGAGATATTCATTTTAAAATGCTGTCTTATAAATACAAAATGAGTTGAGACTTGTGTGCTCTAAATATTTTAAGGGATTTATGTTTGCATTAACTGCTCTTTTAATCAAACTTCATTGCATTGCTACCACTGCAGAGGTATCAGAAAGAAAAATACTACTTGCTGTTTTCAAAGTTAAAAGTTTTCTAGTAGAAAGTCTAAAAAGTTCTTAAAAGAGGATACTATGAACCTATTGTCAGGCTTGCTATATTTATAGATAATATTCCTAAGTTAAATTATAGTGTAGATTTAAAAAACTTTATTATTGCTTTATCCTGAATACTTTATGAAAATACTGTAAATTTGCATGTCTGTAGTTTTATGTTGTTAAAAAATATGTAATATCTTACCTTCTTGGCCTTTATTTGCATATTTTAGTTTTATTTGATGTATTTCAGTTTCTTAAATATTAGGAGTGTCTTCAAGAACTAGAACATCTGGGGCTGGGCATGGTGGCTCAAACCTGTAATGCAGGCACTTTGGGATGTCGAAGTGGGCAGATGGCTTGATACTGGGAGTTCAAGACCAGCCTGGGCAAGATGGCAAAACCCTGTATTTATTTAAAAAAAAAAAATAGAAAAAATTACAGATGTGGTAATGCACACCTATAGTCCCAGATACTCAGGAAGCTGAAGCAGGAATATCGTTTGTGTCTGGAAAGTTGAGACTGTAGTGAGCAGTGATTGTGCCACTGCACTCTATCCTGGGTGACAGAATGAGATCCTGTATTAAAAAAAAAAATCTGGGATACATTGTAGCTGGATCTTGCTGCATTGATTATTTACTCCCTTGTGATTCATACCTATTTCCTATTTGCCACACTTTCCCCTCAACTAGAAACCTATTTTCTGCCATCACCAAATAACATAATCTTCAATTTTACACCATTTTCTCTTTCTCTTCACCTCCAGACTTCTTGAAGGAATAGCTCATATCTCGTTTCCACTTTCTCAGTATCCATTTATTCCTCAACCCATTATAATCTGAGCCCAATCTTCAACCACTGCCTGCAATCTCTCTTCCTCCAGTCCATAATAACAAAATATATGAATGGCTTTTTATTTATTTTGTTGGCTTTGTCAATGCATTGAGTCATAGATAAGCAAATTTGGGAGAACATAGATATTGCCATATACAGTGTTTTCAAAATTTTTTAAACAATGAAACTTTCTTAAATAAAATATTTTTCAGATCCCCAATATAGACATGGGGCTGACATAACCGAATTGAGGTGGGGCTACAATGTATTAATTAGAAATATATTTAAATGCCAGTTTTAAAAATTCCTGACTTACAAAGGCTTCAAAAGCAAGGAAATAATTTTTGTAATTGTATGACAAAATTGAATTAAGTTACCACTGATAATGGTTAGTTTCTGTTGTTCTTGAATTGGTGATGAAAATGGTGATGCAGCCATAAGCACTGGGTCTACTCTTCAAAGCAAAAAGCTGTTAGAAGATAAGAATGGAGTGAAGAGTCACTCTACTTGACCTCATTAATTACCAAGAAAGCAAAACCTTTTCTAGAAGATCTTCCTGCAGTCAGCTTCTTAAATGCAGAACTCAGTTGGCCAACCCTAGCTCCTAGGCAGCCTGAGAAAGAATAGGCTTGTCATATGAGCCAGATGAGTTGTGATTCATTGCTTGAGGCCAGAAGAACTCTGAACAAAATCAAGTTTCTATCAGTGATCAATAAGGGAGGCTAAGGTACTGGGAAACGATTTAATGTTATTTACACGATCTACTTTCTAATCTGCCTCATCTACTCACCTTCCTCTTTCTCTTTCTGTGATTTTAGACAGTACATGGGGGAAATTTTTTGATGAAGACAATTGTCTATTTTACCTAAAATCATGTTTTTAGCTGGTAGTATGTCTCGAACACTTTCCTAATAGTTTATTACGATAAAGTCATAACATCTTTTTTCTTTATTTGCTACTCTCACTCATCGCCCCATTGGGATTGACTGTAAATTGCAACTTTTTATAGAAAGAATCAATAATCCTTTCTACACAGTGGCTCTGGTGATTTCAAAACTTTAAGAATGTTTAGAATATTCAAGTGCCTTCTCCGAAAACTGGTGACTTCCTGCTGCTGAGCTCCTGAAAGTTTTTGAGAAGAAAGTTGAAAGGTTGAAAATGGCGCTGTGTTCATTTAAATATCTAAAGGATAAACTCCAAGCTACTTATCTGAAAACAAATAATCTCTGAAACCTGGAGAGTAAAGAAGTATAACTTGACATTTCTTCTGCAAGAAAAAAAAAAACAAGAAAATGGTGACTTTCAAAACTTCAGTCAATAACTAAAGAAATCTCTGTGACCACAATGAGGCACAGTGTCTGAACATTTTCATTAAATATTTTAGTAATTTAGAGCTGATATTCTATGTATATCAAGAAACAGAAAGACCAGACAAGTTATAATATGAAAATAATAAAATTCAAATTAAATGGAAGAACACATAATAAAATATGAAACTTCTTAAAAGCTCTTCATTATGTTTGTTTGTAGTAGTACATATTCCTAACTGCATTAATGTATAATAGTTAATACAAATCATAAAGCATATCATACAAATTAATGTAATTTAATATTCTCTTTGTTAATAATAAATACCATTTGTCGAGTAGTTAACGAAATTATAAGGGCAAGTTCAGAAAGTTTCAGGTTCTGTTAAAAAAAAAAAGCAAAACAAATATACACAAATACTCATTATTCTGGTATTACGTGTTCATCAGATTACTGTGATAACTAGGGCAGTGATGGTCAGGTTGGCTTTAAGAAGGAAGTGGACCTGGTGATTACAAAACTTTAAGAACACTTAAAATATTAAAATATTCAATATTCTTCTTTAAGAAGACAAAGGTCAGGGTTGGCTTTACGAAGGAAGCCTGAGACCCAGAACCATGTAGAGGCCAGAAAAACAGTGTCTACATGCTAAAGGTTATTTTCAGGAACAAGTACTAAGAGCAGATCAACAAAACAAATAAGGAACGTGGCTTTGTGAACCCAGAGGGGCAGTGGTTAGAAGTTGTGGTGCCACTTCATTCAACCTTAACTGCTTGGAAGATTTTTCTCCCACACCATTCAAACCCCTCACCGAACCAACTTTTGTACAGCGTGCAGCCAAGAAGGATGGTAGTATGGCTTTCTCGGACTTCTTCATCCACAAAGAAACATTAAAAATTGCATTTCATGACTTAGTTCTAATTGTGTTTTTCTTAGATTCTGTATTTTTCTATTTGGCATCAATTCTTCATAGGGCCAATATTGAATTTGTAATATTTTCTTACTATCTGTATTCTTGTTGCTCTGGCATTTGGGAGCCTTGTAGCCCAGGGAGAATGTCCTTCCCCCAGGGCTAGCTAATTCCTAAAGATAATAACAATTTGCCTATGAATAGAGGCCTTTCATATACAAACCAACCAATCCATTAATTATTTACTTATGTAGCTCTCACACACCATGCCAATGTTTGCCCTGCCTTAAATTATCCCAGGGCCAAATGTCACTCAAATAGAGAGCACGCCTATACCCCAAAGCCCAGATAGAATTTTTTTTTTTTTCGTTTTAGGTTTTGGGGTACATGTGAAGAACATACAAGATTATTGCATAGGTACACACATGGCAGTGTGATTTGCTGCCTTCCTCCCCCAGCCAGAATTTTTAAGGCAAGTCTATTCTAAACTGCTGTGCTCTGTTTTTCCTATGGAAAACCCAATAAAGCCTGTGGTCTAAGGCTTTCTCCTTGCTCCTTTCTGCCTTCTGACAAACACCTGTGCTTTCTCTGTGTCCTTGCATAGCATGAGATGACCTCTCTCTGGGACCTTTGAGTATGATAAACATCTTTCTTCCAAGCCTCCTTCTCATTTCCTCCTATAAATGCACCATCTTTACCAACCATATCATACACAACATTTGTATTCTCAGAATACTGAGGTGGAAGAAATATATTGACATTATACATTAAAACATTTAAAAATCTGTAAGTTCATTTTTTTCTCATTTCAAAAGAAATTAAAATGTTTTTATAGGTCCCTAAAACTATCATGGGTCTTTGACGCTAGGTCAACTCTACCTAGTGGGTAAGTTGACTGTGGAGTCAGAGATGGCTTGCTCTTGCCTACATCCTTATAAGCTCTTGAGAAACTGAATTAGAAACAGACAATGGTCAGTCCATATGTAATAAACAGAGCTCTGGCCCACAGACGCTGCAGCAACTGTTGGAGGAAACCAGTTACAATCTCTTAGGATTGGTCCGGAATGGTCACAATTTGGTCAACAACTGCCAGCCTCCCTATTTTTTTATTTTATTTTTTTCCAATTCAGAATCAACCAGAGAAAGCTAAATATAATTCCCAAACCTATCACATAAGATGCCTGACTCTTTACTAGCCTACCTCCATTGACTCCAGTGCTGTCATAACAATGACCTCAATTAGAACATGCATAACACCTTTCCTTTTCTCCACTTAAAGCTTTCCCACTCCTTTGTCTGCTTTTCAGCCTCTGCCAAATTGAAGTGGTGGCGCAGACGCCCTTGCTATAGCAAGCTCTGAATACATAGCTTATATTTGTTCTCATTTGGATGGTCTTTATTCCACACTCCCTATCTTCCTTGAGGTTTTTTGTTAGGATGGTTTCTTCCCACTGACAGCCATCTGTCCTCTACATCTTCTAAAGAAAACGTTGATAGTGTGTTCCAAGGTGACAGGTAATCCAATGAGTTTATAAAAGTATAAAAATACAAAATTTGTAAATGCCTGTAGTTCTTTTTCAGCCAAAATTCTTAAAGCCAGAAACATAGGAATCTCATTTTCTAAATATTTTATTTATCCTAAGAAAATACAAATAAAAAAGTGAATAGTGTTAAGTGTAGACTCATAGCCCCAGCAGCAGTATTACCTGTGACTAAGTTAGAAATGCAAAATTTTCACTCCCACTGCAGACCTATTCTGGAGATCCAATGCACTTGGAGAACCATGGCTCTGAAGCAGACTCTCCTGGACAAGCTCTTGAAATTCTCTGAGTCTTACTTTTTTCATATGCATACATTGTAGTTACAAATTCCTTGTTTCTATATTTAAAGGTTTGTTGTGAGGATCAAGTTACTAATGTCCTGAAAATATGTTTTCATGATCCTTTCTCTGAAGAAAGAAAAGATGAACTCTGCTCTATAATAAAGAATCTTTAAGAGAGGAGTTGGGTCTTATTTTAAACAAGAAACTGAAGGTAGGTGGATTTAAACTAGTTTTAAAAAGGGAAATGACATTCTAGTTTAGGAGAAAGAAGTTTGTCAGTCACTGTGCCTCCTTCCTAGCTCTTCAAATATGGCTTGCCCCAGGCTACATATGACAGTGATTGTAAAGTTTAGTCTCAGAAGCTATAGTGGATGAGTCACTTATACATAACATTAGGTCATCCATTTAATAGCTTTGTTTCATTAAACAGGTTTCTCATCCTGCTTGAAATTTCATCTTATTTGTCAAATGAGAATAGGAGTCTGTATTAGGCTGTGCAAGAAGCATGGCTTGAGAGGCCTCAGGTAACCTACAATCATGGCAGAAGGCGAAAGGGAGGCAGGCATGTCTTACATGGCTGGAGCTGGAGAAAGAGAAATGAGAAAGAGGTGCTACATACTTCTAAACCATCAGGTCTTGTGAGAACTCACTATCATGAGAACAACAAGGGGAAATCAGAACCCATGATCAAATCACCTCCCACCAAGTCCCTCCTCCCACACTGGGGATTACAATTCAACATGAGATATGGGCGGGGACACAAATCAAAACCATATCAGAGTGAAAATGTTTACCTCACAGTGTGGCTATAAGCAGTAATTGAGATCACTTATATACCACATTCTTCTGAAGAAATATTAGCGGGAAGGGCAAGAATAAGATATTAAATCATTTTTCCTGTTGAATTGATCTTCTGTGCTTTGAGAACTATAATTCGACTTAAGTTCTTTTCAGATGGTATTATGGGACTCTTCTTATTGTTGAGTTTGCATCAATAATTAGATCCCCTGTTGACTCTGGTATCTGCGATTACCCTCTCCTGTTTTAGGTTGCGTTGTCTTTGATAATTGCCATGCTAATAAGTAGCAGGGAATATTTGAACCCACCAGTCAGGCTGTTAACATCTGATGTCCACATGGAGGTGTTGACACCCAAGACTGATGGCACAGATATTTTTCCAAAAACAATGATGTCTAATGTGAGGGTGCTACAAGGGTGGCCACAAATAAAGTCACCATCCTAATGTTGCTTTTTCAGTGACATCTTCATCACTACTACCAATGTTATCATTGCTGATGCCTCACATTCTAAATGTCCAAAGAAATTGTGGGAAAAAAAGAGCTCTTGGTTTTTTTTCTTTTCTTTTTTTCCACTTTTCTTTGACATTCCTTAAATCTGTTATGTGGTTCTGAAACTCTGAGAGAGTTTGACATTGCTGTACTATTTAAAATATCATGCCATTTTAGCTGAGTGCAGGGGCTCACACCTGTAATTCCAGCACTTTGGTAGGCTGAGGCAGGCAGATTGCTTGAGCCCAGGACTATGAGACCAGTCTGTGCAACATGGTGAAATCCTGTCTACACAGAAGTACAAAAATCAGCCGTGCATGGTGGCACACGCTTGTAGTCCCAGCTACTCAGGAGGCTAAGATGAACGGATCACTTGGGCCCAGAAAGCAGAGGTTGCTGTGAGCTGAGATCGTGCCACTGAGCTCCAGCCTAGGTGACACAGTGAGAACCTGTCTCCCAAAACGAAAAAAACAAATCATGCCATCTCATCAGTGCTGCCCAATTATCTTTGAACCAAGCTCTGTGGCTCTTTTTTTTTTTTTTTATCAGGAGGCTCCTTCTTCTGTAATATAAATGGTGCCTTCAGGTTTCTAACCCACTAGTTCTCTGAGCTTACAAAGAAGACCTTGAGTTCTAGACAAAACACAGCCTAAGTTTGGGTTGACCTCTCTTTTTCGTAACAACCCAGCATTTTCATCATTACTTCAACCTTGGTGTGGTGGGCAGACTTTAAGGTGGCATCCATGATCTTCACTTCCTAGTGTTCATGCCCTTGTATAGTCCCAGCCCCTGTGACTTGCTTTAAACAGTAGAATATGAAAGGTGATAGGCTGCCCCTCCCATGATTATTATTACATAACACTCTCTCTTGCTTGAAGACCCACTAGAGCAATTTCCCCTCATTGGTTTTGCAGAAGCAAGCCATCACGAAGTAAGTGGCCATGCTAGAGAAGGCCATATAGCAAAGAATCGTAGGAGCCTGTACAAGCTCCAGCAAGAAATTATAGCCCTCAACCTTGCAGCCTCAAGTAAATAAAGTTAACTAAAAACCCAAAGAAGTTTGGAAGTGGCTACTTCTCCATTCGAGCCTCTGCTGAGACCTGATTGCAGCCCCATGAGACTCTTAGGCAGAGGAACCAGCCAAGCCATGTCCAGATGCCTGACTCACAGAGACTGAGATATTAAACTGTGTGGCTTTAAGTGGATAACTTGGTAGTAATTTGTTGTACAGCAATAGAAACCTAATACTCCATGTTAAAGAAACAAAATATGAAGGGAGTCATTTTATTATGAAAGCTTTAATAGCTTTCTTACCTAATTTTTAAAAAGATGCCTTAACCAATTTTTATATGCATTTATTACTGTGGCTGTAGAGTAGTATAGCTTGCTTTATTACTATTTCCATTACAAAAACAATTAACACTTTATGCCTAATGAAATTATAATGGTGTATTTTAAGGTATGTGACCTTCATAGTAAAGAATTAGGGCATTCCAGTTCAACATGATTAAATGGAAATATGTTTTTATGCCTGCTTAATCAAGAAACTCACTAAAACAGTAATAAAACAGGCATAAATCTAAAAGGAGCTAAAAATGGGGAAAGTGGCAGTACTAGGTAAAGATTGCAATTACAATTTTGATATTGAAAATGCCAATGGACAAGTGGCAAGGCAACTGACTTGAGAGAGTGAAAGTTTACATCTAACTGCACTTGGAACCCCAGGAATACTTAGGAATTTAACATGGCAGAAATCTTTGAACATGGGAGCACAGAATAGCATTAAAAATAAGAGGTTCTAAGTCTCAGTAAAAAGCGCTTAAGTCCTCTGATGTCCTCATCTCAAGCAAGACAACTAACCCCTTCCTGTATGAACAGAAATAGAATTTTTCTCTATAGAGAGAGTGTCTTTTGGGGTTCTAGACTTGGGGACAAAAGCAACTGAAGGCAGACATGAAGCATAATATTGAAATGGAGACAACAAGTGATATAGAGGCTTTTAGAATTCCATACATCGCCCATGGGGTTTTTCCCAGCTCCGCTCCTGAACAGAGCATAGAGGATGACTCTCTGGAAAAACTAAAAAGTAAAAAATAAAAAACTATCTTTGGACTGTGAGGTTTTAAGGATTTACTAATAGAAGAACTCATCCAGCCAATATTTCCGGGAAGTTCGTCGGTCAAACAGATCCTTGTTTATATTCATGTATGCAGAGTTTGCATTGAGGATTGTAATGACTCAAATACAGACTCACAGGTGATCTGTTTTCAGTAATGGCGTACTACATATTTTGGAATAAGTATCTCATTGAGAACACCTAAAAAATGTAGAAAGTATTTTTAGAAATTACGTTTGAATGCATCAGAGAGCTGCTAAGATAAATGATTATGAGGTGTAAGTTCAATCCAGGAACATTTTTCAATACTTTTGGACCCATTTCCTCATAGAGGTTATATTTTGTAGAGGGCCAGATAGTAGTTTCTGATTTTGTAGGCCGTGTGGTCACTGGCACAACCGATCAACTCTATAGCCATAGACAATGTTACACGAATGGATATGGCTGTGTTTCAGTTAAATTTTATTGGTAAAAAGTTTTGACCAACAGCCCTAATTCACTGACCTCTACTCTAGAAACATTTGTCAGTTATGAAAGAAGTGTGCTTTTGATATACTCATAGCACTAGGGCGACAAAGTTTAGAATTAGCATACCACAGAGAATAAGATGTGGGCAGCTTTGGATCAGGACCCTGAAGAGTTGTTCTTTAGAAATAAGAGTAAACTAGAAATAGACCAGTCCTTGACAAGATTAAGACCTAGCTTCAATTCATCTCCGTCCCTGATTAAATTAATTTGATGGATCTTTGCTAACAGGCTAACCTAACCTTCTCAAAGCATACATATATTCTACCAGGATGATAACATGTCATAGCCTTAAATTAATACTATAGTCTCTTACATATAAAATATTCTTAACTATAGGAAGAGACAAGATCAAATGAAACAAAATTAAGAGTAACATCTGACAATAGAGACAGACCTACAGGGGATAACAATGAAATAATAAACCAGTTTTAAAATATGTTTAAGAAAATAAGTGGAAAAAAATAAATCACAAATTGAGAATTTTAGGCTGAGAATTGGAAGTTATAAAGAACTGATAAAATTATAGAGCTAAAAAATAAATAGAGAACTCTAAGACTGGATCTAACAAGAGAGCAGGCACTCCTGATGAAATGAATTAAACTCAGAAAGAAAAGTGATGGACAATAGAAAAAAGTACATAGGAAACATAGGACATGGTAAAATGATCCAAAACATGGGTAATTAGAGCCCCAGAAGGACATTAAAGGGGAGTAAAATGTAAAAGTGATATTTGAACAGATAATGACTAACATTTTCCCAAATCAACAAAATTGCACCAAACCACAGATATAAGAATCAATACATAATCCGAATAGTTTTAAAGCAAAACCAAAACAAGAAACTTAAGGATGAATGGTTGGAATATTACAACCCCAAGCAAAACCAAAACAGAAACCTAAAAATGTTATAGAAAAATTATAGAAATTCAATGTAGAGGAAATCTAAGTGCAGCTAGAGGGGGGAAAAAAGCTTATCTTAAAAGTGATAGCAGTAACACTAACAGCTACTTAATATAACTTTGAAGACAATATAACCATATTTGCAAAAAGTGTTCCAAAAATATCACTCTTTACCGAAAATGGAATACCAAGCAAATATTTTCTCCTAATAAGGGAGTCATCAAAATATGATTCACAGGCAAAATCCAGGATGTTACCTGATTGTGTAAGCAAAGATTTTTTTGGGGGAACAAACCTAATTATGCTTATTCATTTACCTATTGCATATGAATGCTTTCATGCAGTAGAGTCATTCTAACATTACGAGCCCCAAAGCCTAGAAGATTTACTCTCTGGTTCCTTACAGAAAAATGCTGACCTTTCTAAAATAAAAACAAACCCAGCGATATGAGGAAAAACAAAAATGGAGAGAGTTTTTTCACTGGTAAACCTGTTCAAGAGGAAATTTGAAGCTAATAAACAGAAGTAAGAAAAATGAGCAATAAAAATAGCAAATAAGTATCAATAAATGAACATTGATGCTATAAATTATCATATTTTGTGGGCTTAAAATGTGTTTAGAATTAAAATATACTGCAGCAAAAGCATACAAATTAGTGTAGGGTATTTGGAGCTAACCGTTATAACACCTCTACATTATTTGGTAAGTGATAAGAGTACTAATTAATGTTAGACTTGATGCATAAAAATGCATTTAGCAAAATCCGGACTAAACACTAAAATAATAGCTTAAAAAACATAACTATCAAATTGATGAAGTGGAAAAAATGAAATAAAACAGAGAAAAAAACTAATCCAAAAATCAGCAAACAAAAAGAAAGCAAAGAATCATAGAATTGTCAAGAAAATAAGAAGTAAATAGTAAGGTGAAAAATTTTCATCCTAAATATATCTTTGACAACATTACAATGCATGTGAATAGAAAAAACACCTCAAGTAAAGGTTCGGGTGTTAAAAGATATTAAAAAGTAAAAAAGCCCAACTATATTCTGACTCTAAAAGCCATACTTTAAATATAAGGAAACGGAGCAATTGAAAGTAAACACACACACACTAATAAAACTATAACAGAAAAATCATACTAGCAATATTTTGTAATGGTAAATAGTTTATTTCACCAGGAAAGTATAAAACACCACTTAAAAAAACCCAAAACCAAGAAAATGGAGAAATAGTGGGGAATTTTAACCCACCACAGCACCCGATAGAAGAAGTAGGCCAAATAATTCCTAAGGATATTAATTTAGACAGCATTACTAACAAACGGCCCAATTGACATATATAGAATGCTGCACAAAATAGCATGCAGAATATAGGTTCATTTTAAGTGCATAAGAAGCATTTATCAAAAATAAATATATCCTGGGCTATATTGTCTGTCTCTACCAATTAAAATTATATAAAATATATTATTTGAACATAAAAAATTGTCATTTATTTCCAGGTTTTAAAAATAAATTTACATTTATGTTACATATTATCCGTAAGTTGCTTTTCCTACACCCCACATCTCAATAAATGCATATTTCTTATAATTCAGTGACAGATATTTTCTAATTTCCATTGTTATGTCATCCTTCACCTCTGAATTATCTAGAAATAAACTTCTTAATTTCCAAACTTAGAGAGTTTTAAAATTTATCTTACCGTTATTTCACCTTCATTTTACTATGTTCAAACAATATATGATTTTATCCCTTTGAAATTGGTAGAGACAGAATTAGAATGTTGGGCATAATCTTAAGAAATTAGGAAAAATAAAATTGATAGGAAATAGAAGACAGAAAATAGAATAAATAAGAGCAAATAGTAACATAGAAAATAAAGCTAACATAAACTAAACTGAAAGTTAATTCTTGGCGGAGAAAACTGACAATACTTATAAACCCTTCGTAACAGGAAAAACTTAGAAAAACCACTAAAAATAAGCAGTAATGAAAAAGGTGAAAAGCTACTAACAGTCTTATAGGCACCAAAAATGATAAAATGTTATAAATAAATTTGAAAGTTGAGAATAAATGGGCAAATCAAAAACATATCACAGCTAAAACTATTAAAAAATCAAAGATTATGTGGTTTGACAGTTATTAAATTGAATCTGGAATTAAAAACTAAACATAAAGTGGCTTCATCATTAGCATCAAATTGATGCATACTGTTCCAGGGAATAGCAAAAAGGAGATGTTTTCCTAAGTCCTTTTAACCTAGTAGAAGTGTGGATATAAGACTTGAAAAAATACTTCACAAAAGAGATCTTAAAATGACCAATAGATATATAAAAAGGGTCTCAAGTCATTAACAATCAAGGAAATGTACAGCAAAGCCATAATGATAAAAAGTAGGTAATGTCAAACTTGCTCAGGATGTGGAGCGTTTAGAACTCTTAGGAACAACTTGTAAGTACGTACGACTTTGGAAAACTTAAAGGCATTACAAATTGATGTTGAATATTTGTAAAACCAGTGATCAATTTCCTTTTCTTTGTATATATAGCCATTTGCACACCAAAATTTATGTATAAATATGTTCTAGTTGCATACTCATAATTACCCCAGGTTAGAAGCCAAATATACATCAACAGTAGAATTGAATATTATCAAGCAATTAAATAAAGAATTATAGTCATATGCTGCACTATGGATAAATACCACAAATTGAACGAAAGAAGCTGGTCATAAAATAATACATTTTGCATGATTCAATTATACACAGTTTATAAAAATATAAAAGTAATTAATAGTATTAGGAAACTAAATAATGATTTCCTCTGGAATGACAGGAAAGTTACACTGATGGGAAACAGACACAGAAGGCCTTCTGGGATACAGATAATGTTCTATTTCATGACCTTTGCAGAGCTAACACATTGGTGTTCTAATGTAATAATTTATTGTTTTATGTGTATGATTTGTATACTTTCTGATGATATACTTCAATAAAAACTAAAAACACTGAACATATGAGAAGAGAGCAGATTACCAGACATTACAGCAAAGCTTCTAATATAAAAGAATTAGATCGAAATAAATCTATATGATTAAAAAAAATCTTGGAGCAAATAGATAATGCAGTAAACAGAAGAAAATTTCCAAAAAATTTATTTATATCTTAACAAAATAGCATACTGCACTTATAAAATCAAAATACTGTAAAAAATAAACAGAAACTGAGAAGATATTTCAGAGTTTGAAAGATACTAGCAGAAAATTTAAAAAAATGTGTGGAAGATGAGTTGAAGAAAATATCTCTAAAATCAGAACAAAAAAGAAAAAGCTGAAGAGGATGAAAATGAAAAGACAAGCCATTCCCCACCTACCCCTGTGATATCCAGCATATGAATTTGAGCCTTACTATTCTGAGTCCCTTATTATGAGGATCTATAGTTTTTCCATTTCTGTTATGCATGAAAGGTAATATGGACAGCTACGTATAATGTAACCTGCTCAGTAATCACTATGAAGATTTAGGAAAGATTTCAGCAGTCAACACTCTTTCAATGAAGGCTGTGTCTTCACTGCCTACAACAGAGGTTTCCAAACTTTTCAGATTAACTATTAATTTTCAAATTTTACTCATGCATTTTATGTACCAATATTGATGACTACTCTGAAATGTTATGTTTACAATAATAAACTGTAAAATCCATGTAAATTTATACAAAATGACTATCAGAGCTTCTGATAGTTATTATTCCAAAAAATACTCATAGTTGTGAGGCATAATTGTTAGAAACATTAAAATTATATGCAAATTGCTGAATAAAAGACCTGTTAACCTCAGTTACTTTATGTGTAATATGAGGACATCCTGACTCATGGCATCACTGCAAATATTAAATGACTCCGCATCATCATTGTCATTAGTTATTATAAGCATTAATTATTATTGTTATTATCATTTCACATTAAATTGAGCTGATATAATTCTATACCAGAGCAGAAAATATTTAGTTTATCTGACAGAGGCTTATTCTTGGTAATTGTTCAATTTCTATTCTTTTTCAAATAATGAAAGAAGTTCCCTAGCCCATTTTACCATTTTTGTATATTACCACTAATCTCGATATACCAGCTTGGAAAATCACTTGCTAAATTAAGGAAATAAGGAAATCTTAAGATCTACTTTTAAATTAATGATTTATAGAGTTATATCAGAATACTTCTCTTTTCATTATTCCTTTTAAGTCAAATATAATGTGCTTTTAAAGCTGAAATAAAACACATTCAGTAAAAACCTTGAATAATAGTATACTATTTAGGTTATGATTCCAGTTACAGGTAATTCACATAGATCTCCAGAATCATTTTTCTGCCTCATAATAGATACATAAAGTTATATACATAAAATATGAGTAAGTTAATGCAGCTGATATGGAAGTGGCGTGCTTGGTGTCCTACCAGAATATTTGTGAATAATGTTAAAAGATATTTCATTTTCAAAGCCTCCTGTTAACTGTAGGAAAGGAGAGAGGCTTACACTGCAAATAGAGGGACTTAAATTAGTTATGAAGTCAAATGCCCAGATGAGAGAAAGATTTAACATGGAAATGGGATTTTTGAGAAGCCATCTTTTCCAGAGCTTTTACATAATGCTATTCTAGAAGATAGAGATTTCTATATTCATTCCTCACTCTCAGATCCACCCTTCTGAGTCCTCCAAATACTAACTCAACTCATTTACTGGCCTTATGGCTATCATCACCATATTCTTCCCAGTCATTTCATATCGAGGTATGGTTCAAACCTCTCGTTTATTTCACTGCAAGTGGATCTTTCTTGAGGGCCATTAGAACACATTTTTGGAATGGTTTAATATGTCTAGTGTTCCATTATTGGAACACTAAACATGGCAGTTATTTTTATGCTACTGCTCAAGGTCTGATTGCAAAAATTCAAAAAATTGCAACCTCAGACATAAATGGCTTAAGTGAAAAGCTTGACAACTACACCCACTAGATGACATCATAGGACCCCTCCAATTCAGGCTATGGCAGGCCAAGGTTTTTTTAAAGGAAGCTCTGGAAGGAAGACCCGTTTATTGTCTGTATTCGTGTGAGTTTGCCATTTTGCCATCTGGTGGTTTTCTGCTGTAATTACAACCATTTACCAGTTGACAGGGAAACAATTCCACCAGACATTTAATGAGAGGGAGGAAGCCATATGTAATTATTTTTTTCCATATCTACCTGCTTTCCTTATAGGAGACATAATAAGAATGCCCAAAGAGAATCCTGATGTCTGTGGCATATACTTATGATTGCAATGTTCCTAAAGGAAATCTAAAAGACTGAAGCCCACAGATTTTACCATATGCTGTAGTTTGAATGTGTCCCCTAGATCTTGCGTTGTAAACTTAATCCCCAAATTCATACATTGATAATAGTTAGGGCCTTTGAGAATTAAGTAGGATTAGATAAGGCCATCAAGGTGGGGCTCCCATGGTGGGACTAATGGCTTTATAAGAAGAGAAGGAGGGAGCTGAGATGGCACACTCTTGCCATCTTATCATATAGAGATAAAAATATCTCTATATGATGCCCTCTGCCATGCTATGATGCAACAAGATGGCCTTCTTTAAATGCCAGAACCATGCTCTGGGACTTCTTAGCCTCCACAACCATGAACTAAATATACTTAATTTTTCAAAAAAGTAAATTTTGGCCAGGTATAGTGGCTTATGCCTGTAATCCCAGCAATTTGGGAGACTGAGGAGGATGGATCACAAGATCAGGAGTTCAAGACCAGCCTGAAATGAGATGGTGAAACCCTATCTCTACTAAAAATACAAAAATTTGCCAGGCGTAGTGGCAGGTGCCTGTAACCCCAGCTACTTGGGAGGCTGAAGCAGAGAATTGCTTGAACCCAGGAGGCGGAGGTTGCAGAGAACCAAGATCGCACCACTGCACTCCAGCCTGGGCGACAGAGGAAGATTCCATCTCAAAAATGGTAAATTGCTCTGTTTGTGGTGTTATAGCAACAGAAAACAGACTAAAATACCATATAACCGGATGCCACATAGATGTTGCTTTCTGATAGTGTGTGTGTGTCTCTGTGGATGTGCAATGGATATTTTTGCATCAAGAAAACAGCTTGAGAAAGTGTTCTGACTTTCCCTAGGAGAAAATGGAATAATAAGCATAATAAATATCTCTTTATGAATATGAACATACCTATTTATGTCAAAATACTTTCTACTTTAGTTGTAACTTTAAGATATCTATTAAGACATCTATTTCTCAGCAAGTGTTCCCCAAAAGCCTAAGTCATAGTTAAAAAGGAAGCTTAACTAACCTGGACCCATATTTTAAAATTTCATAAGTTAAGTAATCTTTTGTTTCACCTTAATTTTTTATGATTGTTTTTGTTTTACTTCATTTTTCATGATATTATAGTATAACATAAAGATAGCCTTGGCTATCTTTAAAATCTTATGATTTTAAGTTTCTGTTCCTGGTACCTAATGACTATAAACAGAGTGAAAAATGCAGCTTTGAAGTCTGGAATTCCTCTGGGCTTTTTAGCAATGATTCCTTCATTTAACCTGTGAAGACTCCCTCATTAGCAGGTCCATCCTTCAATATTTGAAAGGGACTTATAATATACCACCTACAGTGCCTTAAATTGCACCATTAGCAATTCAAAACATCTGGTTTGCCTGGGAGGTTGTGTGAGTGTGTGTGTGTGTGTGTGTGTGTGTGTGTGTGTGTGTGTGTGTGTGTGTGTGTAGGTGGGGAGCTGGGACACATTGCAGAGAAAATAATTTGTTCTGACTGTAGAATGCCTGCATAAGCCCGAGATCATGGATGGTGACCTTCTATCTGTAAGCTTAAGTATTAATAGCTACATAGGCTAGTATCAATTTTGTGTCTAAAATTGCTTTGTATTTGGATTACGTTTCTTTTCTTTTCTTTCTTTCCTTTCTTTCCTTTCCTTTCTTTCCTTCCTTCCTTCCTTCCTAACTTCCTTCCTTCTTTTCTTTTCTTTTCTTTTCTTTTCTTTTCTTTTCTTTTCTTTTCTTTTCTTTTCTTCTTACCTTCTCTTTCTTTTTTTGAGAAAGAGTCTCACTCTGTAGCCCAGGCTGGAGTGCAATGGCTCATTCTCAGCTCACTGCAGCCTCCAGCTTCCCTGTTCAAGTGATTCTCGTCCCTCAGCCTCCCAAGTAGGTATGATTACAGGACTGAACCAACACACCCAGCTAATTTTTGTATTTTTAGTAGACATAGGGTTTTGCCATGTTGCCTAGGCTGGTCTGGAACTCCTGACCTCTAGCAGTCTATCCCCCTCAGCCTCCCAAAGTGCTAGGATTATAGGCATGAACCACTGAAATGAGTGCCCAGCCACTGAATTACGTTTTTGTTTATGTTTTGCTCAAAGAATTATGTAAATTCATTTGCTCAAGAGAAGTATTTTAATAGGAACAGTTGAAGAATGTGTGTCTGGATGATGCCAGAAGTGTTTGTCTTTGACATTGTCCCTGGCCTGGAGAATCTTGAAGCCCTAAGTCAGTTCTTCCAGCTTGCATTCTGCTGACTCCAGAGATACTTGTTTTCAAGGCTAGTGGTTGTAGCCCACAGAGACAAATGTTATTAAGGACTGAATGCATCAGGATCTGCCACACATTTCACTCAGGAATTGATGATCTTCTATTTTTCCTTCTTTTTTCCAACTGTTACTTGTATTCCAAGCTTAAATATTTTATTTTGTTTGTGCTATAGGGACTTGTACAATATGGCCTGCTCACTACTTCTACCACCTTGTGAAACCAGCAGAGCATTTTTTGGGAAAATACTCCAGTGTTTTATCTCCTAACTCTAATCCAACCATGGTGAACACTGGCTGCCATGTTCTTATAGCATCCATATTAGACTATAGTTGATGGTGCAAGGATAAGCACCTGACACACATAGGACCAATCATCGCTGATTCTTGATACTCGGGATGTTTAAGCTTGGGGCACCTAGAGATAATAGAAATCAATTTCTCTCTGAGAATGGGTGGGAAGTCATGGTTGAGAGCCGTCAGCCATTGTATTTAACAGCACATAAAGGAAGCCAGTTTGCCATAGGAGATTATGAGGTTGACCTTTCCAGAAAGTAGAAGTAATAATTTTTCATCATTTCAATCCTAGATTCTTTTTTTTTTTGGATATACCACATTTTATTTTATTTTATTTTATTCCCCATTATTTTATTGCATTTTAGGTTTTGGGGTACATGTGAAGAACATGCAAAATTGTTGCATAGGTGGTAGTGTGATTTGCTGCCTTCCTCCCCATCACCTACATCAGGATTCTATTTGATCCCGAGGTAACTTACCTTCCAGCCATTACAAAAAATACCTCTAATTTATTACATATATCCTTTAAATATATTTTTCATTTTTGGGTAACTGTACAGTTTGAGTTGATGTCAGTGGACATGCAGAATGTTTCTACTCTGGCAGTTTTTTCACCCATGTACATTGTAGAAAAGTCTTGACAAGTCCACGGCTTCTGACCATAGACATGTGGTTCCCTTGTGTTCTCCTTAGAAGACTAAAGAAGATATTTGAAAAATGGAGTAAATAAGCTGGCCCTGGTGACTCATCCCTGTAATCCCAGCACTTTGGGACACCAAGTTGGGTGGATCACCTGACATCATGAGTTTGAGACCAGCTTGCACAACATGGCAAAACTTCGTCTCTACTAAAAATACAAAAATTAGCCTGGCATGGTGGCATGTGCCTGTAATCACAGCTATTTGGGAGGCTGAGGCAGGAGAATTGCTTGGACCCAGGAGGCAGAGGTTGCCATGAGACAAGATTGCACCTTTACACTCTAGCCAGGGCAACAAGAGTGAGACTCCATTTCAAAAATTGAATGAATAAATGAATAAGCAGAGTATTAAAAGTAATAAAGGAAGTGGTCACATAAAAGCAGTTTTGAGAAAGACTTTGGACAGTGCTAGTTTCTGCTTGACTTCTCAAGCCCAAGTCTGCTATGGTAATTTGTTCAAATGTCTCCACAAAGTCTCTTGCCCAAATCTACCTGAAAATACAGCTTGTTTCTCAGAGTGATTGCATGTATTCACTAGAATTAATTATTGAAAGTTTATTTCTATTTGCAAAGTAGGTTTAAGCCTAAGCCTTACTAAGACTTGGCTTCTTATCTGATAGAAATCTCACCAGCTCAGAGGGATTCAGGATAACTCTTTATATTTGATATCTATGGTGAAATAAAAAATGTAATTCACAGCAGACCTGTGCAAGTTTTTTATTTGCCTGTATTAAAAGTAAATTGAACTCAGATCACTCATTTTAACATCTGCTACCAAATATGGTTATTTCATTGTCGTTAGTGATGACTTAGAACCTTTCTAGGGAAAGGTTGCATTAGGTGAAAGGAGTATAAGTGTGAATCTTACCAGTGTGGACAATTCAGTTGGTGGCAAAGAATATTCTTTGATTAGGAAAAATGCTAGAAAGGCTTCCTGTGAATCCTGTGCAATGGGAGAATTGACCATCTCTGTGAAATTGTAAGAAAATCTCATTACAGAGGCCATTGTAGAAGCAAATGGATCATGTGGGGCAAATGCATTTAAAACATTTTTCTTCACTCAGTGGAGATTGCTCCAAGCTTATGATTTTCACCAGCCGCTTTACCACTTCCTCCAAAAGACTCTGCAGAGAGTCCTGGGCTAAGAAAAAAGGCAGCAGACCTCAGTGTCAACAGAACTTTTCACAATAAGAGTCTTTCCCAACTATGCTAATAGGTTTGAATCCATTTCCCTCCTGACATCCCTTATTTCTGTAACTCTGATGTCTTTCTCAGTACCATTAGTGGTAATTTTACTAATTTTTAGTTCACTACTGCAATATCAGTTCTTATATAGATTTAAGTATATTTAAATATAGTTGCATTGGAAAGGTGTCATGTAATATATTAGTCAACTGAACCACTCTATCAATACCACCACCTTGAAATAAAGAGAAGTTTGATTCTGGTATGTACCTGCTATATCTACATTTATCATTCAAATAGGGATAATTTTGGGAGTAGAAGTGAGTATTGTTTATCATTCTACTGAACCAATAGGTGAAAATTAAAAATTTCTCAGAAAGTCAGGAGGGAAAATTCAGAACATACATAGAGTTTCTTATTCTATGTTTATTAAATTCAGGGATTAGGATTCTATTCACATTTCTATTAGATAGGGGGTGGTGTGTCCACCCCCCCCACCGGCTCCCATTTCTTTCTCTGAAAACTACCTTCTTGGAAAATCTGTGTCATGATCCCTGCTATATAGGAAGGTGTCCAAAGACTCTACCTTTTAAAGCAAAACTAGAATTTGAGTTGAACCAAAGTAGTGGTAGACCCAGACCAAGATGAGCCAGTCAAATGGTTTATTTAACAAGCAATTTAAAATTGGGATTCAGAAATACTGGTTAGAGTCTGTTGGTATTTTAAGCTGAAAGATCACATAAGCAAGGCATTGATAATCATGGGAACGTAGACACAGGGAAATTGCTTTGTGGAAGAAGAAAATCATGAAGAAGACATGTAGACTGAAGCAGAGTGATAATTCCATCTGTTTTAATGAAAGTGGAGGCAGGGATTGGCTGGGATTCTGCTTTTTTCTAGTTTTGGGTTCCATGGTGTACCTGGGACTACAATGTACTTGAATATTCTTACAATGAAATCTCCCTTTTATGTAAGATGATTTAAGTATGTCTCTTTTGATTGCAACCCAGCATTTCCTAACGAAGGTATATATTAGTTTAAAAAGCTCTTTTTCTCTATATCCTCTATGAATTCAACAATGTGGGCTAAGCCTTGGTCTTTGTAATGAACATCAATATGAGAAAATTATAATTACTTATTAAAGTAAATATGCTTTGATTTCCTTATGGAATCTAAAGACCAATTAAAATATGCCTTATTTTTGAACTGACATATAGTTAGACTTAAAGGGAAAAATGGTATTAGAAATCTAATTTTCTGCTTGTTCCTCCTGGCTTCAGAGCTTTGCTGGTGTTTGCCTTCAACAACAAGAAATACTTATGAAGTAGGAAGGCTATGGGCATATTCTCCCTAGTTCTTTGACTCTTATTGTTTTATTTTTTTAAGCCTAAATGGGCTATTTCAACTTTATCAAATTCCTTTAAGGTTCTGAACATTTGCTAACTTTCAAGTAGCTTCAGATATGATAGGGTTTGGCTCTGACCCCACCCAAATCCCATCTGGAATTGTAGCTTCCAGAATTTCCATGTGTTAAGGGAGGGACCTGGTGGGAGATAATTGAATCATTGGGGCAATTCCCCCCATACTTTTCTCATGGTAGTTAATAAATCTCATGAGATCTGATGATTTTATAAGGGGTTTCCCCTTTCACTTCACTCTTATTTTCTCTTTTCTGCCACCATGTAAGACATGCCTTTCATCTTCCGCCATAAGTGTGAGGCCTCTCCAGCCATGTGAGTCCATTAAACCTCTTTTTCTTTATAAATTATCCAGTCTCAGGTATGTCTTTATCAGCAGTGTGAAAACAGACACTTACAATGTACAACATTCTAACAGGCCAAGTTCTCAAGATTTAAATAAAAGAAAAAAAAATGAGAAAGTGAAAAAGCCCACTTTTCAGAGACCATAGGCGGAGTAAAAACTGTACATGTGAAGGAAAGTATACCTCTTTACGTAGCATAGACTAGCAGTATTAAAAGGACAATTTGGATCCAGAGATGATTTCAGAGGGATTCAATGGGTTTTGTCTGATAGAAGTATTATAACACATTCTCATTTCCACGATTTATCTTGCTGCAGTCATAAGAAAAATGGAAAGAAAATCTGCCATAGTACTTTAGCAATGAAAAACTAACAACTGCTTTATTGTTTAATGGTTACTCTTCTGCTGTCTACCTGGTAATTAAATAAATTAGAATTATTTATTTAATAATAAATAATGACCTTGCTATAGAAGGCTAGAATGCCAATGTCTATTGCTAAGCTGATTTTTTCTTAGTTTACCATTATAAACTATACTGCAGACTTATTAACTGATGTACTCAGGCTATTAAAGGGCAAGGAATAACTGAATCTGAGATTACAGATTGATATTTTGGTCAAATCATGACAACTCTGTTGTTAAAAGGTTTATATATCATGTTGATGCCTCCATAAGCATTAGCAGTCCTCATCTTTGGTAACAAGAAGAGGCATAATTAATCTTCATGAGGCCATAATTTCCCATAATTAAAGGAACATATTAGTATGCTAAATTTGGGAATACAGTATTTCATGAACAACTATTTAACAGATTGCAGCTAATTAATCATATCTAAGATTTTTTTCAATATATGCTAAATGGTTTTTATAAAGTGAAACCTTGTTCAGTGCAATGATGTTGAAGAACTGGACCAACCTTAAGTTGCATAGTTAAATGTGGATTTTCGAAAAGGATGTATCAGTCAGGGTTCAGCCAGAGGAACAGAACCAATAGAAGTTACATAGTAAGAGATTGATTTCAAGGAATTGGCTTACATTATTGCAGGGTCTTCCCAGGCAAGTTGGAAATCTGTAGGTCAGGGCACCATGAAGAGTGAGCTGAAACTCACTCTTCAGGGACTGAAGCTGCTGTCCTGAGTCAGTATTTTCTTCTCTTCAGGGAAGTCTCACCTCTGTTTTAAAACCTTTCAACTGCCTCTATCAGCCCTACCCTTACTTCAAGTTCAACTGATTATAGACTTTAATTATGCCTACAAATTACCTTCATAGCAACACCTGGATTAATGCTTGGTTGAATGATGGGGAACTGTAGCCTAGCCTGGTTAGTATATCACAAAAGACAATCATAGATGTCTAGATTGTGCACTAACACACAAAGTAAATATCAGGTTTAATTTCATGCTTCTTAGTGTTAAAGTAAATTTAAATGGAGACCAGGCCTGAAGAATCCCTGAGCAGATAAAACCAGTTAGGCCTCATAAGTGACCTCAAACTTGCTTAAATTGCAAACATGAGTGAAACTGGATTTGTGTCATTTCTGATAGTGCTTTTGTTAGAAATAAAACTTAATTGCAGCCAATCATAAGCAATCAACTAACATATAATTATATGATCTGGGGCTTTTCAACAAGATACCTAAACTAGGCAAAGCAATCAAACAATTCCTGGTTTTGTTTCTGTATTTTTTTTAAAGCCATTATTTTAGAATTGGGGTACATTTACAGGTTTCTTACAAAGGTATATTGTGTGATGCTAAGGTTTGGAGGTAATGAACATAGTATCTAATAAGTACTTTTCCAGCCCTTGCCTCCTACCCTCTCTTCCCCCTCTAGCAGTCCCCAGTATCTATTGTTCCCATGTTTATAACCACATTTACCCATTGTTTAGCTCCCACTTACAAGTGAGAACATGCAGTCTTTGGTTTTCTTCTCCCGTTCACCTGGGATAATGGCCTTCAGCTTCATCTATGTTGCTGCAAATGGCATGATTTCTTTTTTATGGCTGTATAGTATTCCATCATGTATATATATATCACATTTTCTTTAGCCATTTCACTGTTGATGGGCACACCTGGGTTGATTCCATGTCTTTGCTACTGTGAATAGCCCTATGATGAATATACAGTTGCACGTGTCTTTTTGGTAGAGCAATGGGTTTTTTCTTTGGATATTTACCCAGAAATTGGGTTGCTGGGTCAAATGGTAGTTCAGCTCTTCGGTTTCTTAAGAAATCTCCAAACTTCTCTCAACAGTGGCTGAACTAATTTACATTCCCACTAATAGCGTACAAGTGTCCCCTTTTCTCTGCAGCCTTGCCAACATGTGATTTTTGGACATGTTAACAAAAGCTATTCTGATTGGTGAGATGGTATCTCATTGTAGTTCTCATTTGTATTTCTCTGATGATTAGTGATTATGAGGGTTTTTTAATATGTTTCTTGGCCACCTGTATGTCTTCATATAAGAAGAGAAGAGTCTGTTCGTGCCCGTTGCTCACTTTTTTGATAGAGTTGCTTGATTTTTTTGCTTGTTGATTTGTTAAGTTCCTTATAGATTCTAAGTACTAAACCTTTGTTGGATGCATAATTTATTAATATTTTCTCCCATTCCCTTAGGTCGTCTGTTTATTCTGTTAATAGTTTCTTTTGTTGTGCTGAAACTCTTTAGTTTAAATAGGTTTTACTTGTCAATTTTTGTGTTTATTGCAATTGCTTTTGAGGACTTATTGAAGGCCATTATCAAAAGGTATTTCCTAGGTTTTCTTATAGGCTTTTTATAGTTTGAGGTTTTACATTTAAGTTTTTAATGAATTTTGAGTCAATTCCCAGCATCATTTATTGAGTAGGGAGTCTTTTCCTCATTGCTTATTTCATCAACTTTGTTGAAGGTCAGATGGTTGTAGGTGTGAAATTTTTTTCAGGTCTCTCTATTCTGATCCACTGGTCTATGTGTCCAACAGTTGTACCATGCAATTTTGTCATTAAAACGATAAAACTCTTTAAGTTTGGTTCATTGTTCATAATTCTCCAATTAATTGCTCTTTACTCAAATATACACTAAATCTTGATTGTGTCTCAGATTTTTCTTTACTATTAGTGACTGGTTAGTTCCTTCATGAATCAAACACATGCCAATTCCAAGAGACCAAGTTGAAAAAGACATCCTTTTGATATTGTGAACCATGGGATTTATGAAAAAGATGAAGTGTGGGTCATGGAGAGAACATTCTCAAAGAAGCACAGCCTCCAGTTTGAGAATAAACATTTCTGTTTTGCCTTGAGTTGAAAACAACAACAACAACAACACTGTTTTCTGTCTTAGCATTAATCAAACAGGTGACTATTATCCTGCACAGATGTTTTATTTCACTGGCATTGTCTCTAAATGATGATTCAGTGGCAAACATGAGCATGAGTTCTGAACTATTACTTCTCTTTCTGTGTTTCATGGACCTTAGAAATTTTACTGGAGGATGTCAACAAGGATTAACGAAAGTATTTTCTATTATATCATATTTAAACACACAGAGATGATGGGAGAGTAAACCAACCCATGAGAAATAGCATGTGCTAAAGTTTAATATGAATTTAAAATGGTAGTTTTCTAAGAAATTTATAATGGGTTAATATTTCATTGGTCAAGAGGAAATATTATACTTTATTTACAAAATGATGGCATTTCTCCCTGGTGCTAAGACATTCTATCCATTTCAGACATTCATGTAGTCAGTGGATGCGATTTTGTGTATGTTAATTGGGTCAGCAGTTAAAGATGACAGCATGCTATGCTTGTTGTTATCTTCTAAAAGCTGACGGACTGACATATTGAAGTATGTTCAGGTCTGGTAACTCTATAGAGGTTTCTCAGTATTTATTTTATGCATATTTTTCTAATGGCTTAAAATGTAAAATTTTTATATTCATTTGTGTTGATGGTTTGACAAATCTGTCATTGACAAATGACACTCCATGTCATTTATTTCCTAGTTTAGAATAAATATTTGTATTATGTGTTATAAATGTCCACTGTGTCTGCATGGTTGGAAGTGGCATCAAATTTCTCATTCTTTTCATTCCACATTACAACAACAAAACTAACAATTTCAAAAAAGTACTAGCTACCATTACTGAGTGCCTATTATTTGCCATGCATCCTGCTTTGAGCTTTACAATTAATCTCTTCTTATCCTTTATAAACATTCTTGCATAGTCCTATTTTTCGTTTTAAAGATAAGGAAAGTAAGACTTAAAAAATTAAATACCTAGCTTAAGATCACACAGCTTTTTCACATTTGAGCTGCCATTTCAGCTTGCATCTGTGTGTTTCCAAACATAAATTTTTTCTCTCATTTGATCTATCAAGTTAATTTATTATTTGACAATATAAACAACTGTAGATTCCAAGGGAATGGTGATTTTCAAAACATGAAATCTTAAGGCAACTTTTTCAGATAGATAACTACCTCCAGAAATTTTCTCCTTAAGAAACAGACTCCATATGACTTACAGGGAAATATCAAAAACAGTCAGGGTCATCATGAACTTCATTAATTCTGACTCGGGTTGGAGATTTGGAATTATTGGGGGTACGAAGGATTTAATTGTAATAATATAAAACTTACTTTTATATTATACATATATTTAAAATCATGATGTCTAAGCAAATTAATTATATCATTAGGATTGTAGGGCAAATGTTTAGCCTATTTTGTAGGGCTGGCTGATTTAAAGGACTTTAGAAGTACCATTAGCATATAAAAAAATTGCTGTGCTCCTTTGAAAGGGATCTACTTATTATCTATTCAATTAAAGCTGATCAAAGAATTTTGCTTCATAATGATTTGTTAGCCTTCTTCAAGTTTCTGTATTTACTAAAAAGTCATTAACCTGCACTCTTTAAGCATATCATACAATGGCTTTAGTTTCATATCAATCATGATTGTTCTCTCCAAGTGGTCCCAACCAGTGAAGTTTTTCTATATATAGCATATGCTTAGGTCATATATAGTGTTATATTTTTTCTTACAAAATTTTATTCAGATAACTAGACAGAAATAAAGTGTTGGGCTGTATTTAGAAATGACCATTGGTTGGACAGCTATTTTGATCAATTTTGCTTAGTGATACCAGGATTGATGTCTGTAATAACCTGGAGCCATAGGACTACTACAAAGACATCACAATCCAATTCATGGTTATTATTTTGGGTTGTTATCATTACCCTCATGAAACCAAGAATCGCAAACCACATGGGAGATTTATAGTGTGACAGACAACTCACACCCATCTCAAAAGTCTGAATTAATATTTTCTAAAAGACTTAGTACATAAGAACTCTCTTATTTCAGCCCAAATTTTTATAATCTGTTTCCAAATCCTGTCCTCTTGCCACTCCAAAATAGAAGTGTTCATATGACATCGCATCACGTCACATCACATCACATGGTAGAGAAAAGGGCAGAGGCAGAAAGAGAATGCTATTAGAAAAGACCAATGAGAAAACATCCCCATAAATTAGGTAATATTTATTCTCAAAAGACCCATTCTTTTCCTTATAGTCTCTAAGAATCCATCTATAGTCAAGGAAGAAGGATATCTCAATTTGAAAGGCATGTTCTGGAGCCTTCCTCATGGCCAGAGACACTCTTATATAAATTCTATATATTGTGAACAGATGAAAATCATTTACACATAATAGGGCAAGGGCATAGCCCATCTTAACAGGGAGGAAAACACAAGGCTGGATAGTACTGCTTAAGGCAAGTTGGCAGGGATCTGAAACAGTGCCTCCGTTAAAGAACATGGAGAGAAGCATTTTTAACCAGATGCTTTTTAACATCAGGTATGGATAGAGGCTGGAATAGTCACATAATTTTTTTCTGATTAATTAAACTTTCTTTTTCCTTCCACACCACTGAGTGTGTACAGATACTTCCAGAAGTACCTAAGTGTTCATTCTTCTCATATGTGTTCTGTGGACATTAAGTCTATAATAATATTATGCTTTGAGCTGCACTATCATACAATGGAATAGAAATTGCTATCTTGCCCTATAGCTTCTGTGCTGTTTGCTGCTACTTTCATTGAGTATCTCAACTTCATTTCCTAAGTAAATAGCATTAAACTTGTCACTGCTAATTTCCTCTCAACATCTATTAAATATCCACATTGTGGATTTGTTTTGGACAGGAAAATTTAGGATGGTTTCTTTTTATGTTTCAGAAGTATGTCAAGGGAAGATTAGATCAGAGATAATACCTGTCATGAGCCACACAGAAGATAGATGAGTGTGTACATGGACTAGAAACTTCTTTGCTATACAGTTTCTTTAAGAAATTAAATGTGATTATCTGCCTATAAGTGCAAACTATTTTGATTAAATTTCATAAAACAGCAAAAAAAGAATTTTAGTCAGTGTGCCAATGTTCTCTTCCAGAAATCACATCAGCTAACTGGTTTTCTACCATTCATAATTCTAATACTAATTCTGCCATTATCCATGTTGAGAGAGGTGACAGCAACTTTTTTGTTTTTTTTTTTCTGAAAGAAGTTGTTCTTTTAGGGACAGGCCCTTCAATCCCTCTAAGTGCTAAAGCACTTAAAGTAGGGACCGTTTTAGCTGTGTATTCTGAAAAACTGGTCTAGCACTTAAAGCTCGGACAGCTTTAGCTGTGTATTTTCAAAAAGTTGTCTCTCGGTGCCATAGCTAATGAAGTCAAAATGAGGGTTCTGTGTCCACTGGAGTTGAGCATTCTTTTCGTAATAAAGGATTCCGTTCTATTGGAATTCTTTAGAACGGATTCTCATTCTTGTCAATCCACTGTCAATTTTCTCTGTTAATTTCTAGGAGAGGTAACAGAGTTCATCCAAAAGCATATGGGTATGAAAGTCCAGATTGACAAGTAGACTCCAGAAACCAGGCACTGAGCTGGAAAAGGGATCGTTTCCCAGTGGGCCTTAAGGCCCACAGCAATCCCTGTGCAGAAATCGAGAAACAGAGACAGAAAGTCACCCACCTAAGGCTTGTCACCTGAAAGTGTGTGGCTGACTGACTGGCACAGGGCTGGAAATCAAAACCAAATCTTCGGACCTCTAATT
>NW_016107593.1:1229570-1255110 GCF_001604975.1 Cebus imitator
AGTGAGAATATAAAATGGAACAATTATTTTAGCAAACAGTTTGGTCATTTCTTATAAGGTTTAAGATATATTTATGTCACCTGGATACTTCTATGTTCCTGCTTATTTCCTTTGAGAAATAAAATCATATGTCCATTCAAAAATTTGTGTTCAAATTTTTATAGCAGTTTCATTTGTAAAAGCCCAGACTGGAGAGAGTTCAAATGTTCATCAACAGGTGAATGGATAACAACCACAAAAAATAGTTTGTTTGTTTTAAGATGAAGTCTCTCTCTGTTGCTCAGGCAAGAATGCAGTAGTATGATCTCAGGTCACTGAAACCTCTGCTTCCTGGGTTCAAGTGATTCTCCTGCCTCAGCCTCCTGCATAGCTAGGAATACAGGTGTATGCCACCATACCTAGCTAATTTTTGTATTTTTAGTAGAGGTGGGGTTTTTCCATGTTGGCCAGCCTGGTCCTGAACTCCTGACCTGAAGTGATCTGCCCACCTCAGTCTCCCAAAGTGCTGGGATTGCAGGTGTGAGCAACTGTGACTGACCTCAAAAATTTGCATTTTTAAATGATATATTTTAATAATATATCATAGTATTATTTAGCAATAAAAAGAAACGGACTACTGACATACACGTCAACAAGGATGCATCTTAAATCATTTTGAATGAAAGAAGCTAGACACAAACAAGCACATACTGTGTGATTCCACTTATGTGAAATTCTGCAATAGACCTAATGACAGAACATACCCTAGAGTTGTGTGGGGCTGGATATGTGTGTGTTGGCAGAACAAAGAGGGGATATAGACTGGGGCAGGGCAAATGGGAGCTCTTCAGGCTCAGAAAAGTATTTTATTTCTTGATTGTTGTGGTTATATGGTGCTTATATTTGCCAAAATTCATTGGACTATACCCTTATAACTGCTCCATTTTATTTCATGTAATTATATTAGTTTCCTGGGGCTACCATAACAAAGTACCACAATCTGGGTGGCTTTCAACCACAGAAGTTTATCCTCTCACAGTTCTCTAGGCAGAGTATGAAATCAAGGTGTCAGCAGGGCCATGCTCCCTCTTAAGGCTCTGGGGAAGAAGGCTCCCTTGCCTCTTTCTAGCTTCTGGTGTTACTGGGGGATTCTTGGCTTGTAGCAGTGTAACTGGTTTGACTCTGTCTTCCCATCGCCTTTTCTTCTCTGTGTCTCTTTGTCCAAATTTAAGTTTCTGTCTTCTTGTAGAGACACCAGCCATTGGATTAGGGACCACCTTATTTGAATTTGATTATAACTATAAAGACCTTATTTCTAAATAATGTTATAGTCTGAAATTCTGGGTAGACATGAATCTACTTGGGGAATCTACACTATTCAAACTAGTAGATCAATGTATTTCATCAAAGCTAGTAAAGATAAGTGAGAATGAAAAGATATCATACCTTCTTGATATCCATTAATACTTTTGAAAAAGTCAACACATGTTTTCAAGAATTATCCAGAATTCTAGACACCACCACCTGCATGTACCAATTCCATAATAAAGGCTTTTTAAAAATTAAGGAATCAGTGTCAATTTCACAGGAAATCATATTTGGAGTGTTTTATTTTACTTTACATTCAAGGGGTACAGGTACATGTTTGTTACATGAGTGTTTTGTGAAATGTTGGGGATTGGGCTTCTAGTATACCCATCACCCAAATGCTGTACATTGTACTCAATAGGTAATATTTCTACTCTCACACCCCTCCCGTTCTTGCTCCATTTGGAGTTCCAAGTGTGTATCCACCTTTAGGTCCATGTTTACTTATTGTTTAGTACCTACCTATTTGGACTCTTGAATTGCTAATCACGCTGCCCAATTAAGAGCAATAACTTGAATTTCGTTACTAACAAAAATCATATTTAGTAATAGCCACAGAATTGCTGAAAGCACGATTGTCTCTTGGGTTCAAAAGTCACTTATGACTGCTTGTGAAAGGCTACTCTGTCTAGTACCCAGCAGAGTCCTGAGCACTTCTCAACCCTCAGTGCAAAGGCACTCTAAGTCATTCAGAAGCTTAGCAGCCTTTTCGTCAGTTGAGGGGATAGCAGGGAGCCACAGCCAAGGAAAGGTCAAGTAGGGGCATATGAACAAAGTTAATGGGAAATTTAATAGAGCCCGCTGGTTTCTCGCCCCATTTCCTGGCACTGGCTCTTTCTCCACACCTTCTATGTGACCCCATAGAGAAGTTCTGCTTGAGTGATTTGGCACACATCGACTTAACAGAAGGCGCAAGGCCAGAGCACAGCGGTTCAAATCCCATAAGGCAGGTTACTTGTGTGATGGGCTAAGAAAGGGGCAATAAAGCCGGCCCATCAGAATCAGTCAGCTGCTTGAGAAGAAGGGTTGAAGCAGCTTTAATTGCTTCCCTTTGCTTAAACAGGAGACAGAAGATAGATTTTCTGTCTGTAATCACCACACAGAAGAATGGGAAGAAAAACTTATACAAACATACCAACGATGTGCATTTTACAGCTTAGAAATTGCTTCATATTTTTAAATTTATTCTTGCAATAAACCCATGAAGTTAGCAGGGCTTATTGGCCACACTTTATGGAGAGGAGGTAGGTGAATTGAGTTGTTCAAGGTAGTGAATGAACCATCTGGGATTCAAATTTATTGCTTCTGGCATACCTATTGCTTTTATTACTGTTATTTCCAAGAGCACAGTAGTATCCCTACTGACTGATATGTTACCTCACAAAGAGATATTGAAGTGAATAAGTGAATTGTCAGCAATGTTCACAATATTTCCGTCTTCAAACAAACAGCATTCTGAGGTAGGATACCCTGGTGAGATAAACCAAGCTTTATTCCTAAGTGTTATATTGATGAGGCTCATGTTAGAAGCTTAGCAAATACTTTATAAATGAATGATAAGTAAATAAACATTACTCAAGTACCTACTTTTTAGAAAAACAAATTTAAAAGATTAAGAGTATATGAACAATGCTATCTCATATGTGTTTCTATGCTTTCCCATTAAGCCACATCTAAACACAGCCTTGAAAATTTGCCAAATTGACAAATACTAACATGTGTCAGTTTCTTTCCTATCCTGTGTGTCAGAAATGCTACGTTTAACACAGAACTCATCTTACAGGTCTCAGCTTAAATATAATACTCTCTGCAAAGCCCTATTTGACTGTAAGTTTGGGACCAAACTCAGTAAACAGAAGCTTGATGGTAGTGTCTGTCTCAGGCGATCAAGCAAATAGTGAATAATCAATAAATACTTTCTCAATGAATTCTCAAAGAGATACTAACAAGTGAAACTGCTCATGGGGTTGAAATGATAACAGTTGTCCTAGGTATCCACAGGGAATTGGTTCTAGGACCGCTGCAAATACCAAAACTATGAATGTTCAAGTCCTCTATGTAAAATGGTGCAGTATTTGCATATAACCTAGGCACATCCTCCCATATACTTTAAAATATCTCCATATTACTTATAATACAATGTAAATGCTATGTAAACAGATGTATACTGTGTTGTTTTCCTATTTGCATTACTTTTATTGTCACATTCTTTTTTGTTTTGTTTTTGTGTATTTTAATTTTATTTTTCTGTAAGTTATTGAGGTACAGGTGGTATTTGGTTAAATGAGTAAGTTCTTTAGTGGTGATTTGTGAAATTTGGGTGCACCCATCATCTGAGCATTGTACACTCTACCATATTTGTAGTCTTTTATCCCTCGCCCCCCTCCTGCTCTTCCCCCCATTCTTCTTATGCTTTTGCGTCCTTATAGCTTAGCTTCCACATATTAGTGAGAACATACAATATTTGGTTTTCCATTCCTAAGGTACATCACTTAGAATAATAGTCACCAATCTCATCCAGGTTACTGCAAATCTTGTTAATTCATTCCTTTTTATGGCTGCATAGTATTCCATCATATATATATATATGCACCACAGTTTCTTTGCTATTTTTTTTTTTCTGGTTATTTTCAATCCACAGTTGGTTGAATCTGCAGATTCAGACTCCATGGATATGATACGGAGGGTTAACAATACAGCACTTTTGGCAGAAACCTGCATGTAATGACTGGAGGGTACTGAGTTCAAACCTCCTGTATTCTCATTTTCCATTCAAATGTTGAAGAAGAATTCATGAACAGAAAGTATCAATACATTTTTATTTTTCCATGACAGGCTAAGCTAATTTTCAAAGAGATTTAGAGGTTCTTAGCATGCTGGGTAATGGCAATGACTAGCATGGAAATTTACTAGAAAGACAAAAAGACTATTCTGGACAAATTTCTCTAATGTTTGTTTTTAGACTCTTTCAGTCACTTCAGTGATATGGAAACAATTCTGAATATGAAGGTTTTGTGTAGCTTTTATACTATGTTTGATTCTATAAACATATTTAAATTTATTTATTTAATATTTTGAGGAGGAGTCTCATTCTGTTGCCCAGGCTGGAGTGCAGCAGCCAATCTTGGCTGACTGCAACCTCTGCCTCCCGGGCTCAAGCTATTCTCCTGCCTCAGTCTCCTGAGTAGCTGGGATTACAGGCACCCACCACCACGCTCGACTAATTTTTGTGTTTTTTAGTAGAAACAAGTTTTCACCATGTTGGTCAGGCTGTTCTAAAACTCCTGACCTCATGATCCACCTACCTCATCCTCCCAGACTGCTGGGATTACAGGCATTGAGCCACCACGCCCGGCCTTCCTCATTTATTTTTACAATATAAATTAGACTGTAAGACATAGAACACTGAAGTAGACAGTGTTGGGTTTTTCCTACTGCACAACATTTTCTTCTACAAAGAGCACTTTCTTCTAGAAAGAGAATATTGTAGGGCATTTCATGCTCTTTATCCATACTCCTTTCTCCTCCTTCGTCCCTTCCTCACTCCCCACCCCCGCCATTTCTATTATGTTGTACTAGTTGCAGCTGTCAAGCACAAGCCCTCCTCTGTAGGCACAGGGGTGGCCACAAGGTCCAGGCTGGGCCGATCATTACTTCTACCTTGCCACTGTGGTTGGTCAAGGAAGGGGCACGTGGACAAAGACAAGTCAATAAGAGCTCATTGTAGAGATTGTGTTGACTACAGCTGGGTCAAGGCTGTCAGGGTTCAGTACACACTGGCTGCAGGCATATTCCAATCTCATCAGAACAGTGAATCTGGGGAGCCTTTTTTATTGCATTTTAGGTTGTGGGGTACATGTGAAGAACATGCAAGATTGTTGCATAGGTATACATGTGGCAGTGTGATGTGCTGCCTTCATCCCCATCACCTATATCTGGCATTTCTCCCCATGCTATCTCTCCATAACTCCCCACCCCCTGCCATCCCTCCCCTATTTCCCCCCTACAGACCCCAGTATGTGATGCTTCCCTCCCTGTGAGCCTTTTTGTGCCAGTTACCTTTGTTTGCATATGAGCTCTCTAATGTTATTGATGACTGATTATGTGAACCAATAAATTTCCCATCACTGTTCAAGTTTTGTTTTGATTCCTGAAAACTGAAAGAGCTTCCATTAGGCTGTTGGAGGCCTTAGATTTCAACACAAATCTCTCTGGGCATTCTGGAAAGTTGGTCTAGAAAAGTTCAAGATCACTTCCATTTTATTTCATTTTATTGCTATTTAAGTCTCACATTTAAGGATCATTGTGGATTTTTTTTACTTTCATATTTTAGATTAAAAATTTTTTAGCATAATTCTGGACTAAGGTTCAGTATTTGTCCATGACAGAAAAAGCAAAGGTGAATGAGATTTTTTAAGTATGGAATGAGTCTTCTCCACCATGAACACTTTCCTAGATTCAAAGTTCAAAAGTAGCTGGCAAGTGAGTGTCATTTTCTGCTTTTGCACATGAGGAATCTGTTGTTCAGGGGCCCTATTTTTAGTATTTTAAACTCTGAGGTTCACCTGTGTTCAAAGTAATTATCTGAAATAATCTCCCTAATTCACTCCCTTATCAGTGTTAACATTAAAATGTAAGCTAGAGAGGAAAGTGATGTAAATGGGCATGCTGCGTGTTCATAGATACATACATTCATGTTAAGACTTGTAGCATAGTTTTAGATACTATTCTTTAAATAACACTTAACTGTATTTAATTACATATTTATATAAAAATATATTTATAAAAATAAAAATGCAAGATGTTCTCCTCTATAAAAAAATATGGAGATGATTGCAGAACACTTTGATCTGATTTTATTACAAGACTTGAAGAAAAACATTACTTGATAATTTGCTGTCCTCAATATGTGAATATTAATATTCCCTCAGTGTCTGAGTGCCTCTGTAGATGCAAGACAGAGTTGAAGAGAAAGGACAGATGAGGTGACCAGTTGTTTCAAAAAGAATAGAACAACAAAGGAGACTAACAGTGCATATCATTATATGTAATAATGTTAATAATAAGAGACAACGCTATTGGCTGTAATTTTTCCCAGGGCAGAGAACTTCTGAGAAAAACACTTTGATATAAACATTTTGAATGGCAATGATAGGTAAAGAAGCTTGCAAAAATCAAATTGGCTCTTTTCGGGTTGTTACTTAAACACATAATTTTAGAGTTTAATACATCCTTTGGGATCAAAAGAGTCATTAAGAAACCATTTATCTACAAGAAATATCAGGAAGAAAGCACTAAATCCAGATGATTATAAAGTTTTATTTTAGGAAATATTCAGTGATAAAGTATATCCAGTTTTAAATGAGAGTTGCAAATAGGCAGTGCAGCTATTTCACCTTAATTTAGTAAACATTTCCTTCTTGAAACTGAAGCAAGATGTGAATTTCCAAAAATGTGAGAATTTCCTCCAAGATGTGAATTTCCAAAAAGCTGCCTTTATAATTTAACAAAATCTAGTAAGCCTCACACAAAATGTAGGCTTGTTTAAAAAGAAAAATTTAAGCAATGGAAAATCAGGCAAAATGAGAAAACTATAGTTTACGTCATCTCCCCCTGCATTGGATAAGAATAAGTATCCAAGAATATAATAAAGTGTATTTACTTGAAACATACAGCTGATGAGAATAATACCAATGGCTTTTTGGAATAACCAACCCGAGTATATAGGTTTGGAGGGCAGTATCTTAGCAATCAAAGTATCTTTGCCATGATCAGGAAACATTTTTAGTCCTATTGTCTGATACTGTATTAAGGTAACTAATAGTTTATTCTTCTAAACTTTAAATCTTACCCTAGAGAGGTCTGAAGACCTCTTCCTTCTGGTAGGGAATCCATAGTACCTGCTCCTTCTCTATTCTCATCCTATGGGCTCCAAGGCAATTGACACCACCCCTGGGCTTCAGAGGAGTAGGTGAATAAAGAAGAAAGAAAATTTTAATCACTTGTTTACAGTGATGGGGTCAGGGATGGACCCTTGATCCATGTGTAGCCAACAAGGGCCAAGGAGAGTCAATTCTGGAACTATTATTTGCATTATCCAGGAAGCAGTTTTCTCTCATGGAAGCCCCCAGGTGGAAGTTGATAATGGAGATGTGTCTGAAGTTAGTCTATCCCTATATTATTCAGGTACCCAAGCTGATATATAGTTTCTTTTTGAAATTTAGTTAGAAGTTTGAGTTTATTTTCTATTGAGTGCAGCAGAATTCTTATTAATACATGAGATGAAAATAAAGATCAACTGGAGAACTTGTAAATATTACAGATTCTCAGATCCCACCCTGGACCAATTGAAATAGTATCTCTGATAGGGGCCTAGGATTTCATATTTTAGCAAGAGTTCTCAGTGGTTTCTATAATCATGATAGTTTAGAAATACCTTCTCAGGGAATTCCTTAGGACTAGCAGTAGAATCTTACTCTATTTAGTGATGGAAAGTACATACTTCAGAGCTGACAAAAGTGGTTTCAAGCTGTTTACATGTGAATTGGATGAAATAGGTGATTTATGGCAAGGTACACAACTGCCCTGGTTTCTGTTTCTTCACCAGTAAACTTGCAGTAATAGTATTTTACACATAGCAATGTTTTCTGTAGTAGGTGAGATATGTGCTGAGTATCCCTTATCTGAAATGCTTGAGATCAGAAATGTTTCAGCTTTCAGATGTTTTTTGATATTGGAATATTTTCTTTGTACCTACCAGCTGAACATTCTTAATCCAAAAATCCAAAATCCTAAATGCTCAGACTTACATTTTCTTTGAGCATTATGTTGGCATTAAGACATTTTTAGGTTTTGGAGCATTTCCAATTTTGGATTTTCAGATTAAGGATGTTCAACATGTAATTGACACAGAATCTTGCACATGATATTCAATTTTATTAGTGTTTGTTATTTATTTATCAGAGTAAATCAAGCTTCTCTGAAACATTGGGAAAACAGTTCAAATTGAAGACACTGTAGTCAGAATTCCTACTGAAAATAAACTAGAATTTAAAAGTTTGCTACAGCCAACATGGTTAAATATGTTAATTATATTATTTTTATAAAATAACTGACATTAGACTATATATGGTACATTATTTCTTAAAAAGGATGCAACAACAAATTGAATTCAACAAATTCATTCATTCATTCTTTCAGTTTGATCTTCATGTGCAAAGTCATATTGAAAATGCCTTCAGTGTACAAAGTGCAATTAGGAAGGCCAAATATTTAGTCTAAAATTAGTCACCTTTTGTAACTTTTTGCCCAAGGAGCATTCCATTTTGACCCAAGAGAATCCACAGGAAGAAGAAATACCTTTACTTGCTATAAAGTCTGGTCTAGAGGTCTTCCCTCTCATTAGATATATAAATGTTACAGGAGAATGCCAGGATAAAATTTTCATTTACTAGTACCACGGGGCAAGTAAGCACTATACTTTACCAGCTGGCCACAGAATTCCTTCCATAGAGGAAATTTTTGGGGCAGAAAAAATTGTTAATTAGATGCTTGGGTTAGGAGGTGAGAGCCTAATGCTCTGGGTGTTAGTAATAGGCTGAACAACAAAACAGGTAGTGAAGCTTCTCCGAGGGAAAGAATGAGAGGAATTATAACTTTTGAAATATTCTATAAGGAATAGAGCATAACAGAGACACAATGAAAGGATGGGAAAGAGGGAAGTCTGAGAGATTTTGTAAGGTCAGGGGTTAACATGGTTTCAGGGTGTGTGGAATTTTCCTTCTGAAAAACTGACTCAAGGACATTTTAAAATAGGAAGGTTTTTAGAAGGCCAAGTCAGGCAGATCACAAGGTCAAGAGATCAAGACCATCCTGGCCAACATAGTGAAACCCCGTCTCTACTAAAAATATGGATATTAGCTGGGCATGGTGGTGTGCTCTGTAGTCCCAGCTACTTGGAAGGCTGATGGAAGAGAATAGCTTGAACCTGGGAGGTGGAGATTGCAGTGAGCCGAGATTGCTCCACTGCACTCTTGCCTGGTGATGGCATGAGACTCCATCTCAAAAACAAACAAACACAACCAAGGTATATCATTGCTGTAATTGATGGAAAACCCTCCTAGGTCCTCTCTTGTCTTCCTGTCATCAACCACATCTTCAGTAAAGTCTGCTACTTTCACTTCTATTTTGTTGTTGTTGTTTGTTTTGATGAGGAAATGGTTACATCAGAAAGATACCCAACAGAATCTGGATGCCCAAAAACAAGACCCTGAGATCTCATTTCCCACTCTGCCCTTTTCGAAGTTCACAGAAGTCTTAGTGTGGACCTTGGACCCTCATCAGATGTAGAATTGCTGTTAAAATCCCCTACAGTACAAGTTCCTCCTCAGTCTCATATTTTTAGATCACAAAAGATATGTAGACAGCAATTTTCTATGTACAGGTATTCATAATAGAGGTCGAATATCTCTTATTTGAAATACTTGGGCCCAGAAGTGTTTTCAATTTGGGATTACTTTTGATTTGGGGGAATTTTCATCATACTGGTAGTGCATCCCAAATCTGAACATCTAAAATCTGAAATGCTCCAATGAACACTCCTTTGAGTATCATGTCAGTGCTCAAAGTTACTTTTACTAGCCTCTGTGAATTTGGCTTTTGTCTCTTTTTTATTATGTTTTAGAATTCATGGTATTGTGTGGATTGAGATCTACAAAACAGGGTAGGGTGAGAAGTATCATCTCAGGGTCTCATTTCTGGGCAGCCAGATTCTGTAGGGTGTCTTATTGATGTAACCATTTCCTCACTAAAAAGGAAAAACAACAATAAAAAAGTGAAAGTAGTAGACATTACTGGAGATTGGATTGAGGATAGGAAAATAAAGGTCCAGGAGGGTTTTACATTAATTGTAGAAAGGCAAACATTTCTATTTAAAAGTATCCTCGAGTCATTTTGTCAGAAGGAAAACTCCACAGACCCTGAAACCCAGCATATTAGTTTCCTGTGGCTAATTACCACAAATGCAGTGCCTTAAAACAACAGAAAATTATCCTCCCATAGTTCTAGGAGCCAGAATCTAAAATCTGGGATGAAATCAGGTGTCACCTGGAGGACCCTCCCTCCAGAAGCTGTAGGGTAGAATCCACCCCTTGCCTTTTCCGGCTTCTGGTGACTGCCAACATTCATTAGCACGTGACTACATCACTCCTAGTTCTGCCTCCATGGTCACACTGCCTCCTGTTCTGTGTCTGTGTTGAATAGGTCTCTGCCTTTCTCATAAGGACACTCATGACTATATTTAAGTTCCATTCAGAGAATCCAAGGTAATCTCCCAACTCAAAATCCTTAATCATATTGGCAAAGACTCTTTTTCCATTCCAGGCAAGGTCAAATTGCAAGTTCCAGATATTAGGACTTGAAATCTTTGGGTGCCAGTTATTTAGCCTGTTAACACTTCGCCTCTGTTTCTCTATCCTCTTGAATGAGGACGTGGAGAAAAGTTCCATTTCCTACTCTAAACCCCGAGGCCAACCTTCCCTCTCATGCAACATTCCCTGGAGTGTTTACTTATTGTGCCCAACTCAAAGGTATTTTCCTGAAGCCATGCTGCTATTCTAAAAATTTATGGCATAAATGAATCTGATTCAAAAATTGCCCTGGTTGTCAGAAGAATCACTGCAATTTTAGAGTTTGTTTTAAAATCCAGTTAAATCCAGTTACCCTCCTAGTAACTTCCTCATTCTTCCTTTCTTCTTTATAGGAAATCTCCAACAGAAATATTCATAGTGTTTACTCTATAACTTCCCAGTTCATCTTTAATCTTCTCTAATCTGGCCTTCATCCTCACTCCTTTAATGAAATCATTTCGATACTCTTGATTTGGTCACCAATACCTAGTAGGACCATATAAGTTATCATTGAAAGGAGACACTTTTGAAAGTGAAAGTAGATACTACCTGCTACTAACTACATTAACTGTACCAGGGCATGATGCATACCAGGACTAGCCCAGGAAAGCCAGGCAGTGTGGTGTAGTTATCTAGCAATGATCTTCATGCTAACCAATTCAATCCGCATTATTTTGTCTTGTCCAGCATTTTACCAGCTTTTTAACAGAGTTGAACTCTCATTCCTTCTCTAGTACTCTTACCACTCCTCTTCTGCCATAATAATGCCTTTTTCCTGTTACAGGAAAACCCTGTTTTTTCCCTGTTGTTGGCCACTCTTTCCAAGCCTGTTCATCTGGTTGCTCCTACTCTACCTAATATCTATATTCTGCATTTGCCTAGGGCTTAGTTCCAGGTCTAAATCTCTCTTTATCATATACATTCCTATGGCTTTAGATGCCATATGCTGGCAATTTCTAAATTTGTCTCCAGTACAGACCTTCCTTATATGTTCCAGATTTAAATATTCAACAGCATTTTGACATCTCCTGTTGAATATATTTTAAAATTATACTCTTTTTCTCTCACACAAGCCCAAACTGTTTCTCTCTCAATCTATTGCATCACAGAAAATGTTTCTATCAACTTAAAAGGCTATTCACCAGAAACTCACTCCCATCCAATCCATCTGCAAGTATGTTTGTTTCTACCTCCAAAACACATTTCAAATATACACATTTCATATGTACCAATCCATTTCATGTCCATCTCTTCACCACCATTGAATCAACCCTCCCATACTTCCTGATAGCTTTCTTTTTTCTTTTTTTTTTCTGCCTCTTGGAATTTATTTTCCTCACAAGGTCCAGATTTTTAATGTAGGCATATAAAATGATACATAGTTTCATAAATATTAAATTCATAAAACTTGTATTTACTTTAAATCTTGGTGCCCTGTGACTTCACAACCATTGACTCAAAGTTTTCATGGCTTAGGAAATGAAGATACTGATGTAATAGTCACATAGCAAAGATTTACAAAATAGAAGAATTTTCACTAGACCTGAGAAAGAGGCATAAAATGTTTTTGGACAATATGTGGTACATCAGAGGGAAGAAGTGTGTAAGGAGAAATAAAAATACTAAGAGGTTAGGTTGAAGGGTCCTAATACTCTGTATGGGGTGAAACCCCAGGACAGGGAAGTCAGGGTTGATAGGAACTGTAGACAGGTAGGGAGGGAAGCCCAAAGCGGAAGTCATTGATCCATTATATTTTATAGAATTCTTGTACAGGAATATCTGAGAAAGCTAGCTATTGCTACAAAGGAAAATGGTGGCTTGGTGTGCTTGTCAGGGAGTGTGCTACAGTAGCACCTGCATATGACAATTGAGGAATCCGGTGATTTAAGCACACTCTCAGTGGGGATGTAGGAGATATCTGAGCTGAGAGTCCTAGGATTTGCCATAGGATAATCATAGGTGAAACTAACCCTTAAACAGAGATTGCATAGTAGACAACTTAGGTGGAGGACAAGGCTGAGACACAGATATTTAATGGCTCTAGAAAGAACAGAGATGGGGCCAGGCAAGTGAAGGAGATCATGAGATGCTCCCACACCAAGAGAAAAAATTCTTAGTGTTGTAAGATGTGCCCAGAAGCCACTTTAACAAGGATTGTTTAAAAGAAGGGCCTTGGCAATAAGAAATGCAGCTGTGGCGGAGAGCTAGAACTTTGAACATCATGACTTTATCACAAAGAGGTTAAGCAGAAAGAGACTGCCTCAGATAAAAAAGAAACTATAGGCTCCTTTCATTGGCAAGATTGAGATTTTTCTTAGTACCTAGCAAGAGCTGGGAATCATGGGCAAGATATAAGACATTACAGACAATAAAAAATGTTAGATGATTTTGCACATGCGAGGTAATATGTACAATATTTTATCCTGATACACATAAATTGGACGTTAACCTTCTTCTTAGTGCCCTCGAATTACTCCTATTTCCTTTGGAATATAAACAGTAACATGTATGGCAAGGTATAGCACGATCTGGCCCAATCCTAACTCCTTAACGTCTTTGACTCTATTTCTTCCTCTTGCTCAATGAAATGCAACTTCACTACCTACCTGTCTGTTCTTTGCATAAGCCAAGCTTGTTCTCAACCCAGGAATTTGCTTATGTTTTTTCCTTTCTCTGGAAGGAACATTGCATCATCCCAATATTCATATGGACGACTCCTTTGTGTCCTCTGGTTTCAGTTTGAATGCCACCCTCATGAGGAAGTCTTGCCTAACCTGAAGTGCATCCATTCTTCTTTGATAATGCTGAATAACCTCAAAAGATACTATATTTTTATATTACAACCTTAATTTATAGCACTTGTTACAATGATAATTATTGCACTGGTTTGTTCATTTGTTCTTGTCTCCAAAAGTAAATTATAAATTCCATGTGAGCAAGGGTCATATCTATATTGATCACTGTTGTCTTCCCAATATTAGCTCAGTTATTGGTACATAGTAAATATTGAACAAACATTTGTGAATGAGAAAATTAAGCTTTCATGCTTAGTGGCTTCTTATTACTAACAGAATTACGTATCTTGGATCATCATTACAAGACCTCCATTGATTATACAAATGAGCTTCCCCCTTTTCTTCTCATAAACCATAAAGTTCTTCAAAAAATAATAAAAACCCTGAACTACTTTAGTTTCCATATAAGTCTATAAATTCTAACCTTTGTATTTTTTTGCTCATATAGTTTTTTTCATCTGAATTGCCCATTTCCATCTCTAAAATTTTAGTTTTATTTATCATTTAAAGCCCTTCTCAACACCATGTTCCCTATGAGGCTTCTGTTAATTTAATTTGATGCTCTGTACTCTGCTGAAATTTTCTCTTTACCTGACTAAAGGTATCTAATTGTCTCATTTGAACTATGGTCATGAATATATACACATACCTGTAGTGTATAAATGTAGAAGATGTACACTTTCATCCTTTGGTTCACTGGAACTCTTAGCATTGTGCCTTGTATGTGGAAAAATGAACTAAAAACACTTATTTTTGGAAATACTGAAGAAAAGCAAAACTATTTCATAATAATACCATCCTTTGGAAATCTGCCTTCTTCATCTGCATACATGCTGGAAATTATACCTATAAAGTTAGAACCACACTCAAACCACAAAGTTGCTAAATTCCCATATATATTTTTTAAAATGTATGAAAAGGTTCATAAATGTCAAGCAAAAGATTGACAGAGACAGAAACAACAGAAATAGAATTCATTAGGCTTTTGCCAAGAACCAGGAATTTTAAGGACTTTATATACATTGTCTAATTTAAAGTTAAGCCCACACCATCACTATGAAGTAAATGTTATAGTTAGTTTTCTGAAACATCCTATTTGGGGAAGAAATAGGAATAATTTATGACAAATGAGTCACATTCACAAAATTGAAATGCCACCATTGTTAGGAGGGTTCCACACCAAAGAACAGTTTTCACTTGAATCAAAAGAAAAAAGTTGCTCAGGAAATCCACCACAGGTTCAAAGAATAGTACAAAAATTAAATACTTAAGAAATATTAAGATGGTGAAAAATTGTTCTACTAACGGGTATTTTGTCAAACTTACATAAAGAGTCAAAATAGATATTAGCAAAGACAGGGAAATTAAAGGATTGTTAATAATTTATAAAGAAGAATGTTAATTAAATCTGAAAAGACTCTGGGAAAGATTATTTCTGTTATTTATTTCAAGAAATCTTTTGAACTGCTAATGAGAACATTCCAATTATCTCAGGAATAATTGCCTAACTATTGCACCAAATTATGAATTTCTAAAGTTAAGGAGATGAGNAAAAAAAAAAAAAAAAACAAAATAATATAACAATATGAAAATAAGAAATTGGTAAATAAGAAATAGATTAAGCTTAGAGTTAGGTAAATAAAAGCTAAGATATAATTTAGCCTTCTGTAAATAGAGAATAGAATAAAACTTAAGTTTTTTTTTAAAAGTCCAGATTTCAGTAATTATGACGATATCTGTAAAGTTGCCTCTAACACAGCATATACCAATTTCTTATTAAAATATCAATGGATTCAGAAAAAAATGTATTAGAAAAGAAAGAAGGAGGAGGAGGAGGAAAAGAAGAAATTATTATTAATATATAGGCCTGAAAAGCAAGCCCTCCCACGCAATTCAGAAATGTTTATTTGTTTCCCCATCAGGCCAATGAAAGTTTGAAAAAAGCACAGTGGATCAACCGTCCCTGCTATATTGCCAGTGATATTTTGCCAGATGAATTCTTGTTCAGAAGCAAAAGTTCAGATGAACTCCAAATCTAGGCAGGTTTTCTGGCTGCCTCAAAAATGTCAGGCATTCAGTAATGATTTCTTTCTTTCCTACTCTCTCTCTGCATTTATTGGTTATTATAAACTGTCAGAACAGAACTAAGCAGAAGTAGTAAGAAGGGAACTAGTCATCCTGGGTTCATTTTTCATCTTTTCAACCTTGTAGGTAGAGAAAGAGAAAGGAAGAGATCTGGCATTTATGAATTCTTAGATTTGCTTCTTCAAATAATTCACGTGTGAATCAGAAAGCCAGGGAGAGGAAAGGAAAGACCTTAAGTTCCGCAGAGTTATACTAGATGAAAGCCAGAGAGATACTGGAAACTTTCTGCGATCTGTGTGTAACTGGCTACCTGACTGTGAATCAGAAGTCACAGAACATAGGGGTGGTAAAATGGGCCAAGGGGAATCCAGTTGCACAGGGGCTTGACACTCATTGATCTGAATAGAGTTTCCTTCATTTGAGAGTAAATGAATAGATTAAAACACTTCAAACTGAAGGAAGCATAATAGGCTAAGGTAATGAGTCATAGCAGGCTTAGAGAACAATTATTTTACAAAACCAGGAGATTCTTTCATAGAAAACTATTTGGAATTTTTTATACTTATTTTGCTGCTATTTGAAAGGTCTGATCAGATATCTCCCATACATGCAGGCAAAGACAAGTTCTAGCAATCTGGGGAAACTCTCCAGTAAGGAGACATGGCTATTGACTGGAGTGAAAGCACACTTGGAGTGTGCATGAAAATGGCATAAGGATCCAAGGGGATAAGGCAGAGAACTAATAGCTCCTACCACAGCTTTTAATAAAAGGTAGTATTTATGCTTTGGTTTGGATATCTGACCCCTCCAGATCTCATTGTGAAATCTGATCCCCAGTGTTGAAAGAGGGGCCTAATGTGTGGGTTTGAGTCATGGAGGTGGATTCTTCCTGAATGATGTGGTGCAGTGCACCTGATAATGAGTTAGTTCTTATTCTATTGGTTCCCAAGGGAACTCATTGCTTAAAGGAGTCTGGCACCTCCCACTTCTCTCTCTTGCTTCTTCTCTTGCTGTATGATCTCTGCACATGTGGATTTCTGCCATAACTGAAAGCAGACTGAGGCCTCACCAGGAGCAGATGCTGGCACCACACTTTCGTACGGTCTGCAGAACCATGAACTAATTAAACCTCTTCTCTTTATTAAATTAATCAACTCAGGTATTCCTTTACAGTCACACCAATAGAGTAAGAGGATGAATCCTAAGGATACAGATAGGCAAGGTTATGGTTGTGTGTGCAGTACAGCATTGACTATAAATAACACAAAGAAAAAACTTTGTATCAAAACTTTATTTATTAAACAAAAAAATGCACCATTGGAATAACATTTCTATAAAAAATGAATATGAGACTGTTCTACAGTGATTACAAAACCCCTTTTCCTTGTGTAGTAGTATACAAGATCGTGTGTAGAAACAGTCATTGTTTTAAACTGTAAGCAAGTTTCCTTTCTCGTAGAACAAGATTTACACTTAAATATTGCAAACACTAGTCTAATTTGGTTAACAATGCTAGAATCTGACAATGTAAAGAAATTTTTTGTAGGTTCAAAATACCTTTTTGTAAAAAAAAGGTGTTTTGTAACAACAAAAAATTTCTTTTCTCACTAAGGCTAGTTAAAGCTGTAGTATACCCATTTCTACCAAATAAACTTATCACTAGCACACTAACAATCTGAGTTGCAAAGCCCTTTGAATGAGTAGCATTGATCGCAAAATGCTTTCAGCATTATTTCTGGTTTGGTGTTATCTTTGAATTACCCTAGAAAGGGAGAAGGTGGAGATGATGGAACTTCAGTGAAGGCTTTGCCTGGACTGGACATCTCTTCATACTCAGCAATGGACAATTCATTTCCAAAGTGGTCCCTCTGAGATATGGAACACTGCAGCTTTAATAGCCGTATCTAGATCCCAACCAGATCTCCCTTTTTATCATAAATTATCCAAAAAGAAGCCACTCTAAATAATAAATTAAATATTACTTATAAAAAGTACGCCCCATACCCACCCACCCTTCCCCCAAACAAGCTGACAATTCACAAAGTTCAGAATTGTCAGATTTACCCTACAATAATAAAAAACAGCATTTCTCCTCCTCTCCAACATTCCTTTCTTGCATCTGAAAATATACGTTCAGCATACAGTGAGATCCCTTGGCCCATGCCTCTGTGTTTTTGACATCTTGTAGAGTTTTGCTCTTGCTCTTCTACCAACAAAAATCATAGGATGACAATGTACAAAGGCTCTCTACTGAGCGCAAGAGAAAAAAGTCCTTCAGAGAGTGCAACTGGAAGTCTGCCATGTGAACACTATGCAGTAGTAGCAATGAAGAGTCCAGATCGGTAGCAATATTCATTTGCTGATATGGATGTGGTATTTTGCCTCCTATATAACCCCACTGACCAAGGAATAGGCATTTTTTTTTTTTCCAAATCAATGCTTTTTGGCAACAGGTATTTAGTTAGCAAGATACATTGAGGCATGGGTACATATATTTTTCATTGGAATGGAATAGCATACAAAACACCTAACCTTGATTTTCCAAAGTATCCGATTTAATTTAAAACACTGGACTCAAATGAAAAGCTTTTCTGTACAATACTAAAGTGATTTCTGAAAGTCACCAGGGAAATGCAAATTATGAGTAAAATGTTGCTTTGAATGTGATTTACAAAAGGAGAGAGAGTGTAGACGTGAGTGTATGATTGCTTTTGCATCTCTGGAAGGTTGTGGGCTCTTTATTACATTTGGTTATGAGCAGACTGGGACAGTAACCTCTGGTCTGCGGGACTGCCTGTGGTTGCATGGAGTGAGCTGAGTGAAAGGGAAAGTAACCCTGCTCCGCATCTATTTTAAAGTTCAGATGATTTTGTTTTCTTTGAACACATTTTGTTTCTTTGAAACTAGACAATTTTTCTATTTTTCCTTCTTTCATTTACTAGAAAAGGACATTTCAAAGCCATACGAATTCTGGGAAATAATTTTATCTCAAATGGTAAGATGTTATCTTTAGGGGTAACCTTTTGTTTTAATTACAGTCCAGCTCCCACATCCGAGATACCGTATTACATTTGGAGGTAACAATAAGATAATTATTTAAACAAAGTCAATAGAAGTACCCAAAGGGTGGATAAGTATCAGCAATCATCTTCAAGCACAGACAACAACAGCTTCTAGAAATATCTGTACTTAAGAGATTCTTTATTGGAAAAGCCAATGAGTACCCAACTTTTTAGTTTCTGAACGTTGTCTGGAACATCACACCAATGCTGGATGTCTCTTTTTGTGTAGCTGGAACCAAGGCAGGGGACTGAACATACACCTAATTTTGAATAATCCTTATTTTGAAGAAACTAAGAATATATTCAACAGGAATCCTTAATAAATCTCCACTTACATCACTAGCTTGGTACTTTTTTCAGATCGTTCAATTGAGTGTGCATTTTATAATACCCAAATATAAAGTTTCATTATTTAAGTATTCTCGAAACTTATAAGCTTATATTTCTGTTATTCAAAGAGGCAAGTTTGACTGGTTTCTTATTGGTGATAATTCACTACAAAATATTTAACTTTTGGCTAGAGCATCACCCAAATATTCTTTATACATTTGAACTATCTAATTTTTGTCAATTTAACAAAGAAATTTCTGCAGAGGAAAGAAAATAGCTTTCTTATCAGGGTGAAATACAAAGAAAAATAGTATTTTTTTTTTTTTTTTGAGAAAAGGATCGTGCCTGACATTTCAGCACAATACAAGGCAGGCCTGAGAATGCTTGCCAAGTATGATTTTCTTCCTTTTCAAGGAGAGATGAGTTCTGGTGGCAGAGCTGCTGGCTAGCTGTCAGGTATTACCCAATGGGAATCAGAGAGATTTATGAGCTTAGAGAGTCCTGCATACCACGAACTAGACTTAGGAGGAAATCAGAGGCTAGCTCACAGTATTCACGGGTTTCTTCTTGTCATGAGATTAGGAGATTGGGAAATTAATAAGTTACCTGAAAACTTGGGCAGGCAATTGCACACATATATGAATCATTTGAGGGTGAAGGGAACAGAGTTATACAAAAGTTGTGGTGAAGTCATTGTATATTAATAATACCAGGTAAATGATACTAGAGTTTTTGGGGATGTTTAAATTGATTCTGTTATAGCTTCAATGCATGGTGCTATCAGTGGCATTGCCAGTTACTAAGATAAATCACTTTATCTTAATTTAATGAAGAAAGTTTCAAGAGCATGCAGAAGAAATATAATTTCCACTGAAGGCAAATAACATATTTTAAATGAATTTTTAAAATTTTTATTTCATAAATAATTGTTTTTGACTAGAAGGATCTAAAAGTTTGTGAAAATGATAGTTTTTTTTTTTTAATTGTTCAACTATATTCTACAGATTGAAGGTGTGACTTAATCCCTAAAATCTGAGATTTGCAACCTATTCCAAACTGAACACTCAAGATCACCCTTATGGGTGTCAAGTGCCCGAAGAGAATTTTCCATATTTGCTAGAATTAGAAAGGGGAGGCAATTCTTAGGGCCTAGAGAATGTTGGGCTAGCCCAATGAATATTTTCATTTTTGAAGTAATGGATTATGTCTGAATAATTCAATAATATGTTAGGAAACACTTTATTCCAGGTCAGTAGAAGGTTGTCTACCTAAATGTCCAGATGTTAAACAAAAATAATCTGTCCCATAGGATAACGTCACCTAACTCTTCAGAAAGACTTCCAGGAAATCTGAGTAAACTGAATGAGCACTCTTGTTGAAGGAACAAATTCGCAAATGGACCAGACTTTCTAAGGAACCATTTGAACAGCCCTCTCTTTGACATCAGATTTCCTTCCTGACATAAAACTGTAAAAAAATAATCTGAATTATTACTTCTGTTACAGTGCCATTTTGCTCAAAATATTTTATTCAGGGAGATTCATATATAATTACTCACCTAATAAAAGGAGCTATTAGGTTGTAAAGATCCTATCCCTTCCATGCTCTTTTAGAATTATGACCTACTCAAGCTTGAAATCAAAGGCAGAGCTGAAAGGAATAATTCAGCTAAAACTCTGTCATTGGGTTTTCAAGTCACCTAACTGATAAATATGCAAACTAGCTCCCTTTTGGCAATTCAGCTGCATAAACAGGAATTAACTCCAAATGCTGCTGAAAATTCAGAAACTAAAAGGTTGCGCACGAAATGTTCTTAATTTTAGCTAGTTCCAAGCTGTAGATAAACATGGCAATAGGAGTTTAAAACCACAGTTTAAGATGCTGCTTTGAAGAGTATCCGCTGGATTTATGATGTGCCAGAAGTGTCAGGTGGCACCTACCCCTCTGCTTCCCCCTGACTCTGACACAGGTGTGGTGTAAAAGATTCCCTTGACAACAGAGTTTAGTGGCCAATGCTTACCAACACTGACCCTGCAGTCAGAGTTGGCATTCTTCAAGAGAAGGTACTGTTAGGAGCTACCTTTTATATACCTTCCCTTCCTTGGGGCCTGCTCTCAGGGAGTCTGCCATTTCTACAGGGAAAGAAGACAGGTGACATTGGCCAGTGCACCATATGACATGTGGAGCTGGCTATTTCACCCAATGCTAGTTGCCAAGGAGAACTCAGGAAGGGATGTGGTGAAGGGCTGGGAGCATTCTTCTGGTCAAACTCCTAAGGAAGATGGCCTTGGTGAAGCTTTGAAATTGCATCACAGTGTGGTATGGCACAAAAGCCACCCAAATTGAAAAATGTCCTATTACAAGCTTCATCATGTAATTACTATGTGTCTGAGAAGATTGCATATTATATCCTCTTTCCGGAAATGTACTGTACTGCTGCTGGCAGAACACCACTAGTTGTAGATTTTTACGTTCCTGGACTCCAGACATAAATGTTAACCAAGGGTGGATTTACAAATACTAGCCAAAATGAATGAATTTTATAGCCACTCACTAATATCCACCACTTGTGCAAGATGAATGACTGTGTTACAAACATAAGCATTCTCTGCCTTTTGTTTACTATTTACTTTTTGTGCTGTAAGGAAAACATCCAATCCTTTGGTGCTATGGCATGAGAGATTCCCGTGGGTGCTTTGTATGTTAAAGTTGAAAATAAAATAGGGAGCTCGCACCGGTTTGCCATGGTATGGTACAGGCTTAAATAATGCACTTGCATTTTGTGAGACTAGACCTACACATTAAACAACAGGCCTTGACAAAGGAAAACGTAGGCATTAGTTATGACAGTGTGGTCACTGCAGTGGCAAAGGCCCAGGACTATTCTAGCAGCTTAAATTGACATTGCAGTGAAATGCATTTTGCTTTTGTTTAGGGGCCTCATAGTCATCATTTGAAAATTCCTGATGCCTATGAAAGAAGGAATGCTTATTCCTTCTGAACTGCTTCAGGATCTTCCTTAACTGAGTGGTCCTGATGGGTGACCTGTACACTAGTTAGAGTTCTTGGACACAGGTGTGCTGTTTATGGGTAATTGGTATGCTGCAAAGTTCCCGGAAAATTCTCCTCATCCATTTGGAAATACGTGTTAAAAGGCTGAGCCTGTGATGGCATTAAGCTGCTTCATGAGTCCTTCCAAACTTGCCATTTGTTCACTCAGATCATCCTGTTCATACACCTATGGAGAGAATGACAGCCAAGAGTTAGTACCAAATATTGATCCATTTCTTTATGAAGGCTGGGGCCACAGCTAGTTGGGGCCCTCAGTATTCTCAAGTCTGACCTAGGAGCCCACAGCCAGGACTGTCCTAGGAATATATTTACTGAATGGAGATGCTGGTAATTAAAAAGTGCATAATAAGAGATTGCATATTGTTTCAGCCATTCCATCTTCAACTGGGACAAGGAAGATGTTTCAGAGTCAAAAAGACTGGGTTTCAAATCAAGTTCTCCCAATTACTAGCTTTGTGATCTAAGACAAGTGAGTGCACCTCTCTGATACAGTTTTCTTCATCTATAAAATGATAATGACATCTATTTCATAGGCTATTCTGAGCCTCCTGAGACATGATGGGGTCTGACATATGGTGGATATTTAATACATTAGCTCACTAGGTTACCCATCAAGATAGGAAGAGATTATTTTTTCTGTTTATCATGACATAGTTTTTTTTGTATGTGAGAACTCAATGGGCTTTGCCTTGATCAATGAAATGCCTGGGGATTATGACTTTAGTTTGTGTGTGGAAACAAAATTCATGTCCCAAACCAGAGTCAGTCCTCTTTGGCACAATTTGAATGGTGGATAAAAGAAGAGGTTGAACTGCAGAATGCCTGGTGAACTGTGATTAACTCACTCTGTAAACTTACTCACTGTAAGTTGCTATTGCCATGTCAATAAGTAATAAGATTGTTAGTTATCACAAATACCAGGTCACTAGCCTTAGGATTCTGTTTCAGAAGGTATGGGAAGGACCTAGAAATCCTTATTAAAAGAAAAATTCTCAGGTAGTTTTGAGTGTAAGCCACATGGGAAAACAAGATGTGACACTGATTTGAATCCCAGTCCTTTTACATGCTTGCACATTTTTTTTGAGTCAGTCTCTCCTTACTTGTAAAATGAGAATAGCCAGCTTGCCTTTTGGGTAGTTAAGAGGATTCAACAAGTCAGTGCTGCCCCGTGGTAAGTGTTCAATAAATGTTAGTTTTCTTTTTTTTCCTTTAACATATTTGTTTTGACTTATACAGATGCTCTATTATTCTTGGTTAGTGCATTCCATTGATTAAATGATTGGACCAATGAGGCCTGAGTCATGATTTCTAGCTCGGCATAGGCCAAGACACATTCCTTAGTACCACAGTCAGAGAGGTACATGTAATCTTGCCAAATAAATGCACTTGGTCTCAAGACAGCATTGATAGAATTTGCATGGGTCAGGGGTAGGCACAAAGCTAGTCCAACCACTGAAAAAACAGCTCAAAATGTATGGTATTAATGTATGAGTTTCCTATAGAAATCTCAGCATGCCAGTGAATGATTTGGGCATACACTACCCTATCTTCAGGGCTTAATAGGGGACTGAAAAGCTTCCAATTTGGCTAAAAGGCTGTTTACATATATTTGAGATAAGTTGAAGTGAGGGAATTACTAGGTAATTCATTTCCAAAAATATTTTCATTGTCTGGTTCTTCTCGAACCGTCTAAATTTCACTGTACCATCCAGCAACCACTAGCCCCATGTAACTATGATATTCGTAAAATGTGCCTAGTCTAGGTTGGGTGTGAAATGTGTTTTACATGGAAAAATACATACCAGTTTCGGAACAGTGCGAATGAATGTAAGATATCTTATTGACAATTGTAAATACTTATTGCATGTTGAGATGAAAATATATTGGAAATATTGGGCTAGATAAAAGGTATTAACTTCACCTATTTATTTTTACATCTTTTAATGTGGATCCTAGTCAATTTAAAATTACACATTATATTTTCATAGGCAAGTGCTGGTCTAGATTATTTGCCCCGTTTCTGTATTTCCTTCAGTATGTGTTTCTTGTTGCTTTTAATACTATATGTTCGGCTGTCACTCTGTAATCTGTAATGTAAAAATATGCCTATCTGACATGATTCCTTATGAGATGAGACACTTCATGTAAATTTAGGAGTTTGATTTTATTTGAAATGTGACCACAAACCTTGAGAATAAACAGATGTTGAAGTACACAGCTATATTCTGACAAAAGTGCATTAGATTCTTATAAATTAGAATCTTTGAAAAGTATTGTTAAGTATTTATCACTCATCTGCCAAAACATTCCCAGACACATATACATATTCAGCTTCCTTGGTCTCTGTGTAGTTAAAATATTTTATTGTTTGTAGGACTGGAAAAAAAAAACTCAAGAAAAATGTATTGTTTTCTTCATTCAAATGAAATTATCCTTTGTGTTTACCAACAGCCAGATATCAAAAAGGTATAATTTTTATTTAAAAAAACTGGTAGTTGCATTGCTTACAGAGGACTGATTAAATGTGACCTACTTATTCCTTGATATTGGTAAAAATTCCTTTTTCAATATATTATTTGCAAATTTTGCAGAAGACTTCATCAATGCATGAAGAAAACAGAAGCTAGTTGGAAGGGTGGCAGATCATTCTCATTTCACAATATATGCTTGAAAAAGATCCAAATGTAATAACAAAGTAGAATTTTAATCTGCTCTTTTCATCTTTTTTTCTGTTCTAGTGCCCTGATTTTTCAAGGTATCTGATATGTTAATTCTTTAGGCTTCTTTTAAATATTTTCTCTTGAATTATATTCAGAAACAACTAAAGCATACTATAAATAGTGCCTTTAGGTGACATCTTTTTGAATCTCCTTTACAGTGCATTTTTGGGATAAATATTTTTTCTCTTAAAATTCTGATTTTTTTCTTTTCTCCATTGATGTTCCTTCTCAGTTTTCTAATTGGAACCCTTTTTAGCTTATGTCCTTAGTAAAACTTTTTCTGTCATTAAATAATTAAACTTTCCTCGTCTTGTTTTCTAAATATGTCATTTCCTTTTTGTATTTCTTAAGCTTCTTCAGTTGTTTTATTTTGTACTTTCTTCTTTGCAATCCTATATTTCTAGGCTATTGTATGATTTCAATAGTAAGATGTATAAAAACTTCAAAAAATCCCCCATAATAGAGCTTTTTGTCACTATATTTTTTAATTTTACCCCCATAATAGAGCTTTTTGTCATTATATTTTTTAATTTTAAAGAATAACTGTGTAAGTTGTCATAGTAATATGCACCTGTAGTCTTAGCTACTTGGGAAGCTGAGGCAGGAAAACTGCTTAAGCTAAGGAGCTCAGGGCTGTAGTGTACTATGATTGTGTCTGTGAATAGCCACTGCACTCCAGCCTAGGCCACACAGTAAGATGCTGTCTCTAAAAAAAAAAAAAA
>NW_016107593.1:1255160-1270517 GCF_001604975.1 Cebus imitator
CACACACACACACATATATATATATATACACACACACACACACACACACACACACATACATATACATATATATGTATGTATATATATTTCCTAATAAATCATAACTATGAGGAAATACCTTTGCATTCTTGGAAAAAGACTATATATATATTCTTGGAAATAAATACATATATACATATATAAATATATGTTCGTTCTGTTTTCCTGTACTTAAATATGAAGAGGAAATATATATACATATACACACACACACACACACACACACACACACACACACACACACATATATATATACACAAAGACATACACATATCCATGTGTATTTGTATATATTATGTACATATATGGATGTAAACCCACACATGCTGTAGCTATCTGGTATTTCTAAGACTATCCTTAAGAATCAACTTTTATACATAACTAAGTCTCTGACATAATTTTTTTCACAGCTTTTATTTCATCTTCATATTTAAGCGCAGGAAAACAAAAGAACAAACAACAGTAAGAACAACAATGGCCTGGGATGAATGAATAGCACTCATTGGTTTCGATCCTATTGCACAGCACCAGTCAATCCTTCCCTTGACGAAGCATGAACTTTAAAGATGCCCTTACATTGGCTGAATCCTCTGTTGGTTTGTGGCTCTCCTCAGACACTTCAGGGGCTGTTGGCACAGACACAGGAAGCAAAGGGGATCTTGCTTTTCCAGCCAACCCAAGGGATGCTGTTTTCACATGGGTCTTAGGAAGAGTGGGCCCTGAAATAGAAAACACAGAGTGATGAAAGGAACATTCTGCGGAACACTTTCTCAAGTATATATGCCATATCCAGTGGATTGGCATTGATTTTAGGTTATTGCTCATTCCGTAGTGTAAAGATGAATTCTGACACAATGAGTGAGGTCATTTTATATCTCCTAAATGGAAGACAAATTCTGATTAGGCTTCTCCAGATGCAGCTCCACTAGCTATATGTAATTACAAGTAATTCCGAATCACGCTGTGAAAAGTTGCTTGAGAGCTCTGGACTGTTCATCACACCCTATAAAGCGTCAGGCAAGCTTATTTGGTGCCAGTCTCAGCTTAGGGCCAGAAAGCCCTGTTCTAAACCATCTAAATAAGCCCTAAGTTGTCTAGCAGAACCAAAGAAGATTTGTGGAGTTAGAAGAGATGGTTGCTCTGTTCTACAAGTGAGCATTAGATGTTAGAATAAAATAAAGTCCATCATGGCTAACCAGATAGACTGTCATTCTTGATTCTATTTGGAGACAAAAAAAAGATATAATTCTGCTCTAATCTTTATGGCTTTTGTCAACAAAAGACATTCTGTTGCTCATGAAAATCATTTGAGGCACTGCTGAGTAATAGATGATATTTCTGTCTACTATAAATAAGCACTGCCTTTTTGGGGGGAACTGAAATTTGCCTTATAAATCCTGCTTAGCTTGTAGCACTAATACAATTTTGTCCCTATAGCCTAAAATAAAACTTTATGTCGGGCGCGGTGGCTCAAGCCTGTAATCCCAGCACTTTGGGAGGCCGAGGCGGGTGGATCACGAGGTCAAGAGATCAAGACCATCCTGGTCAACATGGTGAAACCCCGTCTCTACTAAAAATACAAAACATTAGCTGGGCATGGTGGCGCATGCCTGTAGTCCCAGCTACTCAGGAGGTTGAGGCAGGAGAATTGCCTGAACCCAGGAGGCAGAGGTTGCAGTGAGCCGAGATCGAGCCATTGCACTCCAGCCTGGGTAACAAGAGTGAAACTCCATCTCAAAAAAATATAAAAAAATAAATAAAAATAATAAAATAAAACTTTATAAAGGCTTATTGAATCAGCTAGTACATCACCCACATGTAAGGGGTTTTGTCGTTCTTAGCATTGTAACCAAGAGTTCAACAGAAAAGGTATTAGAGAAAGCCATGAAAAGGCAGTGGCCTGAGTTCTCTTCTGTCATGAGAGATGTCATTTTAGTCCTAATGGTTATAATGTGGTCCTATATTTTGCTAAGAAAAACTTGTTTGGGCTACACTTTGGAAAACAGAATTCTAGTTAATAAAGCTCAGAGGTTACTCCACAATCAGTTATGTAAATAGGAGTCATCTGTTTTTTGGGAAGGAAACAATGAAAATAATAAATAAATCTAATAAATCAGCAGTCTGCCAGGTGCTGGTCACTAGAAATGTTAAATCCTGACATAAGCATCTTTTTCCTTACCATGACCTAACATGAAATTTCTTCATATTTATACTTTTTCACTCTTAAACTTTAGTGATCAAAAGTCTGTAATTCGAGTGATTTATGATAAGAGGGTGATCTTCTCTTCATGGTACCTCAGACGAGTAGTGAAATGAAATGTGAATTGTTTCCTTAAGAGTGGAAATAATATTTACTGAATACCTACAAAAGTCTAGATCTATGCCAAGCATTTTAATTTCATTTGGGGCAAAATAACATGGTGAGGGAGAATTGGGGATTCACAGTAAGTCTAGCGTGCATTCAGATCTGTGCAATTTCTTGTCAACTAAACCTGCCTTGGCCTGTTTTTCATCTGTAAAATAGTAGAGATACTAGTAATTCGTTAGGATTAAAAGAGGTTATGTATTTAAAGTGGCTGATACCTAGTAACTTGTTCAAAGAGAGTTAACTATTCACGCTGTGAAAAGTTGCCTGGGAGCTCTGGACTGTGATGGACTGTCCAGAGCCTATGAAATGTCAGGCAAGCTTATTTGGTGCCAATAATAGTTATCAAAAGAGGGCTATTTTTAATATTAATCATTGTATATTGTTATTATATATTAATATTTTTCCAAACAATCCTGCTAAGTATTCTTATTCTTGGTTCACATATGGAGGTGCCAAAATGAAGAAAAAATAAGTAGCTTGCCTAAATTCTCACATTTAGAAATGGGCAGGCAGTATAAGTGTTTGCACCAACATCTGTCCAACTCCATGAAACAAACGAAGGTTGATCACTAGCTTGTTGACCTAGCCCATCCAATTTACATGGGTTTTTTGAGGAAGCAATATCAATGAACGTAAAATCTAGTTCAAAGACTATAAATTTTGGGGTAAAGACTACTTTTTATAATATCGTTTCTCATAACTGACTTGTAATTGAAAGGGAAAAACAAAACTTTAATCAACTCCAGCACTGTTTTTTAAACATATACAAACATAAAACTTGCTGTAAGCATCATACCTTATAGTTCTTACGCCATGTTATAAAACAAAAACACACTTAAACAGAAAGGGCCTATAAAAATAGTACAATTTGGATTATAATCATTAATTTAATATGATAAATTAGATTGTTGGGCTAAAACAAAATTGCCATATGAATTTGATACTGTTGCTATGTCACGATCATTTTGGTTTGTCATATATGGCCAGTTTTCATTCTGAACATTTTCTAACTCAACAATATGCAAGATCTCATTCATACAGGGATTGTAATGTCAGGTGATCTTCACTGGATGTGAATGGTTTACCTCTAACCCCTCACATACCAGTTTTTTTTTTTTTTTTTTTTTTTTTTTTTTTTTTTTTTTTTTTTAATAGCTTCTGCTGACTATAACCATGGTGTTCCTGATGCCGTCTTAATTGTAAACCCAAATAGGAAGGCAGGTCTTAAAAATCTTGGCAGGGTGATTCTATCAAATGGTCTTATACATACCCCAGCATGTGAAATTCATGTTGGTATCTTAGGTTATTATTTAAGTGAAGGCATAAAATTTAAAAAAGAATTCACAAAGTTTAAACACTTAAAAAAGAGGCATAAACCTTGAGAACATATGTACCAACCACGTATTTTGAATTGTGTTGCCTAAATTAGTTTGTATACACTTCAAGAATGCTTTCAACATTCTGATTAAACTTGAATTCATAATAGTTTTATTGTCAAAAAAGCAGTTCCTCTTAGCACCTTCCAGGAGCTAGCTCTTATCCTTTCCTGTGTTTAACAGAGCAGCTACATTTTAGAAACGAACACTTGTCTCTACATATTTTTTTGCACATATCTTTTACTTATTTTTGTCCTAGACTCCCTTGATCATAAAGCCTATTATTTTACTTTAAAATTTTCATTTTACAAACATGTTTAAGAAATTTAGCTACTTCTGAAAATTTAAAATTTCATATGTAACCAAACACAGGCAGTGGATGTTTAACACATTCTGAAAATCAATTCACTGTAACATAGTTATCCTCAAGAGAAAGTCAAAGGCATTGGTATAGCTTATTATGTCGGAAATTCAAGTAAGGGCCAGTTCCTATTCTGTCCTAAGAAACACAAAACTAAATATTCTTTTAGAATATACCAGACTGTGGTATATAATTCCATAACGTGTACCTCATCACAATTTTTTGGTCAGTTTTACATGCAGATAAATGAATTCCTAGGCATAGCCTATGGTTATTACAATGGAAATATGTTCTTATGGTGTATTTTCTTACCAGGATTCCAAACACATAGGTGTATTGCACTATGTGTATCATACTGCATCATCCATACTCCTATTATGACAATAGGGCACGGACATACCTGAATAGTGCCATCACTCAAACTCACTAGAAAGTTCATTATAATAATTGATTTTCTCTAGTGCCCAGGCTACAGTTATACATGCAAAATGTATGAGTGTTGAACAAATGTACAATACATGGTGAGCCTCACAAAAGGAATCAAAGACATTGTTTCGGCTCAAAGACCACACAGAGTGTTTAAACCTCAGATGACTGCCTTTTCTCAAGTAATATTCATAGAATTACAGAAATTTAGAATGCTGGAACCTCAAGGGCCTTTGGAGCTCATCAAATGACCTTCCTTTTATTTTTTGGAAGATAATACTGCAGTCCCCAGAGATCAAGAGATCAAGGTAGAATTAATTTCATAAAATTCTAGTAGAGGGAAAGAATTTGAACTATCTCCTAGAGTTCATTGTCAGCAGGATTTGACTGGGATACTCTATGGCCTTAAATATTTTTCTTTCCTTTTCCTGTAAGTGCAATTAAAGAAAAGAGTATGAGGGAAATTTCCCAGGAGAGATTTATTAACAACCAATAAGGCAACTGTGGTCTCAAAATTGCCCTTTAGTTAAGGAGAATAAATGTTTTAAAAGCAAGATTTCCACAAAAACATCCTTTGCTCAAATGCAGACACCATGTTTGTGGTTGTGCATAACTCCATCCTTTCATGATGTATTTGTGTAGATTCAGCATTCCATATTTCAAGCCTGTGCGCTGGTGAAACCTGGGTCCTTATAAGCTCACCAAGCAGTGCTTTTTCCTTTACTTAAGTACTTGTAGCTCACCAAGCATAAATAGCTTCTTTCTTGATTTTCTGGTCTGCATCCCTGTTCTTTTGTGGGGCTATGAGACATGGCTTTAATCTTTCACCTGTGCCTAAGACCTGATCAGTCACCTTCTCGTGTAACTAAATTCTCAATTCATCTTCTACACCATTTAAACCAAGTAATCAGTTTTATATAAAATAATCAGTCAGTCTCCTGGTTTGGACTACGTTCAAATGAGAAAGCAGTGTGGTCATCAGGCATTTGGATTAGTGGGATTAGTGAGTGAGGCCTGGGGCTTGGTGGAATCCAAGCAGGATACTGAACACCGTATTGCAGCTTCTCACTTGCTGATGGACTGCTACTGTTGAGAAACCTTTTGTCCTTAATCCTAATCTGTTCTTCCATATTAAACCTTCCTAGATTTCAATTACTTTGATATTGAAATGGGTCATTGCCACATTTCCTGGGAGACTAACTGTATGTTTCTACACTGCTTGCAGAAGCCAGGTTAAAAGCCAACTTTGTTTATGCATCCCTGGCCTCACCCATTCTTGGTTATTCCTTCTTGATAAAGGACTGCCTTGAGGCATGAGAGTCTTTGATGTGCCTGGCAGTGTTTTGACTCTCTGGAAGAGAGCCACCATCCTACCCAAGAAGGAATGGAAATTACTGCAATTAGAAAACAAAACAAAACAGAAAACATATTACTTTGGGATATCAAAGTGCTGTTCTTTAATGTCAAGTAATGATAGAATTTTTGATGACTTTTCTATGTTGGTAGATCTAGATTGTAGGTACAGGGAAAGATTCATATTTATTTATTCACTTTGGAGAACACCACTTAACATTGATAATTGGCCTCAACATGAACACTTTTCATAAAATTTCTTTGAGCTCTATCAGAATATGTATCAAAGTAAAATAAAAGAGAAAAATTAAAAGAATCTCTTCCATGGCTCCTAGCTGTTAATTTAATATAATTTTAACCTTGGAGTCAGTGTCCTTTGGGATCTCTTCCAAATATGAAAAGTGATTTCCAAAATGTGGTCAGAAAAACCCACTTCATTTTGGGAGAGGGAGGTGCTCAAGCCTGAGTGGGGGCTAGTGAGAAGAGGATCAGTACTGGGGCTCTGGGAAATTGGAATAATCTCCCTTCATTTTGCACACAGGCCTTGAGAGATGAAGGGATCTCACCCTGAAGTCTAAGCTGATCTATAGTATTATTATTGTTTCCATGACAGTAAACTCTGTGTGATCTATACAATGAATTCAAAGTACTGAATGAGTGCTCAAACAAATATCCAAATATTAAAGAAGCATTCTAGCCTAGGACCTAGTTTTGTGACCTTTGTTCAATGGTCTAATTTCTTTGGATTTGGGGGTCTTTATATCTATAAATGTAAAAAATTTAATTTTTAAGTTATTAGCTATGAAAATTTCACAAGGAATGATAATATAGCTATTCTACTTGTGCTTAATTTTACATTTGGGCTTCTTGCCTCTCCTTAAGATTTAGGAAGAATTAGTTAATTGAATCCAAAGGAATCTACAACAAGTTAAAGCTTAACTCAAATTGCAATAATTGAGTTTTAAACCAGTGCTTTGTAAAAAGTAAATGTTGTATCATTTTTTTTCTTAAAATTATTAGTGAAAAGCTATACCAACAATTAAGGTTTTATTGCTTTTGTATTTCAAACAGATATTCTAAGTAAAAATAAGTGGTATTATGTTCTAAGTTTAAATGATCCATGGCTAATTGAAAAATTTAAATTTATGAATGCTCAATCTGAAGCCACTGCAGAATTTCCCCTACCCAGGGTGCATATTGGAGAAGTTTCAGGCGACCCTTCTGTGGAACGCTGGCTGTTGATGTGCTAAATAAACGTTCTTACACTGATATACAACTAATTAAGTGAGCATCGTTTTGGTTTTAATGTTATCTCCTCAGCAGGACCCACTAAGAGGGGTAAATATAAATGAACTTGAGTTCTGAGATGGGCTAGCAGTGTGCATCAGGTGCAGATGAGCAGTCTCAGCAGGAATTTACTGTTTTAAACTTCATTTTCGCAGTATAGTTATTAAACATTTCATTTACTCATTAGGTACATAATATATGACTGCCAGGTGCAGACTCCTGCTAGCATCTCTCTTCAAAAGGTTTTCCCATGTAAAATGATTTTCTTTTTTTTTTTTTTTTTTGGTGAGAAACATTAGGATGCAGCTGAAATGGAATATAAAAACCTCATCGGGGTCAGATCAGAGGCCAACACATAGCATAGTTTTGATTTCACTATTAACTCACATCTTCTCCCACTTTTTCCTATTTCCTACTTCATTTTCCATTCCTTTTCCCGTAAGTATAAAGTTAAAAAGAATGGTTTTGAAGAAGCCTGAGCTCTCATCTCTACTTTGTCTCTCGTCCATTCAGGGATGTCAGACAGAATGAAATGTCCTCTGTCTAGTTTCCATGTGAACCAGAATATTATTCTTAAATATATTTATTATTAAGTAACTGGTCTGTGCTCAGGTTATCTTGGGGCGGATATAGAAGTGTCACATAATCATCTACACTTCTGACAGGCAAGCAGCTTTTAAGGCTGAGAGAAATAAGAAATATGTATGGGGAACTTTGTATAATACTCTACCTTTTGATCTTCAAAAAACGAACAAAAAGAGAGTAGCTGCATTTACTTAGACACAATAGCCTCAGGCGTCCTCATAAGTCATCGAATTTCAAGCTATAAATTTTGCATCAATCTTAAGGCATTTTAGTCTACCATGTCAATTGTACTTTAAGGGTGGTAAACATCTCTAAATGCTATTTCTGGGAAGAGAAACTTTGTGTTCTTCTCCAAACCTTCTTATTTCTCCTTAAAAATAAGAGAAACATCCTATTTGCCTGATAAGGTGCCCTGCTCCCCTGCCTGCTCCTTTCTTCTTCTCCCATTGTAAGACAGGGCTACTCGGAGTCACAAGTAGGCTGGCTTTCATTGGGCCATCTGTCTGTGAAAAGTGAGGAGAGAGGATTAATGTACTAATGAACACTACTCAAATTTTTAAACCTGCTTGGGTTTGACATTGGGCACTGACATTGAAGACCTTCTGTCCTTAAACTTCATAAGGGTTGCATTTGCTAAGCAAACAAGGCAAGGCCTGACTCCAGGAGTCCCAGCCATTTCGATATTGTCTGTTCCAGTTTACAGCTAGCGAGCCCAGGAGTCTTGTAGTCAGGGTGGGGAGGAAGAGGTCTTCTACCTACTGCTACCATTTTCCAAAAGGCTATAATTCTCTGGAATCCTTGATTCCCATTTGGTTATAAATACCTTGTCACTATGATTTTTATAAATTGGAATCTAGAGAGAGAAAGGTTAAAATTTAGTAAGCTCTGTCCCACCTACAGGTACCTAAACTACAATAAAACACATTTTCCTGCATTTTCTTATATGTTCTTTTTTAAACAATTTATTTATTATACTTTAAGTTCTAGGGTACATGTGCAGAACGTGTAGGTTTGTTACATAGGTACACACGTGCCATGGTGGTTTGCTGCATTCATCGTCCCGTCATCTACATTAGGTATTTCTCCTAATGCTATCCCTCCCCAATACCCCCTCACCCTGCTATCCCTATCCTAGCACCACAACCCAACAGGCCCTGGTGAATGATGTTCCCCTCCCTGTGTCCATGTGTTCTCATTGTTCAACTCCCACTTATAAGTGAGAACATGCAGTGTTTGGTTTTCTGTTCTTGTGTCAGTTGGCTGAGAATGATGGATTCCAGCTTCATCCATGTCACCGCAAAGGACATGAACTCATCCTTTTTTTGGCTGCATAGTATTCCATGGTGTAAATGTGCCACATTGTCTTTATCCAGTCTATTACTGACAGGCATTTGGGTTGGTTCTAAGTCTTTGCTGTGAACAGTGCCATAATAAATATACGTGTGAATGTGTCTTTATAATAGAATGATTTATAAGTCTTTTAGGTATATACCCAGTAATGGGATTGCTGGGTCAAATGGAATTTCTAGTTCTAGATCCTTGATGAATCGCCATACTTTCTTCCACAATGGGTGAACTAATTTACACTCCCAGCAACAGCGTAAAAGTTTTCATAATTCTCCACATCCTCTCCAGCATCTGATATCTTGATTTTTTAATGATCACCATTCTAACTGGCATGAGATTGTCTCTTAATGTGGTTTTGATTTGCATTTCTCTAATGACCAGTGATGAGGAGCTTTTTCTTTTTTTCCCATTGGCTGCATAAATGTCTTCTTTTGAGAAGTGTCTGTTCATATCCTTTGCCCGCTTTTTGATGGGGTTGTTTTTCTCTTGTAAATTTCTTTAAGTTATTTGTAGATTCTGGATATTCACCCTTTGTCAGATGGGTAGATTGCAAAAATTTTTTCCCATTCTTTTGGTTGCCAGTTCATTCTAATGTTACTTTCTTTTGCTGTGCAGATGGTCTTTAGTTCAATTAGATCCCATTTGTCTATTTTGGCTTTTGTTGCCATTGCTTTTGGTGTTTTAGTCATGAAGTCCTTGCCCATGCCTATGTCCTGAATGGTATTTCCTAGGTTTTCTTCTAGGGTTTTTATGGTGTTAGGTCTTAGGTTTAAATCTTTAATCCATCTGGAGTTAATTTTTGTATAAGGTGTAAGGAAAAGATCCAGTTTCATCTTCCTGCATATAGCTAGCCACTTTTCCAAACATCATTTATTAAATAGGGAATCCTTTTCCCATTGCTTGTTTTCGTCAGGTTTGTCAAAGTTCAGATGGTTGTAGGTGTGTGACATTGTTTCTGAGGCCTCTGTTATTTTCCATTGGCCTATATCTCTGTTTGGTACCAGTACCATGCTGTTTTGATTACTATAGCCTTGCAGTGTAGTTTGAAGTCAGGTAGCATGATGCCTTCAGCTTTGTTTTTTTTTTTTTGTTGTTGCTTAGGATTGTCTTGGCTATGCAGGCTCTTTTTTGGTTCCATATGAAATTTAAGGTAGTTTTTTCCAATTCTGTGAAGAAAGTCAATGGTAGCTTGATGGGGATAGCATTGAATCTAGAAATTACTTTTGGCAGTATGGCCATTTTCATGATGTTAATTATTCCTAACCATGAGCATGGAAGGTTTTTCCATCTGCTTGTGTTCTCTCTTATTTCCTTGAGCAGTGGTTTGCAGTTATCCTTGAAGAGTTCCTTCACATCCCTTGTTAGTTGTATTCCCAGGTATTTTATTCTCTTTGTAGCAATTGTGAATGGAATGGAAGTTCACTCATGATTTTGCTCCCTGCTCGTTATTCATGTATAGGAATGCTTGTGATTTTTGCACATTGATTTTGTATCCTGAGACTTTGCTGAAGTTGCTTATCAGTATAAGGAGATTTTGGGCTGAGATGATGGGGTCTTCTAAATATACAATCATGCAATCTGCAAATTCAGACAATTTGACTACCTCCTTTCCTCCCTAATTGAATACCCTTTATTTCTTTTTCTTACCTATTGCCCTGGCCATAACTTCCACTACTCTGTTGAATAGAAGTGGTGAGAGAGGGCATCCTTGTCTTGTGCCAGTTTTCTTTTTTGTTTGTTTGTTTTGTTTTGTTTTGAAACAGAGTCGTCAGGCACCAGGCTGGAGTGCAGTGGCACAATCTCGGCTCACTGCAATCTCCACCTCCTGGGTTCAAGTAATTCTCCTGCCTCAGCCTCCTGATTGGCTGGGACTACAGGCATGCACCACCATACCCAGCTAATTTTTGTATTTTTTAGTAGAGACGGGGTTTCACCATGTTGGCCAGGATGGTCTCAATCTCTTGACCTCGTGATCTGCCAGCCTCGGCCTCCCAAAGTGCTAGGATTATAGGCGAGAGCCACCATGCCAGGCCAGTTTTCAAAGGAGATGCTTCCAGTTTTTGCCAACTCAGCATGATATTGGCTGTGGGTTTGTCATAAATAGCTCTTATTATTTTGAAGTACATGCCATAGATACCTAGTTTGTTGAGAATTTTTAGCATAAAGGGCTGTTGAATTTTGTCAAATGCATTCTCTGCATCTATTGACATAATCATGTGGTTTTCGTCTTAGGTTCTGTTTATGTGATGGATTACATTTATAGATATGCATATGTTGAACCAGCCTTGCATCCCAGGGATGAAGCCGACTTGATTGTGATGGATAAACTTTTTGATCTGCTGTTGGATTTTGTTTGCCATTATCTTATTGAGGATTTTTGCATCAATGTTCATCATGGATATTGGCCTGAAATTTTGTTTTTTAGTTGTGTCTCTGCTGGGTTTTGGTACTAGGATGATGTTGGTCTCATGAGTTAGAGAGGATTCCCTCTTTTTGTATTGTTTGGAATAGTTTCATAAGGAATGATATTAGCTCCTCTTTGTACCTCTGGTAGAATTCGGCTGTGAACCTATCTGGTCCTGGACTTTTATTGGTTGGTAGGCTACTTATTGCTGCCTCAATTTCAAATCTTGTTATTGGTCTATTAAGGGATTCAACTTGTTCTTGTTTAGCATTGTGAAGGTGTAAGTTTTCTTCTAGATTTACTGGTTTATTTGCATAGAGGTTTTTGTAGTAATCTCTGATCATAGTTTGTATTTCTGTGGGATCAGTGGTGATATCCCCTTTAGCATTTTTTATTGCATCTATTTGAGTCTTTTCTCTTTTATTAGTCTGGTTAGCGGTCTATATATTTTGTTGATCTTTTCAAAAAATCAACCCCCAGATTAATTGACTTTTTGAAGGGTTTGTGTGTGTGTGTGTCTCTGTCTCCTTCAGCTCTGCTCTTAGTTATTTATTGTCTTCTGCTAGCTTTTGAATTTGTTTGATCTTGCTCCTCTAGTTCTCTTAATCATGACATTAGGGTGTCAATGTTAGATCTTTCCTCACTTTTCTTGTGGGCATTTAGTGCTATAAATTTCCCCCTAGACATTGCTTCAAATGTGTCCCAGAAATTCTGTTATGTTGCATTTTCATTCTCATTAGTTTCAAAGAGCATCTTTATTTCTGCCTTCATTACTTTATTTATCCAGTAGTCATTCAGGAGCAGGTTGTTCAGTTTCCTTATAGTTGTGTGGTTCTGAGTGAGATTTTTTTTTAAATTAATTTATTTAACTTTAGGTGCATACTGTATCTGGCATTTCTCCCCATGTTATCTCTCCCCACCCTTCCTTCCCTCTCCAACCCCCACTGTCTCTCCCCTACCCCCCTCAGCTACCCCCAGTGTGTGATGCTCCCCTCCCTGTGTCCATGTGTTCTCATTGTCCAACACCCACCTATGAGTGAGAACATGCAGTGTTTGGCTTTCCATTCTTGTGTCAGTTTGCTGAGAATGATGGTTTCCAGATTCATCCAAGTCCCCACAAAGGACATGAACTCATCGTTTTTTGTGGCTGCATAGTATTCAATGGTGTATATGTAACATATTTTCTTTGTCCAGTCTATCATTGATGGGCAGTTGGGTTGGTTGCAGGTCATTGCTATTGTACACAGGGCTGCAGTGAACATATGTGTGCATGTGTCTTTATAGTAGGACGATTTATAGCTCTTTGGGTATATGCCCAGTAATGGGATTGCTAGGTCAAATGGAATATTCCTGGATCCTTGAAAAATTGCCAAACTCTCTTCCACAGTGGTTGAACTAATTTACACTCCCACCAACTGTGTAAGGGTGTTCCTATTTCTCCACATCCTTTCCAGCATCTCTTGTCTCCAGGTTTTTTAATGATCGCCATTCTAACTGGTGTGAGATGATATCTCAATGTGGTTTTGATTTGCGTTTCTCTAATGACCAGTGATGATGAGCATTTTTTCATGTTGTTGGCCTCATATATGTCTTCTTTTGTAAAGTGTCTGTTCATATCCTTCACCCACTTTTGAATGGGGTTATTTGTTTTTTCTCTTGTATACCTGTTTTAGTTCTTTGTAGATTCTAGATATTAGCCCTTTGTGAGATGGGTAGGTTGCAAAATTTTTTTCCCATTCTGTTGGTTGCAGATTCACTCTTATGATGGTTTCTTTTGCTGTACAGAAGCTCTGAATTTTAATTAAATCCCATTTTTCTATCTTGCCTTTTATTGCCATTGCTTTTGGTGTTTACTCATGAAGTCCTTGCCTATGCCTATGTCCTGGATGGTTTTGCCCATGTTTTCTCTTAGTGCTTTTATGGTGTTAGGTTTTATGCTTAAATCTTTAATCCATCTGGAGTTAATTTTAGTGTAAGGTGATAGGTAGGGGTCCAGTTTCTGCTTTCTGCACATTGCTAGCCAGTTGTCCCAACACCATTTATTAAACATGGAGTCCTTCCCCATTGCTTGTTTTTGTAAGGGTTTGTCAGAGATCAGATGGTTGTAGATGTGTGGTATTTCTTCTGGGGCCTCTGTTCTGTTCCAGTACCAGTACTGTGCTGTTTTGATTACTGTAGCCTTGTAGTATAGTTTGAAGTCTGGCAGTGTGATGCCCCCAGCTTTGTTCTTTTTGCTTAGGATTGTCTTGGCTATACATGCTCTCTTGTGATTCCACATGAAGTTTAAAGTGTTTTTTTTCCAGTTTTGTGAAGAAGGTCATTGGTAGCTTGATGGGAATAGCATTAAATCTATAGATTACTTTGGGCAGTATGGCCATTTTCACTATATTAATTCTCCCTAACCATGAGCATGAATGTTTTTCCATCTGTTTGTGTCCTTTCTTATTTCGTTGAGCAGTGGTTTGTAGTTCCCCTTGAAGAGGTCCTTTACTTCCTTTGTTAATTGTATTCCTAGGTATTTTATTCTCTTTGTAGCAGTTGTGAATGGTAGTTTGCTCTTGATTTGGCTCTCTGTTTGTCTGTTATTGGTATATAGGAATGCTTATAATTTCTGCACATTGATTTTGTATTCTGAGACTTTGCTGAAGTTGCTTATCTGTTTGAGAAGATTTTGGGCTGAGACAATGGGGTCTTGTAAATATATAATCATGTCATCTGCAAATAGAGACAGTTTGACTTCCTCCTTTCGTAATTGAATACCCTTTATTTCTTTTTCTTGCCTGATTGCTCTGGCTAGAACTTCCAATACTATACTGAATAGGAGTGGTGAGAGAGGGAATCCTTGTCTAGTGCCAGATTTCAATGGGAATTCTTCCATCTTTTGTTTATTCAGTATGATATTGGCTGTAGGTCTGTCATATATAGCTTTTATTATTTTGAGACACATTCCGTCGATACCTAGTCTATTGCAAGTTTTTAGCATAAAGGGCTGTTGAATTTTGTTGAAGGTCTTTGCATCTATTTAGATAATCACGTGGTTTTTGTCTTTGGTTCCGTTTATGTGATGGATTACGTTTATGGATTTGCATATATTGAACCAGCCTTGCATCCCTGGGATGAAGCCTATTTGACTATGATGGATAAGCTTCTTGATATGCTGTTGCCATCTGTTTGCCAGTATTTTATGAAAAATTTTTGTGTCAATGGTCATCATGGATATTGGCCTGAAGTTTTCTTTTTTAGTTGAGTCTCTGACTGGTAATGGTATCAGGATGATGTTGGTCTCATAAAATGAGTTAGGGAAGATTCCCACCTTTTGTATTGTTTGATAGTTTCAGAAGGAATGGAACAAACTCCTCTTGTTACGTCTGGTAGAATGTGGCTGTGAATCCGTCTGGACCTGGACTTTTTTTGGTTGGAAGGCTATTAATTGATGACTCTACTTCATCCCTTGTTATTGGTCTATTCAGGGTTTCAACTTCCTCCTGGTTTAGTCTTGGGAGTGTATAAGTATTTAGGAATTTATCCATTTCTTCCTGGTTTACTGGTTTATGTGCATAGAGTTGTTTGTAGTAATCTCTGATGGTAGTTTGTATTTCTGTGGGATCAGTGGTGATAGCCCCTTTATCATATTTTGTTGCATCTATTTGATTCTTCTCCTTTTTCTTTTTTATTCATTTGGCTAGCAGTCTATTTTGTTGGTCTTTTCAAAAAAACCAGCTCCTGGATTTGTTGATTTTTTGAAGGGTTTTTTGTGTCTCTATCTCCTTCAGTTCTGCTCTGATCTTAGTTATTTCTTGTCTTCTGCTAG
>NW_016107593.1:1270622-1272291 GCF_001604975.1 Cebus imitator
TTATCTTCCTCCTCTAGCCCTTTCAATTTTGTTGATAGTGTGTCAATTTTAGATCTCTCCTTTTCATGTGGGCATTTATTGCTATGAATTTCCCTGTCAACACTGCTTTAAAGGTGTCCCAGAGATTCTGGTAGGTTGGGTCTTCATTCTGATTGGTTTTGAAGAACATCTTTATTTCTGCTTTCATTTAATTGTTTATCCAGTTGACACTGAGAAACAAGTTGTTCAGTTTCCAAGTGGTTGTGCGGGTTTGAGTGTGTTTCTTAATCCTGAGTTCTAGTCTGATTGCGCTGTGGTCTGATAGACTGTTTGTTATGCTTTCCATTCTTCTGCATTTGCTGAGGAGTGATTTGCTTCCCATGATATGGTCAATTTTAGAGTAAGTGCAATGTGGTGCTGAGAAAAATTTATATTCTGTGGATTTGGGGTGGATCCTTCTGTAGTGTCTATTAGATCTGCTTGGTCCAGGTATGCATTCAAGTCCTGGATATCCTTGTTAATTTTCTGTCTTGTTGATCTAATATTGACAGTGGAGTGTTGAAGTTTCCCACTATTATTGTGTGGGAGTCTAAATCTCATTTTAGGTCATTAAGAACTTGCTTTATGTATGTGGGTGCTCCTGTGTTGGGTGTGTATATATTTAGGATAGTTAGCTCTTCTTGTTGGATTGATCCTTTTACCATTATGTAGTGTCCTTCTATGTCTCTTTTGATCTTTGTTGAAGTCCATTTTATCAGATACTAGGATTGCAACCCCTGCTTTTTGTGTTCTCCATTTGTTTGCTAAAACTTCTTCCATCCCTTTGAGTCTATGTGTGTCTTTGTATGTGAGATGGATTTCCTGAATATGGTACACCAATGGGTTATGACTTTTTATCCAGTTTGCCAGTTTGTGTCTTTCTATTGGGGCATTTAGGCCATTTACATTCAATGTTACTGTTGTTATGTATGAATTTGATCCTGCCATTTTATTACTGGCTGGTTTTCTTTCCCATTAGTTGACTCATTTTCTTCATTGCATTTTTGGTCTTTGTCCACTGGTTTGCTTTTGCAGTGACTGGTACTTGTTCCTTTCTGTGCTTAGTGTTTCCTTCAGGAGCTCTTGTAGGGCAGGTCTGGTGGTGACAAAATCTCTCAGTAATTGCTAGTCTGTGAAGAATTTTATTTCTCCTTCACTTATGAAGCTTAGTTTGGCTGGATATGAGATTCTGGGTTGAAAGTTCTTTTCTTTTGAATGTTGAATGTTGGCCTTCACTCTCTTCTGGCTTGTAGGGTTTCTGTCAAGAGCTCTGCTGTGAGTCTGATTGGCTTCCCTCTGTGGGTGACCTGACCTTTCTCTCTGGCTGCCCTTAGCATTTTTTCCTTCACTTAAACCCTGGTGAATCTGACGATTATGTGCCTTGGGGTTGCTCTTCTTGAGGAATATCTTTGTGGAGTTCTCTGTATTTCTTGAATTTGAATGTTGTACTGCCTTGCTAGGCTTGGGAAGTTCTCCTGGATATCCTGCAGCGTGTTTTCCAGCTTGGATTCATTCTCCCCATCATATTCAGGTACACCGATCAAGCATAGATTAGGTCTTTTCACATAATCCCATATTTCTTGGAGGCTTTGTTCATTGCTTTCGCTCTTGTCTTGGCTTCTCTTTTTATTTTATTGAGTTGATCTTCGAT
>NW_016107593.1:1275236-1305309 GCF_001604975.1 Cebus imitator
TCACATAGTTCTCGTGCTGTGTTTTTCAACTCCATCAAGTCATTTATGTTCTTCTCTAAGCTGGTTATTCTAGTTAGCATTTTGTCTAACCTTTTTACAAGGTTTTTGGTTTCTTTGCATTGAGTTAGGACGTGTTCCTTTAGCTCAGAAAAGTTTGTTATTATCCACCTTCTGAAGCCTGTTTCTGTCAATTTGTCACACTGCTTCTCAGTCATGATGTGATCCTGTGTTGTTGAGGAGTTGTGATCCCTTGAAAGAGAAAAGGTGTTTTGGTCTTTGATGGTTTCATCTTTTTTGTGCTGATTTTTTTCCCCATCTTTGAGCCTTTACCTGGCTGTGTTGTCAGGGAGCTGCTTGATGAGGTCACTTGTCTGCCTGTGGAAGCGCTACTGGGTTTCTTGGGACTCCTTCAGGTTACTAGGGAAGCTTCCTGTGCCTTTTTTGTTTGTACTGGGAGATTAGGCCTGCCTCTTCCACTGACCTAGTGGCCCTACTGGGTTGTCAAGAATGCTGTCCCGTTGCTACATAGATTTTCTGTGTTTTTTATTAAAACACGTAGCCCAGTCCCTCCCCTCTAATGGTGGGTTGGGCCCTCCCTCCACTGGGCTGGATCATTGAGGGTTCATCTCAGACTGTGGCACTGGCTGCACTACCCACTAGAGTCAGAGCTTCAGCAATCTGGGGTTTGTGGGGGAGGGTTAGGACCTGCTCAGCAGCACCTGGCCGGCCGCCTCCCCCTTTCAGCTTCTTCTCTCTCCAGTCATGGGGTAGGGGCCTGCCCCGCTGCTCTGGCTTATAGCTCCCTCTCTCTCTGGGTGGGGGGAAGGGGCAATAGCTCAGTCTGCAGGTTCTCCTGGCAGCCTTTTGGGCTTATGCTTCTGTTTAGGTCTGTGTGCCAATCCAGGACACCATCCTAAATTATTGTTCAACTCTGTGCTTGTAATTCCTGGCACTTGACTGGCAAAGATCCCCTGTTCTGGGTATTGCTGAGGCTTTGGGGGAAGCCCTGTATCTGGACTGGAGTGCCAGAGAGGGAGCCTCTGAATTGCCAGTCAGATGCACTTTCTGGGTGAAGCAGCACCCCTCCCCACCTAGGTCTGTCCTGAGTGGGCTATGCTCACTGTCGGACCAGACCCATTGAAATGCACCTGGTACCTCAGCTGGAGCCAGGAGATCTCTGGATTTCTGCATCTCTCTCACTGAGTGTTGTGCACTGGAGTTTATTCAGCCATCTTTGATGCCCCTCGGGTGAGTTTCTTAATCCTGAGTTCTAATTTGATTGCACTGTGGTCTGAGAGACTGTTACGATTTCCATTCTTTTGCATTTGCTGAGGAGTGTTTTACTTCCAATTATGTGGTCAGTTTTAGAATAAATGTGATGTGGTGCTGAGAAGAATGTATATTCTGTGGATTTGGGGTGGAGAGTTCTATAGATGTCTATTAGATACATTTGGTCCAGAACTGCGTTCAAGTCCTGGATATCCTTGTTAATTTTCTGTCTCATTGATCTGTCAAATATTGACAATGGGGTGTTAAAGTCTCCCAATATTATTGTGTGGGAGTGTAAGTCTCTTTGTAGGTCATTAAGAACTTGCTTTATGTACCTGGTGCTCCTATATTGGGTGTATATATATTTAGGATAGTTTAGCTCTTCTTGTTGCATTGATCCTTTTACCATTATGTAATGCCCTTCTTTGTCTCTTTTGCTCTTTGTTGGTTTAAAGTGTGTTTTATCAGAGACTATGATTGCAACCCCTGCTTTTTTTTGCTCTCCATTTGCTTGGTAAATCTTCCATCCCTTTATTTTGAGCCTATGTGTGTCTCTGCACATGAGATGGGTGTCCTGAATACAGCACACCAACGGGTCTTGACTCTCTCTCCAATTTGCTAGTCTGTCTTTTGATTAGAGCATTTAGACCACTTACATTTAAGGTTAATATTGTTATGTACAAATTTGATCCTGCCATTTTGATGCTAGCTGGTTGTTTTGCCCATTAGTTGATGCAGTTTCTTCACTGTGTCAATGCTCTTTACAATTTGGTATGTTTTTGCAGTGGCTGGTACTGGATGTTCCTTTCCATCTTTAGTGCTTCCATCAGGAGCTCTTGTAAAGGCACGTCTGGTGGTGATGAAATCTCTCATCATTTGCTTGTCCATAAAGGACTTTATTTCTCCTTTCCTTATGAAGCTTAGTTTGGCTGAATATGAAATTCTGGGTTGAAAATTCTCTTCTTTAACAACGTTGAATATTGGCCTCCACTCTCTTCTGGCTTGCAGGGTTTCTGCCGAGAGATCCGCTGTGAGTTAGATGGGCTTCCCTTTGTGAGTAACCTGACCTTTCTCTCTGGCTGCACTTAACCATTTTTCCCTTCATTTCAACCCTGGTAAATCTGATGATTATGTGCCTTGGGGTTGTTCTTCTCAAGGAGTATCTTTGTGGTGTTCTCTCTATTTCCTGAATTTGAATGTTGGCCTGCCTTGCTAAGTTAGGGATGTTCTCCTGGATAATATCCTGAAGAGTGTTTTCCTACTTGGTTTCATTCTCCCTGTCACTTTCAGGTGCACTGATCAAATGTAGATTTGGTCTTTTCACATAATCCCATATTTCTCGGAGGTTTTGTTCATTTCTTTTCACTCTTTTTTCCCTAATCTTGCCTTCTCACTTTATTTCATTGAGATGATCTTCAATCTCTGATATCCTTTCTTCCGCTTGACAGATTGAGCTATTGAAACTTGTATGTGCTTCATGAAGTTATCATACTGTGTTTTTAAGCTCCAACAAGTCGTTTATGTTCTTCTCTATACTGGTTATTCTAGCAAGCATTTTGTCTAACCTTTTTTCAAGGTTCTTAGTTTCCTTTCATTGGGTTAGAACATGCTCCTTTAGCTCAGAGGTTTGTTTTTACCCACCTTCTGAAGCCTGCTTCTGTCAATTCCTCAAACTCATTTTCCATCCAGTTTTCTTCCCTTGCTGGTGAGGGATTGTGATCCCTTGGAGGAGAAGAGGCCTCTGGCTTTTGGCAATTTCAGCCTTTCGGTGCTGGTTCCTTCCCATCTTCGTGGATTTATCTACCCTTGGTCTTTTAAGTTGGTGACTTTTGGATGGGGTTTCTGAGCGGATGTCCTTTCTGTTGATTTTGAAGCTATTTCTCTCTGTTAGTTTTTCTTCTAACAGTCATGTCTTCTAGGGTTTGCTGGAGGTCCACTCCAGACCCTGCTTGCCTGGGAATCACCTGCAGGGGCTGCAGAACAGCAAATATTTCTGCCTGTTCCTTCCTTTAGTCACTTTGTCCCAGAGGCATACCTGCCAGATGTCAGCTAGAGCTCTCCTCTATGAGGTGACTATCAGCCAGGATACATGGGGGTCAGGGAGCCACTTGAGGAAGCAGTCTGTTCCTTATCAGAGCTCAATAGCTGTGCTGGGAGATCCTTCAGAGATGCTGGGCAGGGACATTTAAGTCTGCTGAAGCAGAACCCACAATCACCCCTTTTCCCACGTTCTCTGTCCCAGGAAGTTGGGGGCTTTATTTGTAAGTCTGTGATGGGCTGCTGCCTTTTTTCAGAGATGCCCTGACCAGCAAAGAAGGGAATCTTTTTGACAGTCTATCTGCAGATGTCCTGCTGAACTGCCGTGGGTTTCACCCAGTTTCTGTGTAAACTTCCCAGTGACTTTGTTTACTCTGGCAAGGTTAAAACTGCCTACCCGAGCCTCAGCAATGGTAGACGCCTCTCCCCACCCTGATTTCAAACATCCAAGGTTGAGCTCAGACTGCTGTGCTGGCCATGAGAATTTCAAGCCAGTGGATCTTAGCTTGCTGGTCTTCATGGGGGTGGGACCCACCGAGCCAGATCACTTGGCTCCCTGGCTCCTGCAGGGGAATGTGCAGTTCTGTCTTGCTGGCATTCCAGGCACCACTGGGGTATGAAAAAACAAAAACAAAAAACTGCTGCAGCTAAAATGGCTGCCCAGTTTTGTGCTGGAAACCTGGGGCACTGGTGTTGTAGGCACTGGAGGGAATCTCCTGGTCTGCAGGTTGTGAAGACTATGGGGATAGCGCAGAATCTGAGCCAGAGAGCCAGAGTGTCAGGCAATGTCCCAAATAGCTTCCCTTGGGTAGGAGAGGGATTTCTTCAGCCCTTTGTGCTTCCTGGGTGAGGCAACACCCACCTTGCTTCGGCTTGCACTACTACTCCCACTGTCTAACCAGTCCCAATGAGATGAACCTATACCTCTTTTGGAAATGCGGAGGTCATTTGCCTTCTGGATTGCTTTCACTGGGAATTGCAGACTGGAGCTGTTCATATTCAGCCATCTTGGTGGAAGTCTATACGTTCTTTTAAATAGATCTTTAAGACAATGCCTTATTGCTTATGCCTTGGGGATAGGAAAATCAAAGTTCCAGGAAGATAAAGGACTTGTTTAAAGTCACTCAGTTGGTAAGTCTGGCTTAAATTATTAAATTACATGTTGTTTCTTAGGAAGAAAAAAACAAAAATTCTACAAAGTAGGCTTTGATACAAAGCTTAGTGAAGCTGACAAGACAATCTTAGAGGAGAGGAGTGTGTTAGAGTGAGACAGAAAGAGAAGAGACAGCAGTTGCAGTGTGAGATGGTGGTAGTGGGTGATGGAAGAGGTAGAAGAAAGAATAAATCAGCATATTCCTGCTCTCTTCTCTATGTTGATACCAGCTAGACTTGTTTGGATTTAAACGGTGAGCCAACATAAATATAAACATCACAGCATCATGGAAGTGAAAACTTCTGAAGTCTTGGGAAAGAATAACAAAATGGTACTTGACTTTAGAGCTTCCTTAGTTTGAATAATGCAAAAGGTGAAAACTGTCTTCAAGTATCTTCTTTTTCTCAACTCCTCTTTAGCATTATCTAGCCTCCTCAAACAAATACTTACTCTTTTGACATACAGCATTTTATACCCAATAAATGATTTATGATAATATCTTTTGGGAAATGATATAATACAATTTAACTTCCTGACTGCCCAAATAAACATTTATTTTAATTAGCTCCCATTCTCTGTGATTCAACATTATCACTAGTCATAGGTTCACTTACTCTCCCTACTACCAGAAAAAAAAATTAAAATTCATTTTACAGATTGCATATGCTCTTCACCCTGGGGTGACACTGGCTCAATGGGAAATTTTTACTAAATGATGAGTCATTGTTTGGGGAAATGTGTGCAGTCATTAAGTCTCTGCAGGAAGTGCTTTCACTGTACCACCTGGGGGGTGCTAAGGACATGTTATGGTGACCCCCTTCAAATGAAAACTAACACATCTCAGTTCCCCAAAGGAGCTCATCTTTGGGAGAAAACATAGCATAGACAGGGGTGGTTCTGATCTATTGATCTTCATTTAGGCAATAAAAATAAGAGACTTTTTCAGAAGTGCGACAACTTTGTAAATACTGATTTAACTGATTTCTTCATCACTTGTTGAAAAATGTACAAAGTCTCAGGTGCTCCTATGAAAATGAATGACTGAATTTTGCAGAATTTCATCTGAGCAGAGCACAGTACTCAGCTTTTGGGCTTAGATTCAGAAAAGTTGTTTCAGTACAAGGTTTTGGAACTGGTCTTGAAAAACAAAGCAAAAGAAAACAGACATTGGTTTATGTTCCAGTGAGCCTAAATGGAAGGTGATGACAAAACAGCTGGTCAAATGGTTCTTAACCTGTTATAGATAATAAATAATTTGAGACACTAATACACACAGGAGAAATATCCATTTAAATTCGAGTTACCAAACCCACAAGTTATTCCATGAACCCCAGGTTAAGAGCATACAATCTGCTCAAAATCCAAACTACCTCAAAATATAATCTGCAGAGGGTCAGCCTCAGCATAACCTGGAATATTTTTAGCAATTCAGACTTAGACTCTACTCCAGATCTGCTAAATCTGAATCTGCATTTTCATAATGTCTGCAGGTGATTCCCAGGCACACAAAACTTGAGAAACACTGCTTTCAATAGCCCTGTCCATGGTGAGCTTAGAAGTTAAGATTTATATCTCAAATGATGTTTGGACATGACTCATACTGTAACATGCTTAATAAAACCAATATGTATTATTTTTCAGTGAGAAGACAAAGGTATCAGTAGTATTTTACATGTGCTCAGTGAGAAATAACCTCTTTTTCTCAACTTCTTACTCCTCAATTCTTACTCCTCTTTGCCTTGCTGTTGATTCTCTTTGCAGAGAGTTGGTGCATGGAATAGCTAAGTTGAAAGTAAGAACTGGGATCTAGGAAATTCCTTAAGCTTTATTCACATTAGATTGGTACATTGTGAGGAACAATTCAGGAGATGCAGGATTTGCGAGAGAGAAGAAGCCAAGTAGTGACCACCTAATCTGTACACCTGTTGTGTATAAGGCCTTACTTGCTTACTTGGGACCTATGCTATTGTAATGTAGTGTGATCATTTGCAGTGTGACCATTTTACTGAGGTGGCTTCCTGGCTGTTAAATGGATTTATAATTTGAAAGCAAGTCCTGTTCAAGTGAAAAAGGCCACTCTTCTCTCTAGACTCAGGAAATGACATTCAGACAACTCTGAGCAGTTGCTCTGAAATGCTCTGCTCATCATCTCTCTTCCATTCATGGGTCCATTTAATCACCCCTTCTCTGTTGCATATACTTGTGGGAAATATAGCATACATGAGTTAGATAGTGTAGCACTAGCCGTCATGCTGTTAAAAAGGACTTTAAACTCCCTTTCACTTGATCCTACTGCTTCATATATAAGGTGATGGGAACTTCACTGGGCTCAACTTATCAGGCAACATGGTCTCCAGATTTATCAAGTTTTCTAATGTGTCGGCCTCAGGCATGTGTGCACCAAGCAACCTGTTTCTATTAACTGAGGTACCACTCAGAGAGTAGCCAAAAAGAAAATGAACAAATAACTATATTCTTTTAAATACAACACTGACTAAATTAATTTTTGACTTAACAGTATATTAGGTTCACACATTATTGTGGTTTAAAAAAATGCAGTCTTAGCCAGGCATGGTGGCTCATGTCTGTAACCCTAAGACTTTGGGAGTCTGAGGTGGGTGAATTGGTTGAGTCCAGGAGTTTCAGACCAGCCTGGACAACATGGTAAAATCCTGTCTCTGCAAAAAATACAAAAATTAGTCAAGTGAGGTGTTGCTCACCTGTAGCCCCAGTTACTCTGGAGGCTAAGGTGAGAGGATCACAGCTTGCTGGATCAAAGAATCAGAAATGTGAAAGAAGAATGTTTTAGAAGAGCACTTTGAAAATGATGTTGAAAATAGCAGTCACCACTCACTGTAAGTAAGTGCCATTATTCTTGTAAGCCTGTAGTGTAATTATTCATTTCCAAATGAGAGGCATATTCTCTCATGAATAGGGCTTACTTATCATTGTTTTTCACCAAAAAAGCTTGTTAGAATCCCTTTTACTACACAAGATAAAGGCATTCTCCTCTAAAAGCCTTGACATTCTAGTAAATAAAGAGATCCTGGAAATAAGAACATCAATCCTCCTGCAAGCCTATGATGAAAGTTGATGCTGGAAAATACACAAGATGTTTAACATGGCACTTGAATTCGTTTATAAGTCACGGCCAGTAAGGTAAAAGTATAAACATTCAGACTAGAAGACTGTTCTTCACATAATCTTTAAGATAGTACAGGTCATATCTTTAGAAATGGTTTGCTGATGGTTAAACTCTCAGTTTATTTTAATATCACAGAGACTTTTTGCTTGCAGTGTGTTAGATTTTTCATAACACATTTTCAATAGTCCATTAACACAGAGGTTTATGTGAGCACTTTTTCCCAGTGTTCCCAGAGAAAGCAACTGTAACTTGATGCTCATTGAAGAGCTCTAAAGAACTCTGCCAGCTATTTACAACACTTAAAATGTATGCCATGAGTCTCAGAATCTTCATTCAAACTAAAACCGTTCTCTTACTCATAGTCTTTCACGAAGCAAAGAAAAAGGATAAATGGAAAATATCTACCCTTATTTCTGTAGTAAATAAGGTTGTAGAATTTCATGTTTCCTTTCTCTTTAAAGAAGACCATCTGCTTTCACAGATGAGAAAAGTGAGATTCACAGAAGCAAAATCAATACTGTAGTTGACATAGTAGAGAGACTATTCCTTAGGACTCTCACTTCCACTGATCCACACTCCTTCTTTTTATGAACACAGAACATGGTGTTCTTCTCCATGCAGGCTACTTCATGTCTGTTTATTTTCGTAAAAATAAACTATTGAATTTCGTGCTACCTGACTTCAAACTATACTACAAGCCTACAAACCACATGGTATTGGTACCAAAACACAGCTATAGAGACCAATGGAGCAGAACAGAGGCCTCAGAAATAATGCCACACCATCTACAACCATCTGATCTTTGACAAACCTGACAAAAATAAGCAATGGGGAAAAGATTCCCTATTTAATAAATTGTGTTGGGAAAACTGCTGAGTCATATGCAAAAAGCTGAAACTGGAGATCTTCCTTACACGCTATACAAAAATTAACTCAAGATAGGTTAAAGATTTAAATGTAAGGCCTAAAACCGTAAACACCATAGAAGAAAACCCAGGCAAGACCATTCAGGATATAGGCACAGGCAAGGACTAAAACACCAAAAGTCATGGCAACAAAAGTCAAAATAGACAAATGGGATCTAATTAAACCAAGGAGCTTCTGCAGAGCAAAATAAACTATCGTCACAGTAAGCAGGCAACCTAAAGAGTGGGAGAACATTTTTACAATGTACCCATATGACAAAGGACAAATATCCAGAATCTACAAAGAACTTAAACAAATCTACAAGAAAAAAAACAACCCCATCAAAAAGTGGGCAAAGGATATGAACAGACACTTCTCAAAACGAGACATTCATGCGGCCAACAAACGTGGGAAAAAAAGCTGATCATCACTGGTCATTAGATAAATGCAAATCAAAACCACAATGAGATATCATCACATGCCAGTTAGAGTGGCAGTCATTAAAAAGTCAGGAGACAGCAGATGCTGGAGAGGATGTGGAGAAACAGGAATGCTTTTACACTGTTAGTGGGAATGTAGATTAGTTCAACCATTGTGGAAGACAGTGTGGCAATTCCTCAAGGATCTAGAAATAGAAATACTATTTGAGCCAGCAATCCTATTACTGGTTATATACCCAAAGGAGTATACATCATTCTATTATAAAGACACATGCACATGTATGTTCATTGTGGCACTGTTCACAATAGTAAAGACTTGGAACCAACCCACATGCCCATCAGTGATAGACTGGATAAAGAAAATGTGGCACGTATACACCATGGAATACTATGCAGCCATATAAAAGGATGAGTTCACGTCATTTGCAGGGATATGGATGAAGCTGGAAACCATCCTTTTCAGCAAACTAACACAAGAACAGAAAACCAAACACCACATGTTCTCACTCATAGGTGGGAGTTGAACAATGAGAACACATGGACACAGGGAGGGGAACATCACATTCTATGGCCTATCTGGGGAGGCGGGTAGGGGAAGGATAGCATTAGAAGTAATACCTAATGTAGATGACAGGGTGATGGATACAGCAAACCACCATGGCACATGTATATCTATGTAACAATCCTGCATGTTCTACACAGGTACCCCAGAACTTAAAGTATAATTAATGAACTACTGAATTTCCAAGGGTTGTGGCTTCAATTTGTCTTTTCTACTCTATGCAATTTATTTGGCTTTAGCATAAGATGCTATTTATATTTCAGATTATTAAACATTTTATCATAAAATGGTCATGAATTTGTAAGTTATTTCATTTATCTGCCTTTATCTTTTTCTAGTATCTAATCTATTATCTGATCCTTATAAAGTTACAACTTGCTATGCTTTGTCTGAAATCATTATTAGACTTGAAATTGAAGAACCAAAGTTAAATTCTGGCCCTCATCCTTATTATTTTATTATATTCTGACCAATTCAACCAACAATTGAGTGCCCACCATATGTAAGGGTGGGGATGAAGGTTATAAGAATAATGACATGTGACCCTGGAAAAGTTGCAATGTATTCAACCTCTCTATTTACCTCTGTATTGGTAATGGTGATAAAGTTACTTCTCAGGTAAATATAAATTTATTTGAAAATGTCCTTTATAAAGTATAAAAAGGTGACAAAGTATAGAGAATAAACCTTATAACTTTCTTTTAAAAAGATGTTTTCTTTTCTAAGTATTTCATAAACAACAAAATCTATACTGCAGTAGTGAACTGTGTGACCTATGAAGTTTACAAGATATGTGAAAGCAATATTTACTGCCTTGAAAACAGCCTGCTGCCCACCTCTCCTTCGCCATTTTTTCTGTCACTCATGGGGACACCCACTCTGCAGTATAATCCAAGGACGTTCTTTGTAACTTACATGTTTCAAATTATGTCTTCTATTAGGTTACAGTTCTGAAAACAGATTATTTTTCACTTATTAGCTGGATGGCCACTGAATACTTGAACCTCAGAGTTTCATTGTGTTAGGTTGATAGTTAACTTCAATGTCATATAATTCTTGATGCAATATTTTCTCTTAATTGGGCAAATCTTTCATCAAAGCGATTCAAATTTTTCAACCATAGTCATTCACTCCCTCTCCCAAAGAGCTTTTTGCAATTCTGAAAAATACTAGCTGTTCGTTTTTTGCTTTCATTGACCTCTGGTCACACTCTCCAATGCCCATTGTGAGTAATAGTTCCATATGACTTAAACTCTTATTTTTATCTTATACTTCTTTATGCTCATCTTTATTTTTTAATTGGCTTCCAAAGCTCTGGCCATCAGTGGTGTGAAAGGAACAGATGTCAGAGTTCAGCCCCCTGGCTTCCTGCCTTACCATAGAGGGATACTCAACAGACTGGACAGGTAAGTTTAAGACAGATGGCAACTATTCCAGAGTTTTCTCGGTAGTCGCCAATTTTGTTATAAGATCTCCTCTCCACATAATGCCAAAAGGAATAAAATAGTTACTCAAACACTCGGCTAAATGACTTAATCTACCCGATGCAGTTCTTTCTAAAGAATATTTAATTATTAGGATCCTCGAAGCCCCCTTTTAGCGGGGGGAAAAAGTCACTCTAAGAATAACTGTTAACATCACAAAAAAACTAGGTAAAATCCTTTATCTGTTACCTCAGCCAAACTTAAAGAATTCAGAGAAATGTAGCACTGCTGATCTTGAGCAGGCTGCCTAACCTTTTTAGGCCTCTGCCTTGTCACTTACTTATAAATAGGGTATCAATCACTTAGCTTACTCATAATGGCTCTTCTTGAAATTATTTCTCTCTCCTCGGGGCAATTAACAGAGCTATTTTCCTGTTTATTTACTAAAATCTCATCAGAGGAAAATACTAATTTATTAAACCACCAAGTAACAGACTCAGAAATATTATTGATATTTAAAGCAAATTTGCCTTAATTACATTTTACCAATGGACAATTTAGGATGACCAGACCAAATCAAATCAAGTTTCATCTATTAAAAAAAATCTGTTAGGAGTGAGGACAGGAAAATTTCAAGGAGATAGCTACCAAAAAGCCACAGATGGATGAGATGAAACTTATTTATGAGATGAAACTTACATAATAAGATGTAGTGTGATTTTCCACTCTAGCATTGATTGGAAGTATTGGCTCCAGTAACACCAAATCAACACATCTCTCCTACTAAGCTATGCCAATGATTTATTCGATCTGACTGGCCTTTAATATGACCCTCTTGTGTCACCTGCTAAAAGATGCCTGATCTCCCATGACCTCTGCCTGTGGCTGATTTTAGCAGAATGTGGAACACTCCTGTGGTATTCTTGATGAATACCCTCAATGGCAGCCTAGGAGTGGCTCAGGGAAAGCAATTGTATTAATGCATTATAGTAATTTATTGGCAGTTTTGTGTGATAGCAGATTTACTGAAATAGGGCCTGCCAAAAAGATCAGGTTACAGCAGGAATACATGATTTCCCAACAATCCATAAAATATAAATCAAATGCCTTTTCTGTCCACTGTCAGCCACCTCCACCCACTCCTTGTCCTCAATCCCCAGACAAATTGAAGTACATGCCACAATTTGCACGGGGAAAATCAAACTCAATTTCGCAGTACAATGAAGTGAGTTTTGGTCTTGTCATGTCCACTGACATATTGATCCCTTGAAGATGGAAAAGACCAGAAAGCTCTGGAGTTTTGCTTTTATAAATATATGTGTGTAAAATACAATGTGTAAATGAAGGAAAATATAGTGCTTATGCAGTTTTACAAAGTTGCAAGAGGTCCAGGGGGCTAATGTTATAAAAGAGTATTATGATATAAAAGTCACTATTTAACAGATCACATTTTCTTTCCCTTTAGAATTATATCTCTAGAAGACAAATGGTCTCCTAACACAGGTTCATTTAAAGTGCAGCTGATCATTTCACAGCTAAAAGGAATTTTAACTAGTAAAAGAAAAAAAACCACACACACCCTATCTTGGCCCTTTGTAAAATTTATGTCAGATCTATAATGCAATAAGCCCAACACACTATCAAACATTTTCTATTTAACCTGAAAGGGGACTAAGCCAAATCACTTACATGTCTACATTTGTGATATGCAAAGTGTAGTGATTGCAGCCTCCATGAAATGTGTCAAGATCTCACAGTTATTCACGTCTATAGATAAAGCATTAAAAAAATGGAACCACTCTATTATAAGGTGATGATGAAATTGTAAGAAACACCATAAATACCCTAGAGTCTTGTAAGTTGCATTTTTAACTCAGCAGGTGGAAAAAAGCAATGAGGAAATGAATATGTTTTCAGGTAGGCAAAATTTCAGTTGTTATGACAACAGAATGGTTTTCTAATTACTGCTTACTATAAAAATATTGCAAAATGCTCTGCAACCCCATGGAGACTATTACTGCATAATATGTGTTGCCCTAGACTCATATAATTCTGCTGCAAACATAGCTCTGTGTGCCTTATTGGGAGGCAAACTAAGGCACAGACTTAGTTGATGATGATGTTACCCATGAAAATCCACAGGGAGGGGAACACACACTGGGGCCTGTCAGTGGGTGGGGTGAAGGAAGGGAGAGCATCAGGATAAATAGCGAATGCATGTGGGGCTTAATACCTAGGTGATGGGTTGACAAGTATAGCAAACCACCATGGCACACGTTTAACTATGTAACAAACCTGCACATCCTGCACATGTATCCCAGAACCTAAAATAAGAGACTTTTTTAAAAAGCAAATGCTCACACAGGAATGTGAGTGGGGAAAGAGCTGCTTCCTTGATCCTAATCTCAAAGTGTTCAAAGAAGTTTCTTGTTAGGCATGATCTTTAAAAATTAGAGCAATGCCTCACATTACCATATTCTAAAGTAATTACTTGCAGTAAGTAAAGATAAATTCATTACTAATTATGCAGTCCTTTCTTGTGAAATCCACAGTAAATTATTTGAGGCATTTTTTTTTTAAAGCTGACAAGAGAATGACTTTACTTCATCAATCAGTTTGACTAAAGTAATGATTTTCTTAGAATTAAAAACTTGTTGAAAGCTCTAAGTATTTCATCTGTAACTCTAAGAAGCATGTAGTTAATGTCACAGCTAATACATTTGTCATTCCGCTAATTTTCTTTTTCTATTAGAATAAGTAAACACCAGCCCTTTTTAAAAGCATGCTATTTACCATGTGTCAGGAGCAATGCAGGGAGAACTTATTTGAAAATCACGAGGGAAGGCATTATGAAATGAACAGGAATCATAGGAAGACAATAAGAAACACTAAAGGGAAAGTAATTTAAAAATTTCAAAGGGACAGTGGGGCATGCCTCAAGTTGAGTAGGGGAGAGTAATATTTAAAGGGGAACGATAAAAAAAAAACCATAAAATCAAACAAATACTCAAGCCAGAGATATCTGAAAATAGGAAAGAAGAGATGGCTTGAGAGAAATAGTTCAAATAAAAACAAAAACAAACAAAAGGCTCTTAAGTATACAATGAAAAGAAAAGAAAATGATACTTTGCCTGGTTGCCATTAGATCAGAGAGTGGTTCTTTGGCTCTTCAGACATATTTATTATTTGATGAAATTGATACAGAAACAGCCCTACTGACTCTACTTCCCTTCTGTGAAGGATATAATCCACTAATTTATGCTGCATTGTATCAGATTTTGTTTTAGGCAGCTTTGGGATTAATGTAATTAGAAGAAGATAACTACTAGCAAAAAAAAAAAAAAAAATCCCAGCTCTTTCTTCCATCTTTAAAAGAATTGTATCATTTTGTCATTATAGCACTCCAGAGCATGGGCTGATTTCGAAATCTTGTGTTCCAAACTAAACATCACTCTTCTTTTGGTGCTGTCAAGGAACAGTTAAGCCTCTTACCTTTCCTTATTAAAATGTGAGTGAAGAATGCTAATCAGAAAATATATTCTTTAATGCATAATTATTTAAGATGTTTCTTGTTTTCTTTTAATGATTTAATAGTTTTTTTTGTTTTTGTTTTTGTCATTAAATAAGTTAGATATAAACTAAGAGGCACAAATGAGTTTCTAACATTTGAGAACCCAGGTTTTCTGAAGTTGAAAAGAGCAAGGAAAAGATGCATACTTACTTGCTAGACAGGCTTAAGCTACTTAAATTCTCTGTGCCTCAGTTTCCTTGTGCATAAAATGAGGTTAAGACTAGTAGCTACCTCACAAAGTTGTTTTGAGGATCAAATGAATAAGCCTTCAGAAGCATGCTTGTCCTATAAGTATGTGCATTAAAGATTCATTAAAGGTTATTGTTAGCAGTTGCAATTAACCTGTCACTATCTTGAATACTAGTTTTCTTCAAGGTCTGTTTCCTTGGTTGTGCTTGCAGTGGGGAAACAGATGCAGCCAGAAATCACAAGAATGAATACTCTTGGCACCAGAATTTCATTAAATGAATGCTCATGCTTCAAGTTGTCTCTGTCTCATTTATCAAAGACCTCATAGTTTGGGGGCCATATAAAGTAGCAGATCCTTCCCATAATGTGGGTGTGTTTGGAGTATGTATGTATGGGAGAGAGGGGCTGGGGCGATACAGACCTTCTTTAAGTCCCAACGTGGGCTTTGTTGTGTGGGAAGGGCTATCTCCTGTAGAATGAAATCATGACCTGTGCTGAGCCCATGTGTCAGGGAAGACTCCATAGTGGAACGTGCATCCCAAGTGATGGGATCCTACATGCCTTCATGTTCCAGCCTACCTCCCAGAGAGGCTGTGTAGCTGAGTATCCATATTGCACATCATGCAAATGTTGAGAACATCAGAGAACATCGGAGGTGATGTGTAGAAATCAACTAATATTCCAGCAACTAGATACATTCTTAATATTGCTATACAGTAATTAATATTCATAGTTCATAGGCAATCTTATTTTTCTAGCTTTTACAGTCATTATGTGGCTTGTGTATTAATGCAACAAAATAAGTTATGGTAGGTCTGAGTAACATAAAAGTAGTCAAATATATGAACATAATGTAGATTAGCCTAGTCTAGCTCTTGTGCTTATTAAGAGGGCCATCTCCGGTTACTTAGAACCACAGAACTTTACTATCTTATGCCTGATATGCTGAAGGTTTTACGTACTACATGTTTATTGATCTGTATCTACTTATCTATTGACCTATCATTCATTCTACATGTTTCTTCTTTTCCTCCTTCTTCCTCCATCTCTTTTTGTCTCTGTCTCTCTTTGATAAGCTTCTTTTCTCCCTCCCCAATCCCTGACAAAAACAAAATGGGGCTCAAGTTCAGCCCTTTTGGATACTAGCTGAAGTAATAAAATCAGTACTACATTGGGAGTCTGGGACTCTCTAGTCTACTGGGAGTAGACTACTGGCTAGCCACATGCAAAAAGCTGAAGCTGGATCCTTTCCTTACACCTTATACAAAAATTAACTCCAGATGGGTTAAAGATTTAAACATAAGACCTAACACCATAAAAATCCTAGAAGAAAACTTAGGCAATACCATTCAGGACATAGGCATAGGCAAGAACTGCATGACTAAAACACCAAAAACAATGGTCACAAAAGCTAAAATTGACAAATGGGATCTAATTAAAGAGCTTCTGCACAGCAAAAGAAACTATTATTAGAGTGAAACAGCAACCAACAGAACGGGAAAATTTTTTTGCCATCTACCTATGTAGATGGCAAAAGGGCTAATATCCAGAATCTACAAAGAACTTAAACAAATTTACAAGAAGAAAACAACCCGATCAAAAGTGGGTGAAGGATATGAACAGACACTTTTCAAAAGAAGACATTTATGCAGCCAGTAACATATGAAAAAAAGACCATCATCTCTGGTCATTAGAGAACTGGTCATTAGAGAAATGCAAATCAAAACCACATTGAGCTAACCATCTCATGCCAGTTAGAATGGCAATCATTAAAAAATCAGGAGACAACAGATACTGGAAAGGATGTGGAGAAATAGGAACACTTTTACACTGTTCGTGGGAATGTAAATTAGTTCAACCATTGTGGAAGATAAAGTGGTGGTTCCTCAAGGATCTAGAACTACAAATTCCATTTCAGCCAACAATCCCATTACTGGATATATACCCAAAGAGTTGTAAATCATTCTATTATAAAGACACCTGCACATGTATGTTCACTGTGGCACTGTTCACAATAGTAAAGACTTGGAACCAACCCAAATGCCCATCAGTGATAGACTGGATAAAGAAAGTGTGACACATATACACTATGGAATACTACGCAGCCATAAAAAAGGATGAGTTCATGTCCTTCGCAGGGACATGGATAAAGCTGGAAACCATCCTTTTCAGCAAACTGACACAAGAACAGAAAACCAAACACAGCATGTTCTTACTCATAAGTGGGAGCTGAACAATGAGAACACATGGAAAGGGGGATGTGAACATCACACACCATAGACTGTCGGCAGGTTGGGGGCTAGGAGAGGGATAGCAGGGGGTGGGGTTATTTGGGAGGGATAGCATTAGGAGAAATACCTAGAAGACGGAGTGACAGGTGCAGCAAACCACGATGGCATGTGTATACTTATGTAACAAACCTGCACATTCTGCACATGTACCCCAGAATTTAAAGTATAATAATTTTTAAAAAGATAATTTTTAAAAAGAAGGCCTATGACATATAGGCCTTCTCAAGCACCCTCATGCACTTAAGAAGAGGCACCAATAATAAGAATTTTGAAGATGAACAATCAAGTACCTTACCTGGCTGAGACAAAAGTGGTGTGTAAGGGACTTTCGGTTCTATTGCACTCATTGGTGGAGGTAGCAAAGGATTCGCAAAGCTGCGGAGTGGATGAGTTGGTCGAACACAAGCCGTGGGGATGGTTCTGCTTGGTGCCTCCTCACTGCTGGAATGCTCAGGCTGAGATGGGGGCAGCATGGGTGGTTGTTGGGTGGTTGGTCCTTCACTCACTGCTGCAGTGGAGGCAAGAAAAGTCATTCATTATTCCTGGACAAAGTCTGTTTTCCCTAAGTCACTGGGAGGGTCTCTGGATCCATTCAGAGAGATATGATAGGATGTGGTGAGCCTCTTCTCCAAATTATGAATATTTATTATTCTTTTACCTTCATATACTTATGGAACATGATAGCACTTCCCCTTTAAACGTAGAAATAGATCCAGCAGGACAGAAATTTATCTTGGAGGAAGGGTAGTAAAATAAATTCAGCACTGACTATATTGCCTTAACTGTCTGGTCCCTCTAATCATAAGTGAAGCGAGAAAAAAGTTATTTCTCCTTTCATAAGTAGCAAGTCAGTGAAATTCAATGTACCAAACCCTGCTATAGCTGCATTATTATCTATCAGCCAATATGCCAATTTTTCTGTGATTTAAACATGCCATGTCAACTGTCAAACAAATCAGAGTTACAGCATGCTCAGAGGCATTGCTAATAAAAAGTTACAAATAATAATCACTATCATTATCTTCCATAACAAAATAGAGGCACATCTAGCTAAAAAAGCTACATGAGAGATGGCTCTGCCAGAACAAGTTGCCTGAATGCAGAATTGCAATTTTTCCTCTTTGGTAGTAAACCTTGTAATTTTCAGGCAGATTACAGTAGTTGAAGAGGTTCTGCACAGTTACTGTGAGAGCCTATGGGCATATGGAAAGCTTTGTATATGGAAATACACCTCCCCCCCCCATAGAACACAGTTAAGATGGAATAAAATATTTTCAAGAAAATTTCTCTTGTTAATGACACAGTAATTGAACTTGAACTGTTCATTCATATTCAAAGTCAACAGGTCCAGGTTAAACTGCAAGTGAAACGAGCTGCATAGTTAGGTGTAACTGTTAATAAAATATTTCTGATGACTTATTTTAGTTTTGTCAGGTAAATTGAAACAAAATGTAACAGAAGATAATATCTTGCTTTTGAAAGAGAATTTTTAACTAGGAAATATTTCAAGACAATTAGTGAGATAATTTTGAGACAAGTCTCCCGGAGGCTCAATAAGGTCAGCAAAGGGCAGAGGAAATAGAAAGAAAATCTGATAATGCTGAAGGGAATAGAGATACAAAAGATCAAGACATAATATTAAAGTTATGCAGAAGTGAAATGTGTCTTCAGAGGGTATCTATACTCATTCCTCTATATTCAGAAGGGGTTAGAGGTCTTCTGGGTCATTGAGCAGCCTCTGGGCTTTCCCCATTCAGAGATGAAGGTGGAAAGATATAAGGTTGGCTGAGCACAGGATGTAGCCATATAGCAATCAGAGCCAAAATACAGGCAGAAACTTGATAAAAGATATCTTCAAATAAGAAAAATGTAAACAAGGCAGCAAACGAAAGAATCCCAAGGAGTTTGAAGAGAAGTACCTTATTTCCAGGCTAAGAAATCCTACCAAAGAAGAATAAAAAGCAAATGAATGCACACTATTAAGGATAAGGTATAGGGCTGCAAGCAAACCATTAAGGCAAATCCTTGGTGATGCTGGCTCTCAGATGCAAAGTTTTGTGTAGGTGGTATACAAGGCACTAAATTTCTTTTAAGACTATAAAGGGGAGAGGAACATATGTGCTTGTATTCAAGCAGTATTGTGTAATGAGATTTTTGAGAGTGTGATTCTAGAGACAATGAAAATTACTCAGGTTTGACTTTGGACTCATTTAGTATAAAGAAGAATATGACCAATGGTCAAATGTTTGATCAAAGGCTTGATTATTTAGCCAATAACCAACTTTGGGCATCCTTGTGTCACTAGCTTGTGAGAGATGCCATCAAGTTCCATCCCCACTCTGTTCCTGTGAGAAAGTTTACTTTAATGTGGGCCTTTTTGCTAGCAATTCCTTCCAGCCACAGGTCTCAGAGGACCCTTATGAAACATTAGATTATAGGCATTGCTTAGGAGGGAAAAGGAGGCTCTTTCAGAGAGGGTTCTCAAGATAATCCTTGGGTTGGAGAAAATTATTCATCACAAAGGGTTTGTAATCTCACAGGAGAAATTCTGGGGAAGTGAAAATGCTTTGGCTTCCACTATACTAGTCTCTCTTTTCCTTTGTGAATTACGTGTTTCACAAATGAGGTTCCTGTGGATGTTTCTCTATGTTCCCCTTTCATCTGCAATGGGCCAGCTTTTATTAAACGGTCTATAAATGGCAAAGTAAAAATATCCATAGAGGGAAGTAAATTTCACAATTTTCCTTAAAAATCTGCCTTAAATAATTCTCACTCATGAAGACAGATTGTAATTAACCCACATTATATTTTTAACAGTGCTTTAACCAGTGACAATAATATGTTTATGTTTTACTTCCTTCTTTCTTTCAATTTTTACTTTTCTACTTTTGAATTTTTGAAATGAATGAAATATACATTAAAATATTATTGTGAACATAAGTTAATAGAATGTACATGCATTTTTTAGTCTTTTGAAATTCGGTCTCTTATTTTGAAAAATTTCCTATTTTACAAGAATTTTGATTATGTCATTGAGTATTCTTTATCCCAATCCTACTCTTTAATGCTATTGCTCCTCATCAGAAACTCTAAAAACAACAGCTGTCTGCATGCCCAGTCCTCTGCCCCCAGTTTTCAGCTGGCATCCATGATCCTGGCTGCAAACATCATGATGTGGCTCTTGACTTTGAGGGAATTGAAAATGGCTCTACACGGATGGGCCTCCTCTTTAGCAAAATCCATTCTTAGTACCACACAGGGAGAAAAGAAAAATGCCTAATGTACTAGGCAGGAGTGAGAGGGCCCTTCCTCAAGATGGAATATATCACTAATCCCTAAGGGACAGATTCTGTTGTCTTCAAAATGAATATACTGAACAGGTATAGGATTACCATATATAATTCATATTTCTTATATTTTAAGTAGAGTAAAATAAATGCTTTTGGAACCGGCTAACATTTAAAGCAGCAAAAACCCGTTAACAAACACAGTAGCAACTGCTCCACTAGTGAAATATTCTCATTTCAGATTAGCACATTTGTCCAGTTCAGGCACTGGCTTCAGGACACCAATGTGAAACAAGTTGGCTTAGTGACATGGCATTTAGCTGTGCCAAGAGCTCTGAAAGAGAAGAAACCTGCTTTTGCCCATGACATGCCTCTGCTCTGCAACTCAGAGTGTAGAGTGAAAATCAAATACATGCTAGCAAGGCACTTGTTTTCACATGATGAAACAGTCTGAGTTCATTGTGCAGATAGCGTACAATTACACAGCAGAGTCAAATCTCAAGGCACTTTATAACGATGTCAATACACATAAATAATTGCTACAGAATAACTGGCAAAAATATTGCAGAAATGGAAATGAGATTTTTCTTCTATCTAAAAACTACAATATGTGATAGAAATATAGCAAGCCAATAACTCTAAGTAAAGACTTTGAGACATGAACACCTCTAGGAGCCCAATTCATTCATTAATCTCAGAAGAACGAAATGATGCAGTATTTTTGCATAGCCCCAGTTTCTTACAGCCTGGATATTTTAAAAGACCCTAGAGAATAATCCATGAATTCCATTGCACTCCTGATTTTATCTAGGTCAAGTTTCACTTATTAGTTGATTTCTAGTTTGAGGGACAACAGGGGCAGAAAGATAGCATGGATAAAGTTGACCAGCCTTCCCATTAGTTAAGACAATGTCAGAACTATAAGGAAGAGTAGAAATCTCTTAAAATTCTCTCCCATCCCCTACTTGTTTCAAAGATGAGAAAGTGGGGGCACAAATTTTATACTTAATTGTAGAAATGAGGCCCCAAGTCTACCTACTGGTTGAAGTTTTCAAATACAATGCAGCTCAACTGTTCCCTAGGGATAGCTCATTTGCTTATTGAGGCTAAGAGTAGTACTGCAGTTACTTATTAAGAAGAGGAGGCTGGTTGGGATGGCTCACTCCTGTAATCCCAACACTCTGGGAGGCCGAGACAGTCAGATTACCTGAGTTCAGGAGTTTGGGACCAGCCTGGTCAATGTGGTGAAATCCCATCTCTACTAAACAGACAAAAAAATTAGCCAGATGTGGTGGTGCATGCATATAATCCCAGCTCCTCGGGAGGCTGAGAATGGAGAATTTCTTGAACCTGAGAGGTGGAGGTTACAGTGAGCCAAGAATGTGTCACTGCACTCCAGCCTGGATGGCTGGGTGAGACTTCATCTCAAGAACAGAAAGAAGAGGAAATATTTGTTCATCGCAACTATGCAAATATTTACTAATAGGTCAGCGAATACATGTAATGCAAATGAATACATGTAATGCACATCTTTTCTTTCCTTATGGTGGGAGAGAAATTCAGCTTTATTTGTGCCTTCAGAAGGCAGCAGATCTTTGGGATAGGACTTTAGTGATTCATTTCTCATAAAACTCAAAGGTCTTTCAGATAACTTTGGAGGAAAAAGAGTTCCACCTTGGCAAAGTCAACTTTTTCTTTTTTTTTTACGTGTACCTTTCTCTGTTTCCCAAGCTACTAATAAGATATCTCCACCCAGAGTGATGAAATGTTCTCTGCTTGAGAGAGAACAGGAATGTTTAGTGTTCTCTAAGGCATTTAGAAACTAATACGGAATGGCGGGAAGCAAGACATTAACTATTTCTGACAGTGATTTAGAGAATAGTTAGTTTCCTAGAAGGGAGGGTGAGTGTTATTTATTTATTTTTCTTTTAAGCAATTACTTGGAACACGTATTAGATCTTAGTCCCTTTGCATTGCACATAGCTTTGTTCAAAAGATTCTTGATGAATGACTGAAAATATATTTTAAAAATCTGTAAAATTTTGGCCAGAAGTAGAAAATCCATTGTCTTTTGATTTTAGATGAATTTTAAAAATTATTAAGCATTTTGTCATATAATTACTTTTATTTAATAATCCTTTTAAAATTAAAAGAAACCTAGGGACTAAATATATTACTCAATCTCTCTCTCTCTCTTTCTTTCTTTTGTTTCTTTCTTTCTTTCTTTTTTTTTTTTTTTTTTACAGAGTCTCTGTCACCCAGGCTGGAGTACGACGGCCTGGTCTTCACTCACTGCAGCCTCTGCCTCCTGGGTTCAAGTGATCCTCCTGCCTCAGCCTCCCGAGTAACTGGGACTACAGGCATGTGCCATCATATCTAGCTAATTTTTTTTTTGTATTTTTAGTAGAGATGGGGTTTCATCCTGTTGGCCAGAATGGTCTCAATCTCTTGACCTAGTGATCCACCTGCCTTGGTCTCCCAAAGTGCTGGGATTACAGGCGTGAGCCACCAAGCCCAGCCCAATCAATTAATTTCTAAGAAATTTTATTTTTAGAGGAATTTGAGGTTCACAGGACAATTGAGCAGAAGGTACAGAGATTTCCCCATGCCTCCTATCTCACATACACACAGCCTACTAACCATCAAAATCAGAAGTCACACATGAGACTTCTAACCACAGATATAAACAAATTTTATACTAGCTGATTTCCTTTAGTCATTTTCATTAAGCTTTAACTTTTGGAGTCATTTTCCCCATGATCCAATAAGAGACAGTCTCACATGCTGCACCAATTTAAGAGAAAAAAGGAAAGAGTAAATAGATGTTGGACCTCAATGAATACATTTTCAAAAGAAAACTATGCCTTTAAAAAAGGAAAAGAAATGAGTGGCACAACATGAATAAAAATACTGAATTGCTAATTTTAAAAGTCCTGATTTTTGGCTTGTACCAGTCATGATGGAGAGGCCTAGTAATACACATTTTTTTTTTTTTTTTTAAAATTTGAAATGGAGTTTAGCTCTGTCACCCAGGCTAGAGTGCAGTAGCACATTCTCAGCTCACTGCGACCTCTGCCTCCTAGACTCAAGAGATTCTCATGCCTTACCCTCCCTAGTAGCTGGGACGATAGGCATCTGCCACCACACCTAACTAATTTAGTAGAGACAGAGTTTCACCATATTGGCAAGGCTGGTCTCCAAATCCTGACCTCAAGTGATCTGCCCACCTCTGCCTTTGAAAGTCTACACATTCTTTTAATGTTTCCGTTTAAAGTCAGAGCATATACAAGAAATCAAAAGAATGTAGTAGACAACAAACCAATGAGGGGAATACTAAATTAAAAGTAAAAACTTGTCTTTTTTGTTGCAGAGAGCTTCATTTTAGAAGTGAAGAAGGCACTTATGGGCTCTAAATTCTTTGATTGGAATTGCATTTCCAGTTGTCTCGGGATTTGAAAATTTTTTGGTTGTTAGACTTTCCATATCTTTCCCATTTAATTCCCTTCAGTGTGGTTTGGGCACCTATTTTTCCTTGAGTTTTTGCACACAACTCTATTCTGTAGATATTATGTGCAGTGAGAAAGGAGAAAATAAATCCAATTCTCCCTTGGCAGATCTTTGATGGCTTTTAATTCTAACCTTGCTATATCTAGACGATTTATGATTTCTTAGAGCTGTCCCTGTTTGGTTGGAAAAATATACCTTACCTCAAAATATATTTTATTGTTGTTACTATCATATCTATTACAAAACATCCTATCTCACATGAGATGCTGAGTCACCTGTTCTTAACTAAGAGATGAAAGCCATAAAATCGATTTTAAAATGCTGTGCAAAAAAAAAAAAAAAAAGTCAAATGGCACAGCAGAAATCACCAGGGTGTATATAATAGCTTGGGAGTCTCTTTCCATTTCTACCTTCCTTCAAATAAATGAAATACTACTCTGGAAATCCTTTTTTTTTTTCTGAGAATTAATTTTTAAAGCTGAAAAAATATTATTTAACTGATTAAAGAAATCTAAAGCATTCATCTAAGTATTGGTTCATCAGCAATCAGTGAGACATAACCAACACATACCAAATATGATGGGAGATATTACTTGATTATTAATTTCCTATTTAATAGGACATATTAATTTCAAGCAGCCATCACATCAATGTTTGATGGAACCACTTGATCCTTGTGTCCCCACCACTTCCCCCCGTATTGTTAGTGGAGTGTGCTGTGGAAAGGGGCCCAGGGAACCAGTATAAATGCACATGAGCTAGGATCCAAAGCACTTGTGTTAGAAAGGAAAATTCTAGTACCACAGTCACAGTCATAGGGAAATCAATCTTCCCAGAGCTAAGAAGATCAGAATGCTACTCATTTTACAAGACGCCTTTGCTATTACTCATTCATTCTTATTTAAAAAATAAAAAGGAAAATGCATTACACTGACTTCTTCCTGCTCCAAAACCTCGGTCCACTGACAGTGTTGGGAATGGCACAGGCCGGAGAGTGAACTGCGGGTGGGGATATCCACAGGTGGGAGACGGGAGGATTCCTGGGTACTGGGCACTTTCTAGGGTCGGCACAGGGATGGCGCTCACAACAGCTGCAAAAGAAAAAGGTTAATGAGTTATTTGAATCTTATGTATGCACGCAACATGCAAAAAAAAATGGTGGAATTTTCAGATCCTCAAATCCATACATAACCTTCATGGTATCACATAGATTCCCGTGCTTACCTCTCTCCACCAATCCCACTTTTTACTTTAGAAAAGACAGCTCACTCCTCAAGCATCTTACTATGAGATATTATTCTGCAGTTTAAAACATTCTAAGTCTCCAAACAAAGAAACAGTTAATCAAGTTACCATAAATCCACCTTAACATTTTATTTTGATCATTTTGTTTGTTGTTTGTCTTGGCCTTATTCTTTCTTCTAAGGATGAACTATGGCATTATAAAGGTTAGGTTGTTCACAATCAAGTATATTGTGTAGAGTGGGCTGAAAAAGTGTTGGGAATTTTCCATTAATTCTATAAAACAATGTATTGCTCTTGAGAGACAGTTCAGAGACACAGAGAGAGAGAGAGAAGCAAAGTGTTTTCTCAATAGTCATACTTAGGATTTATCTTTAAATAGAAAATATCTTCAAATACCCAAATCAGAGCAGGTGAGTGACATATTAAGTGTAACTGAATGTTTTTCAGGAATACCAACATTTTAAAGTTATTTTTAGGACCTCAGGTAGTTGCAAGTTGAAAGGTTATTAAAAATAACTTAGGAAGAGAGATTATAGTGTGATTTTTGGCATGTAATTTGGAAGAAGTTCAAATTATTGAGTGATTGCTATGAAGATCTTGTTACAGTACTCATTCATATATATAAACACTATATACATATATACTATATATATATATATATGCAAGCATATGCAAAGGTTTCACAGTGTTTGTATCAATAAGAAGCACACTGGAACAGAATTAATGCAATAAGCAACATTCAGACATGGATAATATGCAATTAATACACAAAAAGCCCCATTCATATCATTAAGTGATAACAGGCCAATAAAATTTTACTTTATATGCAATTGTCAGAAACACTAATTGTAATGTTAACAAAATCCACAGGAAAGAAAATTAACAATTAAAGACTCATAGTCACCGAATTAAAAACATAAAATAAAATTTTGGTTTATATAAATTTTATGCTGCAAAAACATAGATAATCAATAAAAGACCCACAAACATAAAAATAGATCATGTCTGTATGTTAATCTATAGGGGAAAATTGTAGATTCTAGTTCAAGGATAAAAATAAGTGATGTTAACTTTTATCTGTTAACAAGCCACCCCCTTACATATTTTGTAAAGGGGTGATGTTTGTATCAAACCACAATGGTATTTTTATGCTTTTAGATTGGTTTAAATTTCCAGAAAAATTCCATCTTTCACAGGTATGTTATATGTAACAAAATATTTTTGCATCAAATTTTAAATGTATGAGGAGGTACATGGTTTTTCTAAATTTAGAGAAAAGTGAATGAACATTTGAGAATAAGTGGTACAAAGCACAATGCCTCAATAAAAATACTTTATGAAAAGCACATTATGGATATACAAACACATAAAGAGGCTCCAGGAAAAGGGAAATTTAGAAAATGACAAGGAAGCTTTTTATAAGAATCAAAGATTCAAACCAGATATCAGCCAAAATCTTACAAATTCTTTAAAGAAAGAAGTTATAATTTTGTTGTCTCTGTGTCTTTCCTAGTACAGTGCTAGAGATACTTCATATTTTTCAAGTGAGTAATTACAAAGGATTTTCTAGGAGTATTATTTAGAAATGTGTCATTTTAACACACTGGAGACTTTTAGAGTGGCTTGATGGATGATTTAGTCTACTGTGGTATATAGTTACTATAACTACAATAATAATAATAATGTACTTGAACATATTTGTAAATACAAGCCATATAAGATCTATTTTTAAACAACTCAAATTTCCAGACTCTGAGACAGTCAGCTGAATTATTTCAACTGTCTTACTGATCAAATAGATCACTGCAGTCATTAAGGTGAATTGCTAGGTTGCAAAGCATTCCCTGTATTCATAATTTTCCCTCATAAATAAATGTGACAATGTTAGTCTCCCTTAAATATAGAAGATACTAATTCTACAAATTGTGCATACTATATTTTCTTATCAAAATGATTATACTACAAGCAAAATAATTATTAACAAATGTTTAATATAATATGTTTAGAAAAGGAGTTTCATAAGCATGTTCTGATTAGGAGCCAAACAAATTTGGACAGAGAAACATAAAACAATTTTGCAAGCCATCTAGTCTTATAGTTAGAGCACTGAAAACACTCAAGAGACTAAATTTATACTGCAGTTCCAAAGTCTTTCATTACTGAAGAAAGAAATTTTACTTTCTAATAGTTTTACATGTTTGCTACTGGCCTGATAACAAAGGGTTTACAAATAAAAGTTCTTTCAAAAATAATAAATCTGTCATATGTTTCTACATCTCAAAAATGCTAATTATTTCCTGACATGAAATAGAATAGTCAGCATCCCAAAGCTTTGATCTTGGGGTATTTCATTCTATGATTCATCTCTGAAAAGGCACAGAAGTCTACATTTACTTACAACAAAAAATAATCATTCTTAAAGTAAGTTGAATAAAATACCAGATATTAAGCTATATTTTGGTATTTTTCCCCTCGATGTCAGTTTTGAAAGTCAGAAACACACACACACACACACACACACACAAATGCTTCAACTCAAAGCATTCACTCCACTGCTATGTTTATGTAAAATAGCTCAGTGAGTGATATTATCAAGCATTTTCAATAAATCTCTGCTCTGCGGCAAAAATGACAAGAAATCTGTTCTGACACAGCTTTCTGACAATTGAATTTATCTCTGACACTGATGCACAAAGAGTTTTCAAGTAGAAATTCCATCACCAAATTACTTAGCTTCATGAACAAAGCACATTGGTATTTGAAAACTTCCAACTGACAGAGGAGCAGAAGATCAAACACCGCATGTTCTCACTCATAGGCGGGTGTTGAACGATGAGAGCACATGGACACAGGGAGGGGAGCACTACACACTGGGGTCAGTTGCGGGGAAATAGGGGAGGGACGGTGGGGGGTGGGGAGCTGGGGGGGGATAGCAGGGGGAGAAATGCCAGATGTAGGTGATGGGGAGAAAGGCAGCAAATCACACTGCCATATGTGTTCCTATGCAACAATTTTGCATGTTCTTCACATGTACCCCAAAACCTAAAATACAATAAAATAAATAAATGGGGAAAAAAAAAAGAAAACTTCCATATTTCTGTGGGATTGGGGGTGATGTCCCTTTATCATTTTTTATTGCATCTATTTGATTCTTCTCTCTTTTCTTTTTTATTAGTCTGGCTAGAGGTCTATCTATTTTGTTGATCTTTTTAAAAAACCAGCTCCAGGATTTGTTGACTTTTTGAACGGTTTTTTTGTGTCTCTGTCTCCTTCAGTTCTGCTCTGGTCTTAGCTATTTCTTTTCTTCTGCTAGTTTTTGAGATTTTTGATCTTGTTCCTCTAACTCTTTCAATTTTGATGATAGGATGTCGATTTTAGACCTTTCCTTGTTCCTCATGTGGGCATTTATTGCTATGAATTTCCCTCTAGACACTGCTTTAAATGTGTCTCAGAGATTCTGATATGTTGCATCTTCATTCTCATTTGAAGAACATCTTTATTTCTGCCATCATTTAATTGTTTATTCAGTCAACATTCAGGAGCCAGTTGTTCATTTTCCGTGAAGCTGTGTGGTTTTGAGTTAGTTTCTTAATCCTGAGCTCTAATTTGATTGCACTGTGGTCTGAGAGACTGTTTGTTATGATTTCTGTTCTTTTGCATTTGCTGAGGAGTGATTTACTTCCAATTATGTGGTTGATTTTAGAGTACGTGTGATGTGGTGCTGAGAAGAATGTATATTCTGTAGATTTGGGGTTGAGAGTTCTGTAAATGTCTGTTAAGTTTACTTGGTCCGGATCTGCATTCAAGTCCTGGATTTCCTTGTTGATTTTCTGTCTCATTGATCTGTCTCATATTGACAGTGGAGTGTTAAAGTCTCCCACTATTATTGTGCAGGAGTCTAAGTCTCTTTGTAGGTTGTTAAGGACTTGCTTTACGTATCTGGGTGCTCCTGTATTGGGTGAACATATATTTAGAATAGTTAGCTCTTGTTGTTGCATTGATCCTTTTACTTTATGTAATGCCCTTCTTTGTCTCTTTTGATCTTTGTTGGTTTAAAGTCCATTTTATCAGAGCCTAGGATTGCAACCCCTGATTTTTTTTTTTTTTTTCTCTCCATTTGCTTGGTAAATCTTCTTCCATCCCTTTATTTTATTTTGAGTCTATGTGTGTCTTTGGCCATGACATGGGTCTCCTGAATACTGTACACTGATAATTCTTGGCTTTTTATCCAATCTGCTAGTCTGTGTCTTTTGATTGGGGCATTCAGTCCATTTACATTTAATGTTAATATTATTTTGTGTGAATTTGATCCTGCCATTTTATTACTGGTTGGTTGTTTTGCCCTTTGGTTGGTGTAATTTCTACATTGCATCATTGGTATTTACCATTTGGTTCTTTTTTGCAGTGGCTGGTACTGGTTTTTCCTTTCTGTGTTTTGTGCTTCCTTCAGGAGCTCTTGTAGGGCAGGTCTGGTAGTGACAAAATCTCTCAGCAATTGTTTGTCTGTAAAGGATTTTATTTCTCCATTACCTATGAAGCTTAGTTTGGCTGGATATGAAATTCTGGGTTGAAAGTTCTTTTCTTTAAGGCTGTTAAATATTGGCCTCCACTCTATTCTGGCTTGCAGAGTTTCTGCTGAGAGATCTGCTGTGAGTCTGGTGTGCTTCCCTTTGTGGGTAACCTGACCTTTCTCTCTGGCTGCCCTTAGCATTTTTTTCCTTCATTTCAACCCTGGTGAATCTGATGATTATGTGCCTTGGGGTTGGTCTTCTAGAGGAGTATCATTGTGACGTTCTCTGTATTTCCGGTATTTGAATGTTGGCCTGCCTTGTTAGGTTGGCGAAGTTCTCCTGGATAATATCCTGAAGAGTGTTTTGCAGCTTGGATTCATTCTTCCTGTCATCTTCTGGTACACGGAATCAAGCACAGGCCTTTTCACATAATCCCATATTTCTTGAAGGCTTTGTTCACTTCTTTTCGCTGTTTATTCTCTTTTCTTGCCTTCTCGTTTTATTTCATTGAGTTGATCTTCAATCTCTGATGTCCT
>NW_016107593.1:1308134-1342825 GCF_001604975.1 Cebus imitator
AAAAAAAAAAAAGCCAAAATAGACAAATGGGATCTAATTAAACTCCAGAGCTCCTGTACAGCAAAGGAAACAATCATTAGAGCGAACCGGCAACCAACAGTATGGGAAAAAGTTTTTGCAATCTACCCATCTAACAAAGGGCTAATATCCAGAATCTACAAAGAACTTAAACAAATTTATAAGAAAAAAACCAACCCATTCAAAAGTGGACAAAGGATATGAACAGACACTTTATAAAGAAGACATCTATGAGGCCAACAAATATGTGAAAAAAATGCTCATCATCGCTGGTCATTAGAGAATTGCAAATCAAAACCACATCGAGATACCATCTCACACCAGTTAGAATGGTGATCATCAAAAAATCAGGAGACAACAGATGCTGGAGAGGATGTGAAGAAACAGGAACACTTTTACACTGTTGGTGGGAGTGCAAATTAGTGCAACCATTGTGGAAGACAGTGTGGCAACTCCTCAAGGACCTAGAAATAAAAATACCATTTGACCCAGCAATCCCATTATTGGGTATATACCCAGAGAATCATAAATTGTTCTGTTATAAAGACACATGCACACATATGTTCACTGTGGCACTGTTTACAGTAGCAAAGACCTGGAACCAGCCTAAATGTCCATAAATGATAGACAGGATAAAGAAAACGTGGCACATATACACCATGGAATACTATGTAGCTATAAAAAAACGATGAGTTCATGTCCTTTGCAGGGACATGCATGAATCTGGAAACCATCATTCATAGCAAACTGACATAAGAACAGAAAACCAAACACCGCATTTTCTCACTCATAGGTGGGTGTTGAACAATTAGAACACATGGACACAGGGAGGGTAGCATCACACATTGAAGTCAGTTGTGGGTGGCTAGGGGAGGGACAGCAGGGGGTGGGGAGGGATAACATGGGAAGAAATACCAGATATAGGCGATGGCGGGAAGAAGGCAGCAAACCACCTTGCCATGTATGTACCTATACAACAATCCTACATAATCTGTATATGTACTCCGGACCCTAAAGTACAATTAAAATCAAGGCTCATAATAAAAAAGAAAACTTCCATAATTTTTAAAATGTTAGCACTAAATCCCTATAGGAAATGGAAAGTAAAGGTTTTTTATTAAGCTACAAATTTTAAGAAATAAAACTCTCCCTAGATATTTCTCAACATGGTACTTGATGGAATTGAGCGATTTGTTAAGGAGACAAAGGGGACAAAGATAATGGTATGTTGAAATGAAAGAGCTTAACTGAAATGGTTTTTCATTCTGCCTCTTTTTATCTTTTTTCCACAATGACCTGTATATTATCTGGGACATTTGGAAATTTAGCATCTATTGTCCTTGATAAATATTTATATCTCCTTCACATTTTCTGGTGTTCTTTGACAAGCAAGTGCCACAGAATGGCATCCACAGGTATTCAAAAACTCCATGGAGGGCTGCTTTTGGAAAAGCCACAAGATTCATAAATAAGTGCTTTGCAGCTATCCTTAACATAGTGGTAAAAAGTCTAAGTGCTGAAGTAAAACCGCCTGGGTTCGTTACCTAGCTCTGCTCCTTGCCAGTGAATAAGCTTCAGAGCCAGCATCAAAGATGCCTCTCACTGATCCCACATCATGGAATTCACATGCCTGTGAAGTTCCCTTGCACATTACTGGGACTTGTCTGGTGACCACTAGAATGTGGCAGAAATGATGGTATGTCTCTTCTAAGATATGGTTTAAAAAGATTGCACATGCTCTCTCTCTCTCTGTGTCTCTTAGCTCACTCATGCTGGAGAAAGCCAGGTGTCATGTCTCGGGGAATCCATGTGTGATGTCTCGAAGACATGTTGGCAGACCTGTGCATAGGCCCATGTGGCAAGAAACCAGACCCTCTCAGTTCAAGACACTCCAAGAAACCTCATGAAACAGCTTGAGGCTCTGAGCCTGAACCACCTAGCTAAACTACTCTTAGATTCCTGATTCTCAGATCCTATTGAGAAAATAAACAATAATTGTTTTATGTTGCTATATTTTGGGAGTAACTTGTTACATACTAAGAGCTATATGTTGAAGAGCAAATTATTCAGGCTCTGTTTTTCAGTTTCCTCACCTGTAAAACGGAGTACTGATTTTATGATGTGGTTGTGAGGATTAGAGAGATCATCCACAGAGAAGAGCAACAGAATATAGAGTCAGAAGTTGACACCTCATAAATTTTGGGCATTTTAATTAATTTGCAAGGCTGCAACAGATCCATACAAAACTGGATTGAATATCTTTTAACTGAAAATATGTTTTAAAACATCCTGTCTTATATTAAAAAAGAAGAGTACCATGCATTAAGATAAAATAATAGTTTTTAATTCAAATGTGAGTGTGAGGGAAGTATGACCCTGAAAGATTTTGGATATGAGAAAGATAAGTTCTGCCCCCAGGGGAGAAAAAGAACTGCAATTATGATTATAAAACAAAATCCGAGTTCAAGTTCTTGTTTTGTCATTTATAAGGGAAGGCCTTTAACTTATTGAAGTCTATCTGGCCAATTTTTAATGTGGTTTATACACAATTCCAAGATAAGACAATGTGGACTGGCTGGCTTAGTGCTTGCTACAGCAGGGATATGTGTTATGATCAAACACAGTGAACTGTAAGAAGGAAACTTTAAGACCCCTGCAATCTCCTACTATACTGCTTCTATGTGGACATTTTCTCCTTCTATCTGGACCTTTTCAACTGAGATCTTCTCAAAAGAGATGTGTCTGTGAAGCCCAGATATATGAAATAGTTGAAAACATCCAAGTGTACATTTTGGCTCCATGAGTATTAGACAGAAGATGGGGCTGAGGGAAGGAAGACTCTAATCTTGTTCCAAGGAATTCCTTTAAGATGAACTCAGGGTATCACAGTATTCTTTTCTAAGGAGACCAGAAAGATTTCCCCAAGATAGTATAAATCCATTTGCCTTAGTCAACTGAGATAGGAAATGTCATGAGGTTTAAGAAATGGTCCATTTTGTTGAAGAAATCTCTAAGGAATTAGGAATTAAGAAATAATTAGGTAGTATAAATCATAAAAGGCAGGACATCTGTATTTTTACATTGCTCTAGAAACTGTATCTAGAAGCTAAGTTTGTATAATTTTTACACTCCATAATCTAAAATTTTTTTACTTTCACCAACTCTGCCACATCCCTTCTTCATTATTCCTATATCTTTGAAAACAAGCTACTTCTTATCTTGTAAAATCTTCCCAAAAAACACAATTCTGTACTCGCTACAGGAACCTTTTTAAGCTTACAAGTCATCTTGACTGTGTCTGCATAACCCTACTTACTTGATGATTTTTGTAGTCCAAAAGAATTACCAATTAATAGTGTTTGAAAATTTATTTGCTTATAGAACTACCAAGAAATGACATCTGGGTCTCCAACTCTCATTCATTAGCAACTCTTTTAAATTCCATTTTTATACAGAGCCATGGCATTGCACAAAACATTGTGTAATGCATAATGCATTGTGGGCCTACAGAGTTTGCATAAAAAATACTGGTTCTTCCCGTATTTCAGAGTAAGAGGAGGAATGAAGTATGTCATTGAAGACTCAAAGAATAAAAATTGATATTATTAATGAATTGAACAAATTGTATTTAAAATCATGTATTAGGTAATGAGATCATTTCTAATACAAATTTAGGTGTGCTTTGAACTCACCACTGTTCCTACAGTTCTGAATAGCTGAAAATTTCTGTGCTGTTGATATTTATCATACTAGAATGATTGTCTGTACCCCTTACTCCTAGGAAAGCATTCTTGGTTGGTTGTGGGCATCCACAAGGGCTGAAGTGTGATGGAATAAACTCCCAGTCTCAGAAGACTATTGAGCTGGGACTTTTCTTAGGATGCTGGCTTCATACACCTTATACACATGGGTCAAAGGGATGATCGTCTTACAGATCAATCCCTCTCAATGTCCACTTGCGTAGGAACAGGCCTCTTGGTAGGACAGCACCCAGAGTCAGTAGAACTCCCGTTTTTAAAATCAGCCTTTCCTCATGTAGCTTTATTTTACTCTTTATAGCTTCTCCCACTCACTGTTTGTGTTCTACAGCCAAGTGACTAATGCAGATGGTGGGAATGGGAGGAAGAGTGGTGGCTCTCACAGTGAATGTTCTATAAAGCCTAGAAACCAGTAGCCATGGAAGCCCCAAAGCTATCACAAAGCAAAAGTATATAACTTCCTTTGCTTCAGTGTTTTTACTAGAATTTTCAGGCTACCTTTTTGAGACTTCTTTTTCCTTTAAAGAATTATTTTCCTTTTTTCCCCTCAAACATTTACAGAGAAAAAGAATCGAGAAAAATATAAAATTCGAGATATTGCCCAACAACCTCTCATACATTAAATGATCTTACAGGTCATCTGCTTCAATCTATATCCTTCCTAGTTCCTATTCCCCTTCTCCTCTTCAGCATTTTACAAAAGAAGAAAATGATCTAGAAATAGAAATACTATTTGACCCAGCAATCCCATTACTGAGTATATACCCAGAGGATTATAAATCATTCTATTATAAAGGCACATGCACATGTATGTTTACTGCAGGACTGTTCACAGTAGCAAAGACTTGGAACCAAGCCAAATGCCCATTAATGATAGACTGCATAAAGAAAATGTGGCATATATACACCATGGAATACTATGCAGTCATAAAAAAGGATGAGTTCATGTCCTTTGCAAGGGCATGGATGAATTTGGAAGCCATCATTCTCAGCAAACTGACACAAGAACAAGTGGGAGTTGAACAATGAGAACACATGGACAGAGGGAGGGGAACATCACACACCAGGGAATGTTGAGGGGTTGGGGGCTAAGGGACAGATAGCAGTGGGTGGGGTTACTGGGGAGGGATAGCATCAGGAGAAATACCTAATGTAGCTGATGGGGTGATCATCTACATTAGGTTACAAACCTGCACACAATGCACTGTGCCCCAGAACTTAGAGTAAAATAAATAAAGAAAATAGCCGCACAAATAGTTACATCCAATTGTACAATAAAATCTAGAAATGTAATGTAGACCTGGATTTCTTTTCAAGAAATCCTCTCAGCCAAATCAAGTTGCTCACCCAAAGCTACACCCCACTTCTTGGAAATAGCCTATATGACAGATTACTTGAGTCAGGATACAAAAAGCCAGTCCCTCTTGACTCATTTAGGACAACTCTAAAGGACAGTCTCAGTTCAGCCGAGGTCTTCATTAAACAGCATCACCAGTTAAATCCTTCCCTTACCCCAATTCGGTATCCTTCACCCTCACTGGTGTTATTCCCGAAAGCACTTGCCAATAAATCTATCTTCCAATCTCTGTTCTGAGTTTTTCATAATTAATTTCATTATAGTAAGAAACAGCATTTAAAATAATTTTTTGGCCATTATGCAAAATAATCAACCTTTGCCACCATTTTATGGTTAGAGCAACTAGACTGGGGAATCAAAAGATTTGAGTTCATCTCCTGCCTATGCTGTTAGCTGGCATGTTTCTCACGAGCCTCAGCTAATTTAGCTGTGAAGAATGTTTGGGGGTAAGAAGTAGCATGTGTCATATCATATTTTCAACCAAAAAGTATAATATTAGATAAATAAGCAGACTTTGCCCTCCCATGAAATTAAATACACTTTCTCTGTGAGTTTTGAGAGCCATAAAACAACTTCAGATAACTTATGTTTTACCTGTTAATTAACATTTTATAGAGCATAGTAAGAAATGTCAAGGAAGAAAGAAAATAACAATCTTATAAAAATAATGGCTCTTAAATGAAATAGCAAAGATCTTTATACAGTGATTAGACATCTGAACAATGGTATGGCTTTGGTTTATACAAGGCTTGATGCCCCAGTAAATGTAAATAATTACAAATGGGGCCATTATAAATTTATCTGCTCTCCTGAATGAAATCACAACTCTGCCAAGAAACAGATATACAATTTTTAAACATAGTTATTTATGGCCTTATTAATCACCTCAGATGCAAAGGGCTATTTTATCAAAAAGCTTAAGAATTTATTTGGGCCAGGCAGGGTGGCTCTCACATCTGTACTCCCAATACTTTGGGAAGCAGAGGCAGAAGGATTGCTTGAGCCCAGGAATTTGAGACCAGCCTAAGCAACATGGTGAAACCTTGTCTCCACAAAAAGTACAAAAACTAGCTGGACATGTTGGCTTGTGCCTGCAGTCCCATCTACTGAGGAAACTGAGGTGGGAAGATTCCTTGAGCCCAGGAGGTGGAGGTTACAGTGAGCAGAGATTGAGATTTTACCACTGCACTGCAGCTGGGCAACAGAGCAAGACCCTGACTCAAAAAAATTAAAAAAAAATTATTTTAATATTAACTGTGTTTATATGTTAAAATAATTTCTTTTTGTTAGATACAGCTTCACTAACAGAGGGCTTATAGATAACAATGAAGGCAATGTGACCAAGTTATTAAAAAAAAAATATATATATATATATACACACACAAATATATATCCTATTGTCTTTTTTCTTATTGAATTATAATATACATAGGGAAAATTGAGAATATGCTAAATACAGTGCTCAATGATTTTACAAAGTGAAATGCCTATGGTCCATCATCCAAAACAAGAAATAGAACATTATCAGAAGGTGCTCATAGTCCCTTCTTCTCCGCTAGTCCACTCCTATCAAAAGTAACCGTCCTCCTGAATTCTAACCATGCATTAGTCCATTTTCATGCTTCTGATAAAGACATACCCAAGACTGGGCAATTTACAAAGGAAAGAGGTTTATTGGACTTACACTTCCGCACAATCATGGAAGAAGGTGAAAAGCACATCTCACATGACAGCAGACAAGAGAAGAGAGCTTGTGCCAGGAGACTCCTGTTTTTAAAACCATTAGATCTTATGAGGCTTATTTACTATCACAAGAAGAGCACAGGAAAGGCCTGCCCCACGATTTAATTACGTCCCACTGGGTAATTGTGGGGTCCCTCCCACAACATGTGGGAATTTAAGATAAGATTTGGGTGAGGACACAGCCAAACCATAAACCCCATGGACTGTTATTTTGTTCATCTTTAAATTTTATAAAAATTAAATCACACAGATGCATCAGGTTTCTGAATTGCAACTTCATACCTGTGAGAGTCTCCATATTGTTTTGTATAATATTAGTTTATTTGTATTGCTGCATTGTATTCTACTATATGAATATACTATAATGTATTCATCTATAGTCATGAAGATATGACAAACAGCCCACATTCTTATATGCGTCTGTTGATTAACATTTTATATATTTCTATTGGGTAAATATCCATGAGAATATATCTAAGAATGAAACTGCTGAATCCTTATAAATTTTAGAAAACTATTTGATGGTTTAAAACCATGTATGTGTTGCTATCTAATAGTTACAAAAAAATTAATTTTTGGTAATTTTATGGGTTCCATTTATGTAGCATAAGACACTAAGAGTAAGAGAAGATTTGCTATTTCAGGCATGCAAAAACCCCAAGCTCCAGATAACAGATGAAGCAATATGTATAGTGGATAGAGCAAGCAGAGGTTTCAAGTTCAGACTCTCGGAGCCTGAGCCTCCATGTTTATACACTGAAGATGGCACCTTCAGAAAATCTTTTTGAAAAATAAAAGGATATGAATAATTTAAGAGATAAAAGCCATATTTATATTTGGAAAAGCAGTATACTGTAGAGGTTCTGAGGTTGCCCAGGTATCCTAGAGCAAGTAGCTTAAGCTGGCTGAGTCTCTGTTTCCCATGTGTAAAATGAGGATAATCTTCCCATATGATAATAATGTGAGGATTAAATGAAAAAAAAAATTAGCAAGGTATTTACCAAGTGAATGTTATTAAAAATTTCTCATACTTGTTAGATTTTATTTCTCTTTCTCTCTAAGCCTATTATTTCCTTTTCTGTTTAATGAAAACACGTTTAACTGCTCTTAATACATCAGACAATTTTGTTAGAAGACATTCTATTTATAACTGATAAAAAAAGAGCCCGCCAAACATCAATGTGTTACAAACATAAGGAAGGCATTTTAATAATACATTTATTTGTTTATTCATTCATTTGACAGATATTTGACAAGCACCAATTTTGTGCTAGGTGCTAAACAATAAAATGTGTGAATATGAAGATGAATTAGATACATTTCACCCTTCTCATGAAGTAATTCACAAGCTGTTAGAGGAGGGAAGATTTGGACTTGAAAACCTAAGCAAACAAGGCAGTATTGTGTGTAATAAACACTATATTGTGCTACAAGAAAATGTTATTCAAACATATAAAAGGGAGTCATTATTTCTAGATGGAGTAACCAGGAAAGCATTTGTAAGAGCATCAGTATCTACTCTGGTCTTTGAAAGATACATAAAACATTTTAGGTTGAGAAAACCATTGAGTCATTTCAAAAGGAAAGAAATAATGTAAAGGAGAAAACAATGAAGGACAGTGCATATTTGTGGATTGGTAATGAGTCTACCTTAGCATGAGTCTGGGTACATATAAGGATAGAGTAACAGAAATCTAGATTCCAATATGATATGCTGAAAACATTTAAAGGTTTTAAAAATTTGTTTCTTGGCAGACAATAGGAGCCACTGGAGAAATGTATGGGGTAGAATGCCATGTTTACCTTGTTTTAGGAAGAAATCTGACAAGCAATATGCATAAGAGGCTGGAAGGTGCTAGCCAAGAAGACTTAGCTAGGAAACTGTCTTGGCAGTTTAGATGTGAAGTCACAAATAATAAATAAAAGAATTAAGAATGGGAGAATAGCCAGGGATTCAAAGATACCGTGAAAGAAAAAGCAATGGCATATGGAAATTCATTGGATGAAGAAGCTACTTCTAATTAGATGGACAGAAAAGCTCCACAGATTCTAAAGTACAATAATTTTTGAGAAGAAAGCAATAAATGATTGGCACAGATAGAACTTAGTTATTAACACAAGATGAAAGCACCTAGAGGGAAAAAGGCAACTCAATTCCCAGTATCTTTCTCAGTAGTGAAAGGTATAAAAAAAAAAAAAAGGACAATAGCTTCACAGGATATGACAGCTAGGAGTATAATGATTAAGAACAGGGAACTCTGAAATCAGACCCTTTGAGTCCAAATTCTGGCTCTACCACATACTAGCTGTGTGACTGCTAGCTAGTTACTCAAACTCTCCAAGTCTTAGTTCTCTCAGTACTTCAGAGAATGTAACAATGAGAAGCATAATAATAGTGCTTACTAGATGACTTGAACAGTTGGCATTCATTATAAATGTCATGTAACTTTTTGCATTTATTACAGTAAAGTTGAGAGAAGATGTAATGGAGCATAGGGAGGATGTGGCATATGGTAAGTTAAAAAAACAACAACTATTAATTCATTCATTTGACTAAATGGTATTGATTGCAGACTTACCATGTGCCAGATGCTGTTCTGGGTATTGGGGATACAAAATGAACAAAATAGGTAAAATAATTGCACCTATAAGATTATATTAAAATACAGGAAGCAAATAAATAACAAATACAATACCATAAATAGAATAGTGTAATGCATTAATAAAGAAAAATTAAGCATAACAGAGAAGTAGAGAGTGACCAGAGATGCTACGTCACGCAATGGTCAAGGAAGACCTGCTTATGAAGGTGGCAGTTGAAGAGACCTAAAAGAAATGAGGAATGTGCCATATAAATATCTACAAAAAGAGATTCCAGACAAAGACTGCAGCAAGTGCAGTATCCCTGAGCTGAGACGTGCCTACTATCCAAGGAACACAGAGGAAGGTTACATGACTATAATTAATTATAGAAAGGAGCAATAGGAGATCAAATGAGGTATAGACCCAGAGACCAAATCACATGGAACCTTGTAGGACACAGTAAAATTAGTTGATTTTGTTTCTACATTTGATGGAAGTCACAGAGGAACAACATGATCTAATTTATATATTGAGAGATTGCTGTGTAGACAACAGATTATAAAGGCAAAAGCTAATGAAGATTAATGAGTACAAAAAATAGAAAGAATAAATAAGACTATTTGATAGCACAACATGGTGACTATAGTCAATAATAATTTAATTGTACATTTAAAAATACTTAAGAGTATAATTAGATTGTTTTTAACACAAAGGATAAACACTTGCATAGTTAGATACCATATTCTTCATGATGTGATTATTACATATCCCATCTTATATCAAAACATCTCATGTACCCCAAAAATATTATACACCTACTATGTACCCATAACAATTATGAATAATTTTTTTTTTGAAAAGCTAAGGAAGAGACTAGTTACAAGCTTATTGCTGTAGTCTAGTAACTGTAAGAGATGGTAGGAGCTTGCATAAGGGCAAAACAGTGAAGATCGAAAACAGTGGTCACATTTGGGACATGTTTTGTAAACAAGAATTTGGTAAAAGATTGAATTTAGGGTATAATGAAATTAGAATAAAGAGGCATGGAACTAGAGTTTGTGAACAGAATAAGTTGATTCATATAATTTGGCTCTGTGTCCCTACCCAAATCTCATCTTGAATTGTAATCCCCACATGTTAAGAGAGGGACCAAGTAGGAGGTGATTGGCTCATGGGGGCAGTTTTCTCCACGCTTCTCATGACAGTGAGTGAGTTCTCATGAGATCTGGTGGTTTTATAAGGGGTTCTTTCCCCTTGGTTTTTTTTCTCTCTCTCTTCACCTTCTGCCTCTTCTTCACCGTCCTCCATGATTCTAAATTTCCTGAGGCCTCCCCAGCCATGCAGAACTGTCAGTTGATGAAACCTCCTTTGCCTTTATGTTACCCAGTCTCAGGTGGTATCTTTATAGCAGTGTGAAAATGGACTGATACAGTAAATTGGTACCAAAAAGAGTGGGGGACTGCTATAAAGATAGCCTGAAAATTGTGGACATGACTTTGGAAATGGGTAATGATCAGAGATTGGAACAGTTTAGAGGGCTCAGAAGAAGATAGGAAAATGTGGGAAAGTTTGGAACTGCCAAGAGACTTAATGAATGGTTTTGACCAAAATGCTTGTAGTGATATGGACAATGAAGTTCAGGCTGAGATGGTCTCAGATGGAGATGAGGAAATTATTGAGAACTGGAACAAAGGAGATCCTGCTATGCATTAGCAAAAAGAATTGTGGCATTTTGCCCTTTCTCTAGAGATCCTGCCACAGGATAATATCATCCAGGATTAATTAGAATTTTGATAATATTTAAAGCCACTGATACTAGATGACATTATCTAAGAAGCTGGTATAGGGAGAAAAGAGAAGAAACCTGAAGACTGAGGCCTGAGGCATTCTCTGACTCAGAGATCAGGAATAAGAAGATAAATAAGTGACTGAAGAAGAGCAGCCAGAAGGGTAGAAAGAAAACCAGGGGCATTTAGTATGCTACAAGCCAAAGTGAGAAACAAGGACATAAGTGAGATCCTATGTCAATTTTTTTCTGAAAGTCAGACTTGAGCATTGGATTTGACAATGCGGAGATTATTGACAACCTTGTCAATCATGGATTCAGTGGAGAGTGACTGTAATATCTTATTAAAAGTAATAAGAAATCTTACAAAGAGGATAAAGTACAGATTTTTAAAAATATTTCAGTAAATACAGCTTTAATTGGAGTGGGAAGGGCATTGAGTTATAAAACAGGAGCTATGATAGAATATTAATATTTGTATGCCTACTATGGTGATAAGGAAGAAACCTGATAATGCAGGAAAGGGAAGGGGCAATTACAGAAGAGTCCCTAAATGGGTGAGATGGGATTGCAACAAGATACTCAGATGCAGCACTAACAGATCAATTAGATTTGAGGGAAGAACAAGGATCCCACTCTCCGAATGCTTCTCTTTTCTTGCTGATACAAGACTATTAGGTAAGAGTAGGGAAAGAAGGGAGGTACTGAAATCTGAAAAGCAAGAATACATCTAAGATATTCATCTTATAAAGTGAAACTATGAACCACTAGAGAAATACAGTATCATTTCCAAATAGTGAGAGCTCACCTTGAACTTTTGGTTATAAATACTCAGTAAACAGGCTATGTGTTTTTCTCCAGATACAGAGTGGTGTATGCACTGGGGAGCTGCTTATTTAATCAGGTCTTTTTCAGGTGAGTAAGATGGGGAAGGAGAACCAAGGGAGATAAGACTGAAGATAATAAGTGACTATAAAACCTAAATTAAGGCCAGGTGCGGTGGCTCACATCTGTAATCCCAGCATTTGGGAGGCTGAGGCAGGCAGATCGCAAGGTCAGTAGAAAGAGACCATCGTGGCTAACACGGTGAAATCCCGTCTCTACTAAATATACAAAAAATTAGCCAGGTGTCATGGCATGCACCTGAGTCCCAGCTACTCGGAGGCTGAGGCAGGAGAATCACTTGAACCCAGGAGACAGAGGTTGCAGTGAGCTGAGATCATGCCACTGCACTCCAGCCTGGGCAAGAGTGACTCCATCTCAAAAACAAAAACAAAAACAAAAACAAAAATTCCTAAGTTAAGCTTGCAGAGAAATGAGGACAAGAGGGGGATAACGGGCGAGAGGAAGTGGTGGAGCTAATGGGTTGGGGTTCCTGGTGGAATTGAAGAATTGATGGCAAGTGGGCAATAAAGTAAGTAGGTAACTAATAAGTTGATAAAAACTGCCATTTTGTACTGGTTTGATTTGGTGTGACATGAAATTGATGAACTGAAGAGGGAAGGAGTCAATATCTTCACAGGCAACATAGAGGAACTAATCATCTAAGGTATCAGATGAATTATCTGCATGAATACTGTTATTACCAAGACTGAACATAGAGGTAACTGGAAAGGAAATGATCCAGAGATAATAATATCTTTAGTAAGTGTGGGAGGATGACAGAAAACTTCAACAAGGGATGGGTAGTAAGTGGGAGCGGGTCAACATCTGGTTTAAAGGAACTAGATTATTTAAGTTTGAGAATTAGACCCATTAAAAAGTTTATTTAAAAATCTATGGAGGTTGGGCACGGTAGCTCACACCTATAATCCCAGCACTTTGGGAGGCTGAAGAAAGATCACATGAAGTCAAGAGTTGGAGACCAGTCTGGCCAACATAGCAAAACCCTGTCTCTACTAAAAATACAAAAATTAGCTGGGTATGGTGGTGCACACCTGTAGTCTCAGCTTCTTGGAAGGCTGAGGCACGAGAATCACTTGAACCCAGGAGGCAGAGGTTGCAGTGAGACAAGGTCGTGCCACTGCACTCCAGCCTGGGCAACACAGCAAAACTCTGTCTCAAAAAAAAAAAAAAAAACGAAAAACAAACAAACAAAAAACACTATGGAGGTGATCATTAGAATAAGGACAATACTACTAAAATATATATCAGCTCTTTTTATGTAAATGCATATATTTTACAATTTCTTTAACCATCTGTTTGCCAACAGACAGACCATTTGATTATATACAAAAAATACAGTCAGAGAATGAAGACTTGGACTTCAAATTATTAATAATATGGTTTTAGGCATTCTCCATTTTCATTTGCTCAGAAACTTCAAGGAAAATTCTAATTATTTTTGATAATTTGATTTTTTTTATAGAAAAGACACATAGAGAAAGCATTCCATCTCTTCATCATGGCACCAATATTGACTCACCAGGATTGTTGGACTGGGCATCCATGGGAATCATGAGCTTGGCCCGGGGTGCTCGGCGTGCAGCCAGTGACCTCTCCAGAGTGGACATAGAGCTCCCTGCTTCCTCAGTGTCTTGACCTGAAAAATATACACTCCTGAGAAACATACCCTCTACAAGGATGCAACACTTTACATAATTTTCTGGCAGCTATTCCAATGCCTTTTTAGTCTTACAGATGTTTTCAATGATAATATCATCTACCTTCTTGTTATCTGAGTAATATATTTCATTGTAAAATCTTAAAATTAACCAAAAATTCTAAATTCATTGCACATAACCGTTATTTATATTTTGATGCTTATAATTCTGCATATGTTTGTATATGTGACAGTGGGAGGGCATATGTTAATGCATTTGTTTTTCAAAAATGGCATTGTATTATGCATACTTTTTGTAACCTGTTTTAAAAGATAACACAAAAATCTCTCTCTGTTAAAAGTCAGTGGTATAATTATTAGCAGCTATGTAATATTCCACTATATTAATTTACTACAATTCATTCAATACTTTAAGCCTAACCATATTAAATTGTATTACAAAAAACCTACAAGAAATAAACTATATTCTTCAAAAATAAGAGCAGATATATTTACCTAAATCTATTGTGATTCCATAAAATGTCATACTAAAGAGTCACTAAAATTTAGAAGAAAGGATATATGCAAATTTGAAAGGTTAATTTTAATATGTATTAAAAACTGAAGTTCTGAATAGTGTATGCTCCCATGTGTGTAATATGCATATAAAAGCATATTGTGACACACACACATTTGTATGTGTATAAGAATGTATATATATGGATAAGTACACACTTACATCTATTCAATAAGATTATACACAAAATTTTTAACATTGTTTTTGCTTTGTGAAAGGGATTAGGAATTTGGGATGGGGAAGAGGCAGACATACTTTTACTATTTTAGGTACTTACTATTTTATGAAATGTTTTTTATTCTTTTTATTTTTTATCATATGCATACATTCTCTTTAAAATTAACATCACAATGAATAAAATTTAAAATAAAAATTATACTGGGAGAAGCTTCCGCACAGGTGAAATAACAGTAGCTTCCTAAATCTAACTCTGTCCACAGGTCCTCCAAAAACTACACAGAATCATATAAAACATATTTAACAACTTTGCAAACCTGGCCAGACACAGTGGCTCACAGCTGTAATCCCAGCACTTTGGGAGGCTGAGGCAGACAGATCACTTGAGGTCAGGGGTTCGAGACCAGCCTGGCCAACATCATCATTGTCCAGTGAAGGAAAATGAAGAGAATTTGTCTCAAGCAGATAAACCCTCAAAAAAATAGCTAATGAAATTTCTTTAAACAGGAAGTGGTAACCAAAAAGGAATAATGAACAACGGAAAGGGTGAAACTATTAATTAAATATAACAGACCTTCCTCTTCTTTAGTTTTTAAAATTATGTACTTCTCCTTGCCACTCAAAAAAAAATAATTCTAGGTCCAACTAGGGTAACATGGTTTTCAAATAAGTCATTTGATACTGTTGCGTGTGTGTGTGTGTGGGTTTTCAGTTTTGCAATTTTTTTTTTCTTCTAAGAATGGACTGTGCTTGATATTATATGAGTTCATTGAAAAGTTAAACAAAATTATTCTCCTATTACTCTTTTTGTAGCATACAGGATTTAATTAATATGTATATAAATAAAAATAACCAATAAAAAGTTAGATGTTAAATTGCCCATTTGGTGTTACATAGCTCTTTTATAGATGTTATTCACTGAATTGAACATTTTTAAAAATTGAATACTATCAAATCCCATAGACTGAAATTTACTTATTCATTCTTCCAAAGCGAAAGTAAGACACTAATCCTGTGGTGCTGCTGTAGTGAAAGTATAAGAGGATAAATTCATTTCACGAAAGCAAATTCTATTTATAAATCCTAGAGATCAAACAGACCTGAACTCTTGCGTTTCTCTATTGTAAGTTTTAAGTAAAGAAAATTATTTTGAAATCCACTAGATGTAGAAGAGATGTATCATGAAGCAGTGACTTATCATCTTAATTCCTAGATATTTTAGTGGTATCCTCTATTTTTTGTGGTTAAAGAATGAAATGGGTTTTGTTTAAGCAGCTTGCATGCCAGAAGTAGGGAAGAATTAGTAAAATTAACTCTCACTTAATAAAATTAGTTGTTGTTAATGTAGCAATTGCTCGGTTCAGTTCTCTTTTCCACAGCTAGAGTGTGAATATTGTAAATTAATTTCTGGTTTTATCCAAAAAGCTAATTTCATGGGTACAAAACAAGATAAGTGCTTATATAAAAGTATTATGTGAGTTAATTGAAACTGGATCAACAAAACATGAATTTTGGAGTCACATTTTTGGTCCTGGCTGTGATACTAGCTTTGAAATTGGGTCACATTATTTAACCCTTCTTAACTTTGGTTACTTCATTTACTGTATTAAAAGAATGATGATAGCACCTACCTCAAAGTATTTTCTGAAGATAAGGCAAAATAATGTATAAAAGTCCTAATCATAGACTTTAACATAATCTCTCTTTACATAGTTATTGCCTACTCAGGAACCCCATTGTTAAATATAATGTTTCCCAGTAATGTTATTCACTTATGTTGAGTTTTGTTCTGTTAAGCATGAGAGCAGAAAGAATACATAATTTAACATAAAGTATAGCTTTGAGAATTACTTTCCTGTTATTACAAAATTGGCAACTAGGTCCTCAATTTGACGACAAATAGGCTCAAGTACCCTTTTATTCCAAAGAAAACAGTCATCTTTGGGATTAAATCTTCCCCCATGACTTATTAAGAGACATCAACTTAATGTCATCTCAGTATATAAAAGATGAAAGGAAAAGGTAAGAAGGATGTGTCCCAGAAGTCTTTGGCAAAATTTTCTGAGGCCGGAGAGACAATTCTATCCCTTCCAGTGGGAGGTGGAGGTACTCTCCCCTCCCTGATATCCAGTCAAGAAAAAAGCTATAAGAAGGATCACCTATAAAATAGGGAGGTTCCTAAAAAAGGGATTTATTTTTCTATCACTCCACAGATGAAAGCCTGTTTAGGCAGAAGGCTTGCTGTTCAACCCTGTGTCTATGTAAGCAGAGGAAAAAGTAATTGAGAGCAAGGCTGAGAGAGGGCCAGTGGTAGAGTACAAGGTCTCTCACCATTGGGCCTGGCAAGAATATAGGAGATTCTCGTGGGCCAAGTGAGTGTGTGAAAAGTTGGTTGGGCTTGATTCCCCTTGCTGGAATTTCCCAGAGGCCTCACGAGGGAAGAGAAAGAGCTGTGCTAGGTGGTAAGCCTGGACTTGATGTCTCCCATCATGGAACTGGACCTGGTCCACAAGGCCACATAAAGCAGCAGTTCCCAACATTTTTGGCACCAGGGACCATTTTCATGAAAGACCATTTTTTTCATGGACCCGTGGGTAGGGGGCAGGGGATGATTCAAGCCTATTATATTTATTGTGCCCTTTATTTCTATTATCATTACATTCAAGCTTATTACATTTATTGTGCACTTTATTTCTATTATTATTACATGGTAATATATAATGAAATAATTATGCAACTCACCATAAGGTAGAATCAATGGGAGCCCTGAGTTTGTTTTCCTGTAACTAGATGGTCCCATCTGGGGTGATGGGAGACGGGCAGATCATCAGGCATTAGATTCTCATAAGAAGCATGCAACCTAGATCCCTGACATGTGCAGTTCACAATAGGGTTCACACTCCTATGAGAACCCAGTGCTGCTGCTGCTTTGACAGGAGGCAGAGATCATGCAGTAATGGAAGTGATAGGGAGTGGCTATAAATACAGATGAAACTTCGCTCTCTTGCCCGCTGCTCACTTCCTGCTCTGTGGCCCAGTTCCTAACAGGCCATGAACCAGTATTCGTCCATGGCACAAAGGTTGGATACCCTTGTCATAAAGAAGTTATACTTCTGTTTCATAAGAGACCCAGAATTTGGATACCACATAGAGGTTTGCATATGTGTCCAGAAAAGCTGTGAAGAACTTCAAAGAATCCCTTCTTTTCTTTTTCCTCCCCTCTCCTCTTCACCCCATCTCTTTTCTCTCACCTGCTCAGGAAAAGTGGAGAGGAGAGGAAAAGATGTCAGGGTGTTTCTGAAACAGACTTTGTACCTGCTTCTTCTCAACCCCACCATTCCATTTCACTTCAATGTACTGGAGGATTGAAAACACAAATTCTGACCCCCAGTCCTCAGAGCCAAAAGTCTAACTGGGCATGAGAAAAGATAGTCTTTAATTAAATTTCAGATTATAATTTTTAGTGGAACTAGATTGTCCTTCAAAAACTGGAGAGACAAGGAAGTTACTAAATCTGCCTAAGACATCATTTAAGAGCTCAGAAAGAAATTTTCAACAATGCATGGTTGACAATCAATACTTCTATTTCTTGTTTATGCAATTCTGAGCTGACAGCATCCAGTAAATCAGTAACACATTCAAATAACTAAAATATTTTAATTCACTTTAAAAACAGCAGCTCCTCATTCTACAATCACATTATAAGTAGACGGAATTTTTTGATGAGAGTATTTGGTTGATGATTCCCGTAAGCACTTAGGTAATATAAAGACCCATAGAAAGTGAACTATCTTACAATCATTTGCGAGTGTTCTTACTTATCCCTGGACACCAGTGATTGTTCTGCACCAATTCATTGAACAGTAGGCTTTTTTCTTCAGATCCCTTTGTATAACATCATAATATTCAGACAGAATCCCATCAAACTACTCTGGTGATCACACAAAATGATTGTATGTGGATGACAGTTGATTTTCATAGTAATCAGAGGCCAAAGTAACAGAATATTCAGTTATTTTTTTGATACTTCAAGTGCCCTGATCTGACTTTTTAAAACAAGGAATTAACAGACAATTTAGAATTAACTTTCAATTATCTATAGAAATAAGGAACTAGAAAATGTACAGATGGCTTCAAATTTTATTGCCTCAACAAAACATTTGTTTAACAATTAACAAAAAGCAATCAATTCATTTAGGATTCAAATTTCTACATTTCCCAACTGTGCTACTTCCAACCTCTTCAAAGATTCAGGAATTATTAATATTATAAAAGAATTGTTAAAATTATATCAAGACACAGGATGATGAAGACAGACATATAATTGGTTAATCAACCAAATTTATATTCAATTAACTATTGATAAATGACCCATAATGACATGCAAATTAGTGGGGAAGACATTTCCATAAAAGGAGTGAAAAACTCCGTTGGGTTCAGAATGGCATGTTTTCCCTAATGCCAGTGAAAAGAAAATTACCTGAATGAGAGGTGCTTTTGCTCCCCAGTTGGGTTTCTGACTGGCTGTGGCTGACTGGTGTGAGGTCTTGGCAACTTTGGATGGGAGAGTCCCTTCCTGCAGGGTCAGTGCCGGATGGCTTCTCAATGTTTTTCATCTCCATTTCTTCATGATGGATCCAAAGATCAGGGGGTCGGAGGTCCTTCTGGCTGCCCTTCCTTTTGCCAACACTGTGGGTGGCTCGTTTTCTATAAAACCAAGTTAGAAGGCAAATTTGAGAGCTTCTATTCAATGGCACTTCCCCTCTTTCATCAGTCAATTCAAGTTAGAAGCAGGGAAAGGAAACAAAAGGACTCCCAGAATGAGCCTTGTGAAATCCAGGAATTGGCAGACTTGTCTTGGCTGCCTTTCCTCTTCTTCCCTAGAGTTTCACCACATTATGGGGGATGCAGTGCTGAATCCCCAGGGCCTCTGCTGCCTGCCAGAGAGCTCCTTACTCCAGCTTCACCGGCTGCAGATTCACGCGTAAGGTGACAATGGGTTAGATGGAGCCATATGCCAATCTTTGGAGCTAGGCATAAGGAACCTGACGGCAACATCTGTTTAGGAGATAAATGAAGGAGTTGCTTTGAAAGGGCAAATGGAAATAAAAAAGCCAGAATGTATGCCAACAGCAAAGATGAGGCTTAGAAGAAAGTCTAAACCTCAGCTGTATAATTTAATGTGCAACTGGGAAGCTTGCTATTTGAAAACAAAAGGCCACATGAGAACATTCTTAGGAGAATAAAACACTTTTGCCTTGGCATCACTGAGTGTCCAGATTCAAACACAGTGAGACACATCCTTTGAAAGGAGAAGAACACAGTTTGAAAATGTATTTCACATGTCTCTTATTTGCCTCAATAAAGCTTCAACAATGATAAATTTATTTTTGGGGGTGATAATCTCTTCTTGGGACTAGTGAGATTAAATGTTCCCTGCATGATAAGTAAAGTGCACAATGTTCATGTTAGTCATTCTTTACAGCAGGGGGTTAGTAAACTATGGTAAGTAAGCCAAATCTGCCCACAGCCTAGTTTTGTAAATAAATTTTATTGAAACATGGCCAAGCTCATTTATTTTTGCAGAGCAACTGCAGAATTGAATAGTTGTGACAGGTACTATATGGCTCAAAAATCCTAAACAATGTATTATTTGGTCCTTTACAGAAATGGTTTTTGACCCTTTCCCTCGTTTTATAACTTTTAAACCTCTACTTGTAAATTCTATTTCTTTTAAAACAAAAATGCTCTGTAAGAAATAATGCAAACAGTTAAAATCTAGTTTGACACACCAGAGAACCATCTACTTCCCACTTCCTTAATTTGCAATGAACAGTTTATTATAATATGTACTTTCCATGGTTGCTTAATGGCTCAAACAAGCTACTCTCAGTGAAAACACCTGTAACCTGTGCAAAGTCATTGGATTGTCTTTAGTTTTCCAATGATGAATAAACAGCTTTGTAAATATTAGATAATTAAATATTTGGGGTGGTGTAATTTGTTGAATTTTCCCTGACTTTTGTTTGTTTTTCTTGAAGCATGCTGATGAGGACAGGAGATAAAGAACCCCCCGGATGTAATACCTATTTTGTATTTTAGCAGAGAAAAAAATAACATTACCTGCATTTTGCCAATTTCCTGGTAGCAGTCCCATAATGTTTTAAACCGATGGTCTGAAATAACTCCTGTTTTCCTGTGTCTAAGATAATAACTCACTGCTAACCATTTATTCCCTAAATTCATTTCTGTATATTTCAGTTACCCACAGCAAACTGATCTGCAACTCACACACAGCTCCCTGTGTAATCTACTCCCAGTAACATCATAGAAAATGTAGTGTCATTCTCAAACTTGGGTGTTTCACCCTGTTGTCTCTCTTTCTAGGAGATCAAAATGGTAAATAACACCAGTGTCTGTGTGGCTGCACACAGAGAAGTACCAGTTCCCAAATCCAGGAAAACATAGCCAGGCTCCTTATTTAACTCAGTATTTAAATAACCTGGAGTAAAGACAGTAGGCAGGATAAAATTGAGCCCAGCAATAAATTACAAATTCTGGTTTCCCTTTGCTTATATGCATGCCTTTTCATTTATTCATTTATTTGCTAGTTTCCATGACTTCGGTACCAGCCAGCCCCAGATGGCTTCTGTTTTTTAAACAGTTCCAAACCTGGCAAACCTTTTTGTATGCTGTGATTCATAATCTCCATCAGGGAAGAATATAATTCCTCATAAAATGTATAGGCATTTTTCTGCTGGATTTTAATCAGATCAAGACCAGCTCTAAGAAGCTGCTCACCCACCCAGGTGACTGTCAGTCAAGAAACTAAAGATCTCTAAGCGGAATTTTCTTTTTGTATTTATTCTAACTATGACCATCCAACCACTTTTATTTCCTATCATGTCTCTTATTAAAGGAGAAATCTTTGGCCTTGTTTCTTCCTCTTTTGTCCCTCCAACCTCTACCACAGCAGGTTTGTAATAAAACTAACATGTGCTCATAACTAAACTGTCTGAAATTTTCTTAAAAATAGGAACAGGTATCGCCCTGACCTTCGGCCCATCTGTTGGTCCCTGACATGACTGCTGCTTGTTGCAGCCTACAGTTCTTATGTCTCACCATTATATTCTTCAAAATGTGTATTCCAATGTTTCTAGTGGAGTGCTTGACAAAGTGTAGTCTCTAAACCAGAGGCATCAGCATGGCCACTGCCTGGGAACTGGTTAGAAATGTACATTCTCAGGCTCTACCACAGAACCACCAAATCAGAAACTTGGTTGCGGGGGGCAATCTGTCTTTTTACACTCTCCAAGTGAATCTGTGCACCTAAAATTTGAGAAGTACTATCATAGTGAATTATCTGGTTTCATTTGTTGTTATTTTAAAGCTAGTTTTCCTATTTGACATAGAGTATTTCACATGTTTAGCCCTTCTGCAAATACTAGGTATATCTTTTTCCTCAGGCACCAGTCATCTTCCTGCTTTTGAAACAGCCCTAGAATAGGAGAGTCTCCTACCCCAGGTATTCTTGATAAAGCCAAAGCAAAGAGCCCTCCCAGGCTGTCCGCTTTCTCCTTCTGAGATCATGGCAAAACTTTCACAACATGGTCAGGTACTGGTGCTCTATTTTTGGTTTTGTTTGTTTATTTATTTAATTTCTGCCCAGACTGCCTTAAACATCCTATTTATCTACAAATGACGTATTCTTTAAGTTTCCTTTCAAGCCTCTCTCCTTCAGGGAACCTTCCTGACCATCTCAGGTCACTGTAATCTTAGAGTATCTAAATCACTTCCCTCATCTCTCTCTATACCATTCACCTTGGCATTGATCACCACATGTCTTATTGAGCTGTCCAGCTGCTCCCTTTGTGATAATTCAATTCCTTCAGTGATAGTGGTGCAAATTCTGTTTCCTTCACTTCTTCAACATCATCCATTGTTTTACAACACATTTATTTATTCAATCAATATTTATGGAATATTGACTATGTGTCAAGAAATGTGCTAAGTACTACAAATTTAAGATGAGAGACGTATTGAAAGCTTAAAAAACGATTTGAAAATGGCATGGCTCCTGGGAATGTCTGCATTGTTGGAATGAGGAGCATGCACTGTGGCATGACAGGTCGTGTGCATGAAAAAGCAGAAGGGTCCAAAACATAGGATGCCCCAAATAGATACTTTTTCTTTTTTCTTCTTCTTTTTTTTATTTTTGTTTGTTTAAGATGGAGTCTCGCTCAGTTGCCCAAGCTGGAGTGCAGTGGTGCGATCTCAGCTCACTGCAACCTCTGCCTCCTGTTTCAAGCGCTTCTCCTGCCTCAGCCTCCAGAGTAGCTGGGATTACAGGCGTATGCCACCACACCTGGCTAGTATTTTGAATTTTTAGTAGAGATGGGGTTCACTGTGTTAGCCAAAATGGTATCGATCTCCTGACCTCCCAAAGTGCTGGGATTACACCATGCCAAGCCTACATTTTTAATAATATCAAGAAGTCGTGGGAAATTGCAGAAAGATTTTTAGCTTGAGAGTTAACATTAATCAAATTTGTTACTTTGTATGATGCAGATCCCAAATAAAGCACACAGTAATTACTTGAATTAAATAATGAGAACTACTTTCCATTATTGATATGCAAGTATTTATCTGAAAGCTTCTTCTCTGGTTCTGTATTTGCTTACCCATTCCTTACTTTATACATATCCTAGTACTAAGATTTTTTTCCTTTTAACTTTTAATTGGTATCTTGGGGATGTGAATGAGTAACACCCAACATGAGTGGAGTGTCCCTTTTAAGCAAGAATGTGTCCTTTGAAGTTCTAAAATCCAACTATTATCCCATAGGTTATTTTGGCACATCATAATAAATTAATTACTAAGTTCCCACTATGGACTTAGGCATCATCTGCTAAAGTTGTTCACAACTTTATTAGGCAGACTAATAAAGAGTTCTGTACTAATTCTAGTGGTGAGAAGACATGCCCAACATCAGACAGGGATTGAAACAGGAACATTCTGCCCTACCAGGGGCTTGGGGGAAGTCTTCAGGTGTGAATAAGTAATTATAAGTTAATCAGAAAAAGATACATTGATAAGTACAAACAGTCCTGTGCTTCCTCTCCAAATCTTTTCCAGAGACTTTTAGCCTCCTAGTTATCCATTTTGATTATTTTTATTTCACTAACTGCTATTAAAAACAAAACCAGAAAACTAGTATTAGAAATCCAGGATGAATTCCAGACACTCAAATATATCTGTATATTCTGAGACAGAATTAAGATATACTGAAGTCCTAAAGTAGTTGGTAGTTCAAATCTCTATGAGGTGAATATTGAGAACCAATTAAAATGTTAACAAGTGAAAAATCAGTAAAAGTGACCTATAGTAGTTAAAATACTGTAGATTTCATTTAAGAGCTTGAACATTTCATCATCAGTACTAAAGATAATTATTCTTGTCAAGATTTAAATGCATACTAATCTTTAAAACTTGCTATCCACATGTCAAGTCAAATAGAAGGCCCAGCCAACCAGTGGTTCTATCAAGTACATCTTGTATTTTATTCACATGTTCAAATTTAAAGCATTCAGATAAGACTGCACATCACCTACCCAGGTAAGTGCCTTAGAAATGTAATAACCATGTGTTCTAGAGCTCCTGTATTTGCTCAATTTCATTTTGTCCTCAGTATCTGTGAATAAATTCTAACTTATAACGTGATCTACATGTTGGGCAAGAAAATGTTACTGCCTCATTAAAAAACAGAGAAACAGGCGAAAATCAACTTAAGTTTTGTTTCATTTTTTGTCTTTTGAGACAGGTCTCATTCTGTTACCCAGGCTGGAGTACAGTGATGCAGTCATGGCTCACTGCAGCCTCCACATCCCAGGCTCAAGAGATCCTCCCACGTCAGCCTCCTATCTGTGACTACAGGCGTGCACCACTATATCTGACTAATTGAAGCCTATTTCAGAGACAAGGTCTCACTATGTGGCCCAAGCTGGTCTCAAGCTCCTGGTGTCAAGCCATCCTCCTATCTTGGCCCCCTAAAATGCTGGGGTTACAGGTGTGAGCCACCACACCCAGACTTAAGTTTTCATAAAATATAACTTTTCTATAGATCATACTATAATCTCACTAATATAAAATGTGAAGGAGGTCTCTTCAAAGTACAGTAGTAAAAAAAGTTTAATAAATGACTACAAAATGTAAAATTATTTGTATTTCCTATTAATTTAAAGCTTAATGCTACTGTATGATTCTATAAATTATAGGTATTCTATGGGGAATTTCTATGTCTTAAAAGTAGAAGAAGATTCTATCTGGCTGTGGACAAACATACTAACAAAAAAGCTAGAGAGAAGGGTAGAAAGTATTTAGTCCAGATTGTCATTATATTTAAAGAAACTCCCACCTAAGTATTAAGGGTCTTCACTTAGGTGATATAATTAGTTTATTTAAATAAGTAGTAGACCCAGAACTAGAACTTGGTTACTAACTTTCATTAGCTATTTTATGTAATATAATTTTCATTTTTATTACATAAAATAGCTAATGAAAGTTAGTAACCAACTTTCATTAGCTATTTTATGTAATATAATTTTCATTTTTATTACATAAAATAGCTAATGAAAGTTAGTACCCGCTATTCTGAATCAACTGGATAGCTAATGAAAGTTAGTACCCACTATTTTGAAACAACTGGATAGCCTAATTCATTGTTAAATATATGCATGATTTTTTAAAGGTTAGGTTTATTAAATGCACAGACATTTACCTGAACAAGATATTACTGAGAGTCCATAGAACTTTTTCAATTCACTTGGATATAATTCAAGTCCCCCAACAAAACACAGAGAAAAATTTATGTTCTCTAGAACTCCCAAAGAGATTCATGAAGAAGCTCATGAATGCATTTTCTACTTCACTTTATTAATTAAAGTCCCATTTTCTAAGGGCTTTGGAGAGGATCTTATTTCTGTTTCAGATTGGAATTGATTTCACTTTCACCTGCATTATCCAGTTTGTTTTGAAGGGCTCAATTGTGGTGATATCAATGAGTAGGGGTTCTCAATGAAACAAAAAACTAAACTAAATTATAGTTCAGAAATAACATGAAGGAAACATTTTCTTTCTCTCTCTCTATGAACATATGCAACCAAAGGGACAAAAATGAATGTCATTGGATTTGTTACTGAAGAAAGATATCAAACAAAGTGTGAAACACAAGTAACTATTAAGAGACTTTGAGACTGCAGTGAGGAAAAACCAAAGTGACAGTCAAACTTAGTGTTTTGGGATTTTCAGTCATTAATAGAACCATTTATTCCTTAATTCAGTCCCTAATTTTAAAAAAACAAGTCATACCCAGGTCTCAGTGTCTCCTCTTTCCAAATAAAGCCCTTAAGCTTTTACCAAAGTGCTAAGGGTGAGATTTAAGATGATTTGAGAGTTTCTCAGCATAGCACCAAATCCCACTTTTGCACATTGGGAAGACTGGTGCTCTGTGGGAAACAAAGTAGATCCAGGAATCCAGTTCATCAGGTCAATCTATTCCTCAAATATTCTTCTCACAGAAATGACACAGGAGGGGGAAAAAAACCCCAAATCAAAAACAAACCTGCTATGGATAGTTTAGTTACATTTAGATAGTTGAGTGAATGCTTCCATGTCTTAAAAGCAGTTACATGGTAGGCTGGGTGTGATTTTGCTGCCTCCTCCCCACCTTCTTTTATGAGTCCCTCTTAGGTCTGCTTCATCTGCTGCCTTGATGTTTCACTGTTCCATGATTGCACAACCCCTTTCCTGATAATGCTGCACCAAGAGATTGTTCAATGCTTTACTCAATTAGTTACTTTCTCCCCAGAGCCTTATTAACTGCCCAGCACTGTGGAAACTCTGTGAGTGATGATGACTTCCCAGAATGCTCACATGTCAGCCTGGCCCAGCTGAGCTCACTCTAGCAGGTTTCTTGCTTAGGCACAATGGACCAGCACACTAGCTATCAAACTAGTCCAATCTCACAAATGCAGCTGGATAGAAAATATGTCCTGCCATAGCAAGAGATTAAATACAAAGCCTGCATCTATAGCCCATGTTACTTTCTTCAGTAGGTACATCTTCCCTTGTTCTCTTTCTAAACGCCTCACTTTAGAGTGCTGGAAGATATACTAGAGATCTACAACTAGAAATGTAGGACTTAAAAAGAGAGAGAGAAAGAGAAAGTGTGAGCTATTAGCAAGAGAAGGGGGGAACATTATTTGCTGGAAAATTATTTCTAGCAAATTGTAAAGTATACAGTTGTCAAACCAGCCACCTATGAGCCCAAGCCTCAGGCCAAGCCAAAACCTCATGGAAAAGCCTAAGATAATCAATGCAGTGAGAAAGTGTAGCCGAAAAAGACACATCAGTCTGAATTTTAAAAGGACGAGAGAGTCAAAGAGGCAGAGAATGGCTGGGAGATTATTGCTGCCTCCCAGCACTGGCTGACACTGGATAACAGGCCAGTTACAAGGTGAGGTTGCAAGGATATGGGCTGAATAAAAACACTTTTACATTTTAAGCTTTGTACTCTGATGCATCATTCTCTGCATGTGCTAGAACCTAATGCTGCAAAATATGAAAATATTTTAAAGCCCTCAACACTTAATTTCTGACAATTAACCACAAACAATACATTCAAATCATTTTGAATCTCTAAACTCTCTCTTCTTTCTTAACTAGTGCCTCCAAACTAAGCACCCACAGGATTGTAACTGCACAGTTTGGCATTCTATATTTAGTCATCTATCCAACAAGCATTGATTAAGTGCCTACAGACCTCCTTGGAAAAAGTGATAAATACGTGCACACAGAGATGTATTTCTCAAATCTTTTGTCCATGATTGTTGGGAGGGTCAGAAGCAGGGGCATGGTGGAGTCCATTCTCTAGGTGTTACCTAAGGAACACCTGCCCTCACTTGAAAATGAGAAGTGACCAGAGAAGTAAAAGCAAGCAGAAATGTAAGCGGGTCCCAGATGGACTTTGTTTGTTATCATATCGGCAAGTCTAATCCTCACTCACTGAATGATAGGCCTGGAATAGACAAAAAGGTGAGGTTTTGCCAGGGTCAAGAAATAAGGAGATGGGGTGAATAATGAAAGAAGACAGGAAGAGGGCTGTCAAAAATATGACCCCAGAAGATGATGACTTCTTTCCGCTTGGGAGCCAGCTGTTACCTACTTTCTCTGCTGGGCTGAAGAGCGTCGGGTGCAAATCACGGCCACAATGACGACCACCAGCACTGTGATGACACCAACGGTGACCACAATGATCACAAGCAGGTTGCTGTTCTTCTGAGGAGTGACGCTGCCGTGCGGGGGGTGCATTTGTCCAATTGGCGGCTCTGGGAAAAGACAGGAAAATGAAGTTCAAGTTGAGGAAGATGTGGCATAAGTGTTGATCAAACTCTCTTGGGATGTACAAAGTTGCTAATGTTCTGAGCATTTCTGAACTTAGGGAGTTTGAGGGAAGCAATGAAAAAATGAGAGGAAACACCTAAATTATTTACGCAAGATTAATAAAAACCTATATCTGCACAAAAATAAAACTTTTAGAGAAATGTTCACAGTAGCATTGTTCAGAATAGACAAAAGTGGAAACAAGTTAAATGTCTATGACTGTCAAATGAATAGACAAATGTGGTATATATATCCCTATGATAGAATATTATTCAGTCATAAAAAGAAATGAAGCACTAATAACTACTAAAATATGGATAAACTATGGAAACACTGTGCTAAGTGAAAGAAGCCAGACACAAAAGGATACATATTATATGATTGAATTTGTATGAAATATCCAGAATAGGCAAATTTAGAGAGATAAAAGTAGATCAGTGTTTTCTAGTGGATGGGGGGAGGTGTGAATGGGGAGGAATAGCTAACAGATACAGGGTATACTTTTGGGATGATTACAATGTTCTGGAATGAAATAGTGGTGACAGTGGCCCAATTTTATGAATACACTGAAAACCACCGAACTGTACATTTTCTCTTTTCTTTTTTGAATCGTACATTTTCAAAGGGAGAGCTTATGGTACATGAGACATATCTCAATAAAAACAAGATTAAGCTTTCCTATTGAGTGGAAGGCAGGGAGAGAAGAAGAGATGCTACTTTGTACCATAAGAATTCCTGAGTGACAAGAACCAGAGAGGCTATGGTTTATGAGAAAACACTATTTATTTGATGCTGTGAAAGACAAACTACTTGATACCAATCACTCAATTTACTACCATTCCTTTTAAGATGCCACCTATAAAGCAATTTAATTTTCAACCTGTCAAAGGTATATGAATCCCACTTAAAAGCAGCCACGAGGTTCAAGAGAGTGCCCAAGTTCTAACACAAATGTTTTCCTGCATTGCATCAGTACTTCATGGCAGAAAATATGTAGGTGGAAAATAGCAGAATAATAAGACAACTGTGATGATTTTTTTGCCTTTATAAGAATGGCTAATGACCCTTGGCATAGCTTTCTTAAGCCCTCAGTCAATGATAAATCAATTAGAAACACTCTGTTCTATGTCATGTCTGTCATTACAAGTTATACACTCTTAAAAATTAAATATTAGGTTATAATATTATTTACAAATAATTTAGAAAGTATTAAAAAGCAAGGAGTTTGTATGTTTTCCTATACCTAAGTTTATTTTTCTTTAACAACCTATAATAATTTTCTATACCCCTTGGGCAAAATATTATGCCTCTGAACTTCAGTGCCTGCATCTGTATAAAGAATATAATAATACCTATTTTTTAGTTACTGACAGAATTAGAGAAAATACATGCATAGCAACCATATCAGCACCTGATGCAGAATAAGTGCTTATAATAAAATTACATGACTAAAGCAGTAAATAAAATGTTGCTTAAATTTATAATCTACAATAGAATACATAGCATTTGGGATATTTATGGTGTGTACTTCCAGACTGTAAAGCTTTTTTTTTTTTTTTTTGGTAGAGACAAGAGTCTTGCTCTGTAGCCCAGGCTGGGGAGTACAGTGGTGCCATCTCTGCAACCTCCACCTCCTCCGCTCAAGCGATTCTCCTGCCTCAGCCTCCTGATTAGCTGTGATTACAGACACCTGCCACCATGCCTGGTCAATTTTTGTATTTTAGTAGAGATGGGGTTTTGCCATGTTGGCCAGACTGGTCTTGAACGCCTGACTTCAGGTGATCTGCCCGCCTCAGCCTCCCAAAGTGTTGGGATTATAGGTGTGAGCCACCATATTTTTAGGAATAATACTGACATAATTTGGCTAGGTCTCCACTCAAATCTCATCTTGAAAATCCCCATGTGTCCTGGAAGGGACCTGGTGGGAGATAATTTAATCATGGGGTTGATCACCCTCATGCTGATAGTGAGTTCTTACAAGATCTGATGGTTTCATAAGGTGCTTTTCTAGCCCTTTTGCTCAGCATTTCTCCTAGCTGCTGCTCTTCTCCATGCGAAGAAGGACATTTTTGCTTCCACTACCATAACTATTGTAAGTTTCCTGAAGCTTCCCAAGCCATACCAAACTGTGAGTCAATTAAACCTCTTTGATTTATAAATTACCCAGTCTCAGGTATGTCTTTAGTAGCAGCATGAGAACAGACTAATACAAATACTTAATATGAAAGATAAATTAACCTCTTCTAACAAGTTAATATGACCCAGTACTTGCCTCAAAATTGAAATGATGTCTTTTGACAAGTTACCTAAGAATCTTTGCTGTTCTATAAAAAAGTCACCAAAACTTAAATTATAACTGACTAATTATTATTGGAAACAGAAGTACTTCTGATATAAGTTGAATCTTAGAGGAAATACAACTCATCAAAATTTTTAGATAATAGCACTTTCTGTTAAGAAATTGTGATACAAATGAAAGAAATAAGATTTCCTTGAAGTAATTTTTACACTTACCATAAAAGCACAAAGCAAGAAATGAAAGGTCAAAACTCCCTTTTTTCATAGTTTTACTTATTATTTAAAAAGTTATTTTACAGTAGTATCTCAATATGCCCTTTTTGTACTTAATAAGTTAATTGATTGGAATAAATTAACCTTTTATGTGAGAACTTATGAGGAACATAGCTAGGGATCTCTTCACTGTTTCTGACAAACTTAGCTTGAATCATATAAAACAGTATACCTTGTCAACATTTTAAAAAGCATGTTAAACTGAAATTATTCAAATTTATACTCTTATTTCTTTCTTATCACCCTGGAAGACATCATGCTCCAAGTAAAAAAAAAAAATAACTGAATTCTGCTAAGTACCAGTGAGATTATATTGATGTCATTTGCCTGGGAGAGTCAGGGTTCGTGAGGGCTTCCATTACAAATCTTTGATTGCAGGCTTTTATGACTTCCTCATAAAAGTTCCCATCAGTTTAAAATTTGGTATTCAAGGTCTTTCATTTATCTCCCAATCTGAAATCAAAGGCTGAATAATCAAATTACGTGACATCAAATGGGCAATTTAAAAAGTCAAGTGCAATGGTGTCTTCAGTTTCTGTCAATTCTTGTTATTTGCAAGAGTTGTGTTCTATAAAGTTGCCACAAACACTAATTAGCAAATGCTGAATGATTACTTCTAGGAGAAACACAAGGTTAGCTTCCTGTGAGCCTCTGATCACAGCTGTTTTATCAACCAGTCAATATCTACTTTGTTTTTCTGTGTTTCTGCTTAAAGACATCTTATTTAATATATAATGTTGATTCATTATACTGAAACATCCAACAACACTATAACTAATGCCTGGACGAAGCTTTTCAAAATTTGTACAGAGAATATATTTTCTCCGTAAGTCACACCATACCCTTATTGTGTTAAGGAACCTAGAAAGCACTTCAGCACTATATTTGGGGGCCATTTTAAACCCCGAAGTCACCAACAAAAAGAAAATAAATAGAAAAATTGGCATAGAACATACCACAAAAAGGGCACTTTCTTATAGTATGAGGGCTGAAACAAGAAGACAGAAAGTACCTTTTATTCTGCCTTAGCTGGTCACGTGACCAGCTCTGCACTCATCCATGAATAATCATGAAAGCATTGTGAGTGTTGATTTGGGGGTTATAAATAAATTTTATCATGCAGGTAAATTCACAAAATCAGATTCTACAAGTAATGGGGATCTATATCTTAATATATCAAAAGACTGCTACAAATTAGAAAAAATTTTAGAGCTCCCAAACCCAAATTAGTGGAATTAGAAAATATGGAAGACAGCTTAGCTCCAGAAGGGGCGAGTGGTATTGCAATCTGTTAGGCTTCAATGGGGAAGCTGTGTGGAATAAGTCAAAGACTTGTAAATATCCCACAGGACACTGTGATGATTTGTGATTATTTCATGAGATAATGGTGACACCACAGTGACCACAAGCACTGGCACAAAATTGGCACTCGTTAGACATTATCCTGTGGCTCATTGAATTTTTTTTTTTTTATTTTTAGAGACAGGGTCTCACTCTGTGACCAATGCAGGAGTACAGTGGCACAATCATAGCTCACTGTAGTCTTGAACTCTTAGGCTCAAGTAATTCTCCTACCTCAACTTCCCTAGTAGCTAAGACAACAGGTGCCTGTCATCATGCTTAGATAATTTTTAAGTTTTTTGTAGAGACAAAGTCTTGCTATGTTGCCCAGGCTGGCCTCAAACTCCTGGCCTCAAGCAATCCTCCTGCCTCGGCCTCCCAAAGTACTTGGATAACAGGCAAGAACCACCATGTCCACCCAATGTATTTTATCCTATGTAGTGATACTATGTAAAGGAAAAAAACTAGTATCATAATATATCTGTCTCTGGTCATAACATAATAGTGTGGGTATCCAGTGTCTAAGTAATGAAGACCTAGATATGTTCCATTAAACTTAGTAAGAATGATGTCAAAGTTTTTACGATCCCATGAGCATTCCATTTATTTTTTATTTTCATGATCATGGTAAAATGTTTCAGCCTTTTCCTACTAAATGTAATAAAAGCAAATTAACAGATTTTATAAAGACTTAGTAAAAAAAATTGGTTTATTGAAATAACTTTTGGTTTTATACAATGTTAGACTGTCAAAAATGTTTTATATTTCTTATCATATTTTGCTCTCATAAAAACTCTGCAGCAAACTCACTGATAGACCAAAGCTCTGAGTACTTAATTATCATTGGAAAGAAAGCTAGATATTGACTCCAAGACCCTGGGCTCCTACTTGGAGGATCTAGTCCCCTTGCCACAATGGCTATAATGGCTGTGCCCCAACAGCTACAATATCAGTAGACAGGTAAACAATGTGAACATAAGAATGACAAGTTCACTTCTGAGGAAGGAAAGAGGTCCAATGAAAGCCTATATTTGGGGGTTGAACTTTACTCCTACAATTGCAGTTTACTCTGATAATGGTTTTATAATTATTAAAATACTTTGAGCTCAACATATGTCTTAAAAATTTTACAAGTATTTGAATTTGAACCAAAGTTCATATGGCCTTGGTCATTTCAAAATATTTCCCCTAAAATAAGATGCCGTAGAGGATCTCGATCCAAGAAGGCCATTTAGGAACAACTCAGGATTGCAGCTCCCAGGGAAAGCGCAGAGGGTGAGTGGATGCCGCATTTTTATTGCCCACAGACTAGGAAATTCCCAGGCAGAGGAGCTCCACAGCTCGCCAGCATGGCTGTGCCGGCCGGCGCCGCTGCTTTGCCCCGCGCAGCTGCTTTGTTGGCGCCCTGGAGCAGCGGTTCTCCATACAAAATACACCTGTCCAGGTGCCCTTTTGGCTGGCGACTGAAGCCACGGGAAGTCGCCCATTCGTCAGTTTAAAAAGGGGACTGAGCAGGGAACCAGGACAGTAGATTCCAGGGCAAAAAAAAAAAAAAAAAGCACCACAAACCTCAGTGCCGCTGTTTAAGCCAGCGCAGTGAGTGGCCGCAGGGGAAAACAAACAGACCCCGGCGCCTCTTCAACAGGCGACTGGAACACCAACGTAAAAAAGGCTCTGAGGCAGGGAGTCAGGCGATCAGGCTCGGCTTGTCCCACCCCCACAAAAGAACAGCAACCAGAAACTCTGGATTGAGAGTTTCACAGCAAACGCAGCTGAACCCGGGACGGTCCAGCTCTGTGGGAGAGGGGCGTCCACCATTACCGAGGGAGCCTGCCATGACTGAGGTAGTCAGCCAATGCTGAGGCAGCCCACCGTTGCCAAGGCAACCCGCCATTGCTGAGGCAGCCCGCCGTTGCCAAGGCAACCTGCCACAGCAGAGAGACTCCGCCTCAACAGAGGCGGGCCACCATCGCCAAAGCAGTTCTAACTGCATCCATATAAACAGGACTGCAAGGAAGTTCACTCGGCAGCTGGGCAGAGCCCACAGCAGCTCAGCAAAGCCTCTATAGGCCGACAGTGACTAGGCTGCCTCCTTGCTGGGCAAGGCAGTTCTGAAGGAAAGAAAAAAAAAAGAAGGCAGCAGCATAACGGAAACTCATAAATAAAGCCCTAAATCCCTGGGACAGAGCACCTGGGAACAAAAAGCAGTTTATGAGTTTTGCTGCAGCTGACCTAAACATACCAGCCCAGCAGCTCTGAATGAACAACAGAGCTCACAGCTCACCATTTGAGCTCCTGTAAAGAAGAGACCGTCTCCTCAAGCAGCTCTCTGACCCCTATATATCCAAAGAGACACCTCATAAAGGAGAGATCAGATTGACACTAGGCAGGTATCCTTCTAGGACAAAGATAGCAGAAGGAGAAAACTGGTAACAACCCTTACTGTTCAGCAGCTGCTGCAGGTGAACCCCAGGCAAGCAGGGCCTGGAGTGAACCTCAGCAGACCTACAGCAGAGGGGCCAGACTGTCAGAAGGAAAACCAAGAAACAGAAATAACCTCATCATCAACAAACAGAACGCCAATCTGAAAGATCTGAGGCCCAATCTGAAAGCCAGCAACTACGAAGTCGACAGGTGGATAAATCCTTAAAGATGAGAAGAAACCAGCTCAAAAAGGATGAAAACACCCGAAACCAGAACACCTCTCCTCCTACAAGGGATCACAACTCCTCACCAGCAAGGGAACAAGGTTGGAGGGAGAACGAGTGTGATGAAATGACAGAATCAGACTTCAGAAG
>NW_016107593.1:1347653-1366996 GCF_001604975.1 Cebus imitator
GGGGTGGGGAGCTGGGGAGAGATAGCAAGGGGAGAAATGCCAGATGTAGGTGATGGGGAGGAAGGCAGCAAATCACACTGCCACGTGTGTACCTATGAAACAATTTTACATGTTCTTCACATGTACCCCAAAACCTAAAATGCAATAAAATAAATATATGGGGAAAAAAAATAAGATGCCGTAGTCAATCAGCTGGAAGACAACTCACAGATAATTTAGCCCATTGTGCCCTAAAGTAAGATATTTATCAGCATTACGGGGGTCAGTTCCTGGGACAGGTAATTTGAGAACATATTTATTTTTAAAAACTATCTGGATTTTTAATATGCTGATGTGGATTATTAATTGCCAGGAGGGGTGGGGCAAGGATAGCAGAGAATGGATTCAATTATTCCATGAATATGTACTGAAGATCTAGTTAGATGTTGGAGTTACAATGTTGTAATCAAACGAAGCATGATTATGGACCTCATGGAACTTGCAGTTTACTAGAAAAAGTAGATGTTCAACAAATCATGAGGGAAATAAATATAGGCACACCATGGAAATACTGTAGGTTTGGTTCCAGACCACTGCAATGAAGCAAAAATCATGATAAAGCAAGTTGCATTAATTTTTTGGTTTTCCAGAGCATATAAAAGTGTGTTTACACTATATTGTAGTCTATTAAGTGTGTAATAGCATCGCATCTAAAAAATAGTATACCTTAATTTAAAAATACTTTATTTCTAAAAAAAAATGCTAAGAATCATCTGAGCCTTCAGCGAGTTACAGACCTTTTGCTGATGGAGGCTCTTGCCTTTATGTTGATGGCTGCTGAGTGATGAGGTTGGGGATTGCTGAAGGGTGGGGTGGCTGTGGAAATCTCTCTTCTTTTTTTTTCTTTCTTTTTTTTTTGAGACAGAGCCTTGCTCTGTCACCCAGGCTGCAGTACAGTGGTGCAAACTCCACTCACTGCAACTTCTGCTTCTTGGATTCAAGAGATTCTCCTGCCTCATCTTCCTTTTTGTATTTTTAGTATAGATGGTGTTTCATCATGTGGCCAGACTGCTCTCAAACTCCTGACCTCAAATAATCTGCTCACCTTGGCTTCCCAAAGTGCTGGGATTACAGGAGTGAGCCACCATGCCCTGCCTATGGCAATCTCTTAAAATAAGAATACAATAAAGTTTGCTGCATCAATTGATCCTTCTTTTCATGAAATATTTCTCTGTAGCATGTGATGTATTTGATAGCATTTTACCCATATTAGAAATCCTTTTATAATTGGAGTCAATTTTCTCAAACCCTGCCACTGCTTTATCAACTAAGTTTAAATAATATTATAAATCCTTAATTGTCACTTCAGAAGTGTTCACAACATCTTTACAAGCAGGTTTCATCTCATCTCATCTGCTAAAATTTTATCATGAGGTTGCAGCAGTTCAGCCAGTTACTTCTCCAGGGCCCCTCTTACAATTCTGGCTCTCTTGCTATTTCTGCCACAGTTACTTCCTCCACTGAAGTCGTGAGCCTCTCAAAATCATCTCTAAGGATTGGAATCTACTTCTTCCAAATTCCCATTAGTGTTAATATTTTGACATTTTCTCATGAATCAGAAATGTTCTTAATGGCATCTAGAATGGTGAATCCTTTCCATAATATTTTCAATTTACTTTGCCCAGATTCATCAGAGGAAATCACTCTTTATGACAGCTGTAGCCCTGTGAAATGTCTTTCTTAAATAATAAGACTGAAAGCATGACTCCTTGATCCATAGGCTGTAGAATGGATGCTGTGTTCGCAGGCATGAAAATAGCATTAATCTTTTGTGTATTTCCATCATAGCTCTTGGGTGACTAGGAGCATTGTCAACATGCAGTAATATTTTGAAAGGAATCATTTTCAAAGAAGTAGGTCTCAACAGTGGGCTTAAAACATTTAGTAAACCATGCTATAAACAGATGTGCACTTATCTAGACTTTGTTGTACCATTTAGCATAGTAGATTTAGTGTAGTTCTTAAGGCCCTAAGATTTTCAGAGTATATGTAAGCATTAGTTTTAACTGAAAATCCAGCTACACTATTGCCGATGTGAGAGTAAGTCTGTCGTTTGAAACTTTGCAACCAGCTATTGACCTCTCTCTAGCTATGAAAGTCCTAAACGGCATCTTCTTCCAACTTATGGTTATTTTGTCTGCATTGAAAACCTCTTGTTTAGTGCAGCCATCTTCATCTATCATCTTAGCTATATCTTCTAGATAACTTGCTGCAGCTTCTATATCAACACTTGCTGTTGCACTTTGCACTTTTATGTTACGCCTTTATGCTTCTGGTCTTAAACCTCATGAATCAACTTCTGCCAGCTTCCAACTCTTCTTCTGCAGCCTTCTCGCCTCTGTAAATCTTCACAGAATTGAAGAGAATTAGGACCTTGCTCTGGATAAAGCCTTAGCTGAAGGGAATGTTGTCACTGGTTTTATCTTTTATCCAGACCACAAAAACTTTCTCCATATCAGCAATAAGGCTGTTCTGCTTTCTTGTCATTTATGTGTTCACTGGAGTAGCACTTTGAATTTCCTTCAAGAACTTTCCCTTTGCATTCACAACTTAGCTAACCAGTTGGCATAAGAGGTCTAGCTCTCAGCCCATCTTGGCTTTTGACATGTCTTCATCACTAAGCCTAACAATTTCAAGCTTTTAAATTTTAAAGGGAGAGACGGGTGACTCTTCCTTCCACTTGAACACATAGAGGCCTTGTAGGGTTATTAACAGTGCTGTGCTCAGAGAATAAGGGAGGCTCAAAAAGAAGGGGAGAGACAGGGTAGTGGCGGGTGGGTGAAGCAGTGGGAACACATACAACAATTTATCACTTAAGGGCATCATCATATATGGGTGCAGTTTGTGGTGCCCCAAAGCAATTACAATAGTGACATCAATGACCATTGACCACAGATCACCACAGAAGATATAATAATAATTTAAAAGTTAGAAAAATTACCCAAATGTCACACAGAGACATGAAGTGAGCACATGCTGTTGGAAATATGTTGCCAATAGTCTTGCACGATGCAGGGTTAGCAAAAACCTTCAATCTGGAAAAAATGCAGTATCTGTGAAGCACAATAATGCAAAGCAAAAATAAAAGGAGGGATGCCTGTATAAAATAACAATTATAGCTGGTGCTAAAAAAAGAGCACAAAGGTTCATGTAGAGAGGTATAACATGACAATGCATGGCTGTTGTTGCGGGTTCACGAAATAACTCATTATGAAAGTAACAGGCTGAAGCATGAGTTACCAATAAGCATCAGCTCCTATTCCTTTAAACAGAACTGAGAGCAGGTTATGTGCCTGGAACACAGCCAGCAAAAGGGAGAAGGGCACAAGGGGAGGCTGGGCAGAGAAACAGGACCAAGTCATACTGAGTCTTGCAGATTTCATTCAATTATCCTAAATGCAATCACAGACCCTTTAAGGGGTTTCAGCAGCCAGCAACAGATGTGATTTGTTTTAAGGACATCACTCCGGCTACTGTGTGGAGAGGGGTCAGTGGCTGAAGCATGGAGATTGGCTAAGAGGTTACTAAAGTTCTCCAAATGAGAGATGATAGCTTGAACTGAGACAGTGGCAATTACAATCAGGCAAAGTGGACAGTTACACAATACAGTTTGAAAGTGAATGAGCAAAACATGGGTTGGATATGGGGGAGGAAAGAATGAGAGAATCAGGTTCAGGCTTAAGTAGTAGTCCTCATGCCTGAGATGAGGGAAAGGGTGAAAGAGAAGGCTCAAAGTGGGAAGAACAACAGTTCTGTCTTGAATTTGTCAGGCTGGACATCTCATGATAATTGCTAAAGAGACAGCCAGGGCATTTATCTCTCTCTGCATTAGAAATATAAATTTGGGAGCTGGCACATGGATGGTATTTCAATCCATGGGAAAGAATGAGATCACCAAAATCAAAACGTTAAGGCTGAAGAGAGAAGCACTGTCAAGGCTAAAACCTCTACTGTTCAAACAGAAGACAAAAACCTGGCAAAAGGGCAGTGAAGTTCCAAACCACTTTCTCAATTGCTTGACGTAGGACACTTTATTATTTATTATTTATTATTCATTCATTCATTCATTCAGAACTTCTCAAGGGGTCCCATGCACCCTGGAACAACCAAGAGGTTATGCTAATCTAGCTCAGTGGTTTCCAACTGGGAAGATTCCTGCTAAGGGGAAATTTGGCAATGTCTACAGACATTTTGGATTGTTACAACACGGAAGAGAGGAGATACTATTGGCATCCAGCGAGTAAAGGCCCTGGGATGCTGCTAAGCATCCCATAATGAAGAGGACAGTGCCCACAACAAAGAAAAATCCAATCTTACATGTTAAGGCTGGTGAGGTTCAGAAATTCTGCTCAAGTTTGACGCTTTCTATATCCAGATGAAAACTGAGTGCTGGAATTTAAGTGACTTGATTTGTCACACAGCTCTAAGCCCTAAAAAGTCAGTTCTAGAATCTAGAATTAGACTAATACTTCTAAAATCCTTTGGGATAAAGATAATGGGTGGATGATAGGTGGGCAGTCTCTTGTAATCACTGGACTGGAATCTAGGACGTCAGATTGCTCTAGTTTTCTTTTCATCTGGGAAAAGGCTATAAAATTTTATTTCCATACCTTTTCTTTTGCACTAAGACTTCTGCTGAGTACAGCGTTGGGTGTCTTCTAATAGTTACCAACCTTGGAATGATCATTTCATAAAAATGTGGAAAGAATTTAATGTATGCTTTATTTATATTGGTTAAAATGTTATTGAATTCTGAAAAAGTAAAACAGGTTTGCAAAAATAGAGAGCAAATCACTTCCTTTTGACAAGTTTTATAAAGCATTAATATGATTCTGAGTATTTAAAAATTAATAATGTTGATCTTTTTAATTAACATTGCTATGCCAAAGTTTTAAAATCTGTCAAGCTTAACTTTGTCTTTAAAGGTTGAGGTCAATAAAAAACTATTATGAGGTTTATAGATATTTTAATCAAACTTGCTACACTGATTTTACAAATTATAGGTAGTGCTATCAAAAAAAGGAAATTGCCCTTTTATCTTCTCTAATCAGAAAAGCAGGATTATGCTTAAGTAATTTTCATAGTTCCTGCCATCTATACAAATGTAAACTACAAAACACATTTTCAGATATTGAAGATTTTTCTGTATTAAGAATGTAGACCATAATCTAAAATTGAATGCATCATAAAAGAAAAATACTGCCACGTCATTACATATTAGGTTTGATTCTACCTGTCATCAGAAAATAATTTAAGAAGCCTCTTCCAGTTCTACAACTTAATTAAGGGCTCCCAACTACAGGAATAAACATGAACTATAGCTTTGTTTTTCTTTATTTGAATTTCAAGAGTGCATTTTTAAAAGAGTGGCATGCTGTAAGAGAAAGTAAATGATTAGCGAGGTCTAAATTTATTTGCAACTGGCTTGAGTATCCTGACAGTAAGCCATTATTCTATTACAATGCTTTGAAGAATGAATCCAGGAAATGTAGAGAGAGCTAGGAAACCTCTATAATTCTGTCACTCTAAGGGGAGATGTATGAAATTTTATCGTATACAAGGTTTAAAAATTCAGACATTAAATATTTTGATGTAGCCCACTTTGTAAGGGTGAGGTACACTGGAGTTTTGTCACTCAGGGGGCATGCTTGAACATCTGTTTGGAAAACATACCCCCCCCCTTCTTAAAACTTAAGACATTAGCAAAAATTTAACTAGAAATCTGGGGTTTTCAGATGCCTTTGTTGATTTGCTTGTATTAGCCAAGGCTAAAATCACATTACATATTTCCTATCATTTATTTGCTAGCAAAATAGAGTAGGAAACAAATAAAATTTGGTCTCCACCATCCATGGCTCTCTGAAGTTATCAATTCACCTTAATCAGCCAGGCAGCTTGCAATAATTTGTTATTCCAGTAGAGAATCTAGAAATATTTCAGGTACGTTGTTTATCTCATTCATTTAGCATGAAATCCCTAAAACATCATTAAGTGATGCAGAAAATTGGGAAGGAGTAATGTCAATAATCCATCTAAAATGCCTCAAAGCCACTGAAAGGCATTAGTCTATTTCATGTTCATGGCTTTCTCCTGTGAGATAATGTTTAACAGGTTAAATTTAATTTTGATTATTTTTCTCCCTAGAAAACTTAAATGGCAAAATGAAAATGAATACAATGATGTGGATTTCTCTGTCTTTCTCTTCATCTAATGTCTGACACCTTTGAAAAGGAAAATAACTGTCGACTTATATATTCACCTCAAATGTGGGCTGGGATTTCTTTTCAACCAAAAATTTATTTTAATTTGATTACCAAATTCAAATAGTTAACAACAAACTTTTGAATTTGAACTGAAATTGGGATTGCCATATTTCACAATTAAAAATATGGGAGGCCCAATTAGGTTAGAATTATTTCTAGCTGTTTATGCATATAGACCTTGAGGTGCATATGTACATTGAGATGGGAATCCTTTGTATAATTTTTCTTTATCTCTCTCTATATGTGTGTGTGTGTGTGTGTGTGTATATGTGTGTGTGTGTGTGTGTGTGTGTGTGTGTGTGTGTGTATCCTCTTGGGAAAACTGATGCATTAGATTATTACAGCCTATAAGAAATAATCACTTGATTCACACAACTGTTTTAATTTCACATGCAGCAAACTACTTTTAGATTGAAATTTTGACTTCTGTTCTGGATTTTTTAACAGGAGATCAAACAAATGGAAATTTATCAGTTCAGTAATCAAGTTTCTTATGTAAACCTCTTAAAATGGTTAAATAATTTTGTTATTTCATAAAATAGAATACTGTAAAGCATCCAAGTGAGTGAAGGCTACTCGTAAACACACGGATACATCTCCAAAACTAAGTTAAAAATGAAAGCAAGTTGCAGCAGGATACAATATTATTTCTATAAATTTGTAAAAATGTTAAACAACATAATGTTTAGGGATACGTATACATATGCAGTAAACATCAAATTAGTTAGAGCACTTATATGAGAGCAAGGAACAGATGGTGGTAAGAAGCATGTGAGAAAACACAGACATATAAGAGATTTCAATTCCATGTTGTATATTTCATGTCTTAATCTTGGTGATGGGTATACAAGTGTTCATCTTCACATTTTGAATACCTGGAGGTCTTTTTAGTAAATCAAACAACAGCAATAATTAAAAATAAACCTACAAAATAGCCTCATATATATATTAGTCCCCTAAATTTGGCCAGTATTAATCCATCCTTTTAGAGTTTGTTTCAGTGAAACTAAAAGATCCTGGAATGTAGCCCTCAAACCAGCCTTGTCTTTTCATGGAGTTCTAGGTATCACCTCCATCTGGTCATCCTTAAAGCCAGCAACTATTCGGGCATGCTCCACTAGGATGAGCAGAAGTGAATGTCTAATCTTGACAACACAAAGAAAACTTAGCACTAAGATGCTAGAGGATTTTGAAGGATTAATGTACTCGGCAGGCAAAAATCCAAGTAACTTTAATATATATGAAGTTGAATGGGTTTCAGTTCAACCAACCTTAGATCTCACCTCTCTCAAATAAAATTAGATTCTTGCAAACGTTTTAAATATATTGCAACATTTAAAAATCTTGGTATTTCACAGCTTTGTGTCATTTATAAAATGTTTGACACTGGGCTTCTCTAACTGACTCCTTTTTTACACACCTGTCAACTCTTATTGGCATCATTTCCTGGCAGAATGTACTAGAGATTTTTATTTTTTTTTAATAGCTTCATGTTTCTATTATCCCACTAAGACACTAAATCCAAGGTTCCTGGCACTTTCAGTTGATAGAAAATTTGCCTCAAACACTCTTGAATTAACCATTTAATTAATATAACGAATTCAATATTACCAAATTTATATACTTACCATTTAGGGTGCTTCTATCAATCAAATTAGTATCAACTGGCCAATAACCTCCATCTCCATGACGACCTGTTCATTGGAAGAGCATGTCAGAATGTTAGTACATACCATGAAGGCACAAATCAAACAAAATGATCAGACAAAAAGAATAAATATTTTAACATTCATAATAACAGAATAGATTACTTTGACAAGGAAAGCCTGACAATTCTAATACCCTTACACCTGTAAGAAAATGTTATTTTCCATGTGTGAGAAAAACAAGTCACAAAAGTAGACTCTCTTAAACAAGGAAAATTCAGTGTTTCACTGGTAAGCCATCCTCCATTCTTTTTTTCCACGAATATTCTTATTAAAGTGTTTTTTTTTGTTTGTTTGTTTAAAGGTGCAGCAGCAGTAACAGTATAAATGCTCTTCTCCTGAACTTTTTTTGTTTGTTTGAAATGTAGTCTCACTCTGTCACCAGGCTGGAGTGCAGTAGCCTGATCTCAGCTCACTGCAAATTCCACCTCCCAAGTTCAAGCAATTTTTCTGCCTCAGCCTCCCATGTAGTTGGGATACAGGCATGTGCCACCATGCCCAACTAATTTTTGTATTTTTAGTAGAGATGGGGTTTCACCATGTTGGCCAGAATGGTCTCAGGCTCTTGACCTCGTGATCCACCCACCTTGGCCTCCCAAAGTGCTGGGATTACAGGTGTAATCTCCTGAACTTTTTAGAACAGAAAAAACTCAGGTTCCAGCTCCTAGGTTCTGCAGATACTGTCACCCATCTGACATGACTTTATCGGAAATTATTATTATCCTACATGGGCCAGCACATTTCATCTTATAACTGGGGTTTGGGTATTCTCTTTGTTGTTTGTCAAACACAGTACCTGGGAATGAAATTTCAGAGTGGAAGTAAGAGTAGGGGTTATGTCACAAACCATACAGTCTGAATATTTCCTACAAATACACCATGAAGGGAAGAAGGCTCCTTCAGTATAGCATTATTGGAAATTCTGCCTTCCATTAGGTGTATAACAGCTATGAAAGCAGTATTAAAGGGAAATGAGCCAGGAATTCCCTCTAAATAATTATACAATAATCCAAAATTTAATTAATGGTGTTTCACCACAGATAATCCCTTTTTCTATTGATGTATTCATAGAACTGAAATTATTTGATTAGATTTTGAGTTCTAGAATATCTAGGTAGACTACTTATATAAAACATTTGAGAGTTGAATCTGTATGCAAACAAAGACCAGAGTATAGGTAATTCTCTCTTTTATTTGTTTAAAACTGTTATTTCTGAAAGCAGTTCCAATCAGTGGACATCACAGAGAAAGCCAACCAGGACAGTCAGCTACAGTAACATAGGTTGTTTCCTCACACTTAATAGATTTTGGTTTTCTTCATCTCTACAACTTTTGAGTCTTGATTTTGTGACATTATTTTGCATAACAAAAACTACCCTTACCAAAGCTTTCCCAAGATTTTAATCATTTTACTTGCAAAACAGCTTTGAAGAAACAACTTAGAGTCCTGTTAGCTGACTCTACATTCACAATTTTTAAAATTCTTTTGAAATCAAGTCAGAGCTGAAGCTAGGATGTCAAACTTCCAGTAAGCAATAAGATAAATTAATTCAGTCACATTGTATCCTCAGCATAAAATGGCACATTTACTATCTGCTGGGCCAATAACTGTGAGTATGTAAAGAAGTAGGAGATAGGATGGAGGCTCCTATTTGTGCGTGTGTGTGTGTGTGTGTGTGTGTGTGTGTGTGTGTGTGTGTGTTGGGGGAAGGTGGTGGTGAAAGGAACAACTAAAATGAGCTGAAATTGTGAAAATTTTAGTGGGCTGACAAAAATGCAGACAAGTCTACCCTTTTACAAATACCTTGTTTATATAACTCTGACACATTCGAGGTTTCAATGAGCAGTGGATAAGCTATGCCCATGAGACAATGTGAGATCAATGCTGGAAGAACTGATGAGAGGTGGAAACTCTACATGAATATCAGGATGAATTTTCTAGCAACTGAAAGTAGCTTGATTGCAAAGCAGCCAGCCAAAAGAGATGCTAACAACCCCATCACTTAGGCCAGTACAGCAATACATGTTTCCTGTTGGGAGTAATCCTGTATCAGCTGGAAATTAGGTAGATAGCCTATGGAGGATTTTCCCTTTTCTCCAGCAGCCTGGCAAATGTCTTTTTAATGAAGTTTACAACTCTCCCTGTAATTTGTGGCAGGATGCAAAAACAAGCCCACAAGCATATCCTTATATTACATACACATAAAGCTCTCTGAGTACAGCACCCCTTAGATTTAGCGAGGCTATCGATTACATTGTGAATTTCAATAAGTAGAAGAAATCAGATGTCCTATAGGTCAAAGCACTGGGTGAGACAAAGGAACTCTAGAAATGTTTCTAAATAACAAGGAGTAGCTTAAAGCTTGTACATTCAACTCACGGAATCTAGTATATTGATATGGGTTAACATTTTGTCCCTTATACTTAGATTGATACCACAAAAGGAAACCATGTAACTCTCAACATGCCCAACAGAAAGTACTTTTTAAAAAGTTGATGTCATCAAGGAACAAGTTTAGATTTATAGTGATTCAGATTTCTTGTACCACTTCAACAAAGAAACCATAAAACCCATTTCTGGGATATAGATGAGGCTGAGATCTCTTGAAATAAAGACAGAGGTATCAAATTTTAATTTTGAGTGGTGTTAGGTTTCCATTCTCTGAAATACATCTTTTAAATTTCAGGAAGTCTCCCTTTGTGGGGCTAATACATCATAATAATAATGATAAAAGATTCTCCCGTTGCTTTAAGGAGAGCATCACCAAGTATTCAAATGAAGAGACACTAGAGGCTAAAACAGAAAAGGATATGAGTGTATGGGTGTTACTCCTTGGAAAATCATAGCATTTTTAAGAGATTGTTGCTGTACCACAGATATTAGATGTGTTGAGTTACCTTGGTTAATTTCATAAGCACTGATTTAGGGAAAGACAGGACTAATTAGAATTTAGAAAACAGCTAGAGTGAAAGTCAACTAATGCAAAGATATAAACTACTTCCCTATCCCAGAGGTCTTCATTTTAGTAACGAAGCATAAAACTGATCATAATTCTTTCGAAAATTTATTAAACGCCTACTATATGCAAGGCATAGTCCTAAATCCTCAGGGAAGGACTAATATAAAAAGATATATTAGATATGGATCCTGCCATGACAGGGAGAGTTGGTTCATTGTAATCAGATCCTATGCAGGCCTTTTTATGGTTAATAATAACTAACTGCAGATGGTTCTTAATATGTTCTGACATTAAAGATTTAAGAACAACTTAGTTCATTTATTACTATAAACTTATTACTAGATTAAAAATGCTTTTTAATTATTATTAAAGTATTATTATTAAAAGTATTATTAAAAACTGCAAGCAAATAAAAATATTTTATTTTCAGTCATATAACATTATATATTTCATAGTTATATTTATCTTAAAATTCCGAATTACTTGTTTGCATATCATACTAAATTTTTAACAGTTTTCCAAATTAAAATTCTAAATAATTAAATGGATTTATAGAAATTCAAATATAAATTTTTGGGAAATAATATAATAAATTTCCGTTTTCTTCCCTCAAATAAAGTTCAACAAGACTTAAAGAATTTTGAAAATGAGTATTATTTTTCCTTTTTATATGAATTAATAATACAATTTTATATGAATAGTGATTAAAGTATACTATATAAAGGCTGGGTGTGGTAGCTCACCCCTGTAGTCCCAGCACTTTGGGAGGCCAAAGAGGTTGGCTCACTTGAGGTCAGGAGTTTGAGACCAGCCTGGCCAACATGGAAAAACTCCACCTCTACTAAAAATATAAAAATTAACTAGTTATGGTGGCACATGCCTGTAGACCCAGCTCCTCTGGAGGCTGAGGCAGAACTGCTTGAACCCGGGAGGCAGAGGTTGCAGTGAGCCGAGATTGCACCACTGCACTCCAGCCTGGGAGACAAAGCAAGACTCAGGCTCGGTAAAAACAAACAAACAACAACAACAACAACAAAACCAAGTGTACTATATGAATAGAATTCTACAGGATTCAAAGAGTTCTGTATTATATTACTGTGTACCTATATTTTCTCAATAACACAAATTGAGGATGGGGAAGAATGAGGTATTAAAGAGCAATTAATTTATGTGTCATTTAACAACCTAGGGATTTTATGCAGCTATTTTCATTTTTTCAAAACAAAAAAACTTCTGACAGAAAGTTTTGATAATTAAAGCAAATGATTTTCTACTTTCACCTTAGATATTGGAACCAGGAAATGGTAACTTCCAAAAGTTAAACAAATATTAAATAAGCATTGGCTGAGTTAAAATAGTGGAAGCTTATGGCTGTTTTTGAGTTATTCAAAATAGTTTTTACACATTTAAATATATCTTATTTAGGTACTGCTTAGACAGGTCCTATCCAGAAATTTCATATTCCTCTCCCTTCTTTGAATTTTAAAATATTATAAAGTCTCTTAAGGAGTTGCCTTTTACATTTTATTTAAAAGATGGGCCTCATAAGGAATCTTTTTTTATCCCTTTTTAGCCCATGCCATATGCTTCTTTGGACAAAAGTTAAAGTCTTCTGGATCTCCCTGCCACCTGTTCTCTTAATTGAAAAAAAAATGGGCAGAAGTCATATGACTTCGTTTTAGAAGTCTGTTCATTGTTATATTCCTTTGTGCTAACTGAAGTGATGGGCAAAATGTGTTCTCAATGTCCTATAAATCAATAATGTCCAATAGGATGCTTTGTAAAGTTTTAATAAGTACAACTCTTAAGTTATTACTATTATGCCATTTATTCTTTATGTTCTTATCCTGACATGTCACCTAAATTTTGTGTATATTTTTATCCTGACATGTCACCTAAATTATGTGTATATTTTTATTATGGTGTGTGTATAAAGTAAAATAACATTAATGTTTATATTAAATCCTTACTTGCAGCACATATGGGGAGACTGGGAATCTTTTCCATGATAAAAAAATTTTTGGCACTGAAAAAGATTAATTCAACTGGGATTTCAGTCCTAGAGTCTACACTTTCCTTGTGGTTGTTTATACGTACAGAGAAGAGAGAATGGAAAATTAATCTGCGGAAGACATGGAGAAAAGTGGATGTGGTAGTTCTAATCATTTCTTTAGTCTATCTTCCCTGATGGGGATAAGAGAGGGTCATCCAGGATGACATTCCTACAATCAATCCCTAGAGAAAAACATATGGCCCATAATCTAAATCAAATGGACAGATTGGCCATTAACAAATGTTCAATGTATATCCTTCCAAGGATGCAGAGCACTGAGCTATCTTCTTGATTTTAAAATTTGTTCCCTGAAAATAATTCTGATGATAATGATAGAAATTGTATTGATTTTGTATATTGTATACTAGTGGATAAAGAATATCCATTAATATTACCTGAATACAACTTTACTGTCCATCCAACACACAGATCGTATTGAGATATATTTAAAGTAGGTGATTTGTCAGAGGCGGAAATGTGTTTCTAAAAGATTGGTTTACCAGATAGTTGATAACAATGCTGATTTTACACAAAGGTATCTGGCATCAAAAATCAGAAAGCAAAATCATAACCAATATCTAGGATATTTCAAATACTTTAATAGAAAAGAACTAATGAGCTTTTTTCACCTTTTCCTAAGATTCAACACATTGTTTTCAAATCAACATGAAAGAAAGCTCACTGGCTGAAAGAAAATAGATTGTTACAACTATTCCTACCACATATTGAGCCCTGGTGTTCAACAAATCCTTGCTGCTTTCCCTTCTTCAAAACCTTTGGTTTTATTTTCTACCTGTGGAAAGTCTAAGGGAAATAATCTGCAGATAAGAATGCATTTGGTAAACTACTCTGAGACAGAGTGCAAGAAAACCAAATATGCCATTACCCATATTTCCCTCAATAGTAAGTGGTAGTATTTTTGCAATTCCAATTTCTGGACTTAGGCCATAAAATATGAACAGGTTAGACTCTTCCCGTGAAGCAAATTCATTCTTTTAACTTCTTAGAATTCAAACTCAAAACTAAGATAATTTCACACACAAATAAAATGAAATCGAGTGAGCATACTTATTACAAAAAATGTCAGGGTACAAAATAGAAAATGCGGGCATCCTAGACAAATTTAAACAAATGAATTTCTTATCCTAATTTTTGCTCTTGGTTTACATCTTAGCTTGACTATGGATCTTGACTATCTCAGGCATACATGTGGTCTCTTGCAGAGCTTGGCAAATGATAGGTAAAAAAAAGTTATCTGAACAATCTTCTAAAGTAGGAAAAAGCTTACAAATATTGAATTCTTTTTTCAATCACCCACATAAAAGCAGAATACTTTGCCAGGCCAACCAGCGGAATGAATATATATATATATATATATATATACACACACACACACACACACACACACACACACACACACACACACACATATATATGTGTATATATATATATGTGTGTATCTATATATCATAGACGTAACCAGTGTGCTTCTAAATATATATATATGTGTGTGTGTGTGTGTGTGTGTGTGTGTGTATATATATATATATATATATACACATATATATATAAATTTAGAAGCACACTGGTTATGTCTATGAATTCTACTATGTCTCATTCTTACATTCTTGATATCTCATAGGGGAGAGTGGACAAAAACTGAAAAGGCAAATATTAGGGAACCAAAGGAGCTGGACAGATCAATATCGTTTGATAAAAGGAGAGTAGTTAACCTCCTTCTTAAAGATTTCAGGTCAGAAAAGATAAGTTCTGACCTACATGACAATAACTATAGTTAGTCTATCTCCCTTATATGGCTGGTGATGAAAACTTGTCAACTGCTCCTGATCACCCATTTCATAACCTTCCACATAGCTAAAGCCCAATATGTTTATTAGCTATTATAATTATTATTCATGCAAGTTAAAAATGAAACATCTGAATAACAATTGAATTGTTAATGGAATAAAGTATAAAGATGGCTTAATAATATTAGTAGTATAGTGGTAGATGGTGGTCTCTGAAGTCCTTCCTCTCATTGGACTGTCCTTTTATGGACACATGTCTCTAGTATATCTGAAATAAGAGTCAGCCTAGGGATCTAAGAAAACACTTTTATACGCAGCTTAGTCTTTACTAAAATCTAAAAAAGCATTCTGTTCCTCAAAATATGGGCACTGTCTTAAATAGCTGGATATTTCCAAGAGCTAGCTCATTTGCCAGACTACAACATGAAGAATGAGACAATCTTTCTTGGCTTATAAAAGAGCATCTGTTCTCAAAGGCCACGGAATAATCCATGAAAGCCTTGCCCATCTGCGTAGTTCACAGGCTTATCCCAAAGGCAGGTGTGAGATGAGTTTGTGCCTGAACAAATTTGCCACACATCCCAGGAAGAAGAGGCAGGAGAGGATGAGGGAGCTCTCTTCTCCAAGTGACTATAAGTCTGGAAGTTGCAGCTGCAGTCTGAAAACACTAGAAGATGAGCATCCTGCTGGGGCCCTGCTAGTCTGTGTACATAATGACACTGTTGTACATAATGAACACAGTATTTCATCACTCATGTCTCCATCCATGCTTCATCCATCCACTCAACAAACACATTAAGTAGATCCACAGTGGTAGGCATCAGGGATATAAAATGACTATTGCAGAAGTTTGTAAGTCAGTGAGATATAAAATGTTAAGTGAATAATTATAACCATATGGTAATTTCCAAAATTAAAAAAAAAAAAAGCAAGTAGGTGACCCAGTGGAAAACCAGAATGATTATCTACTTATGCCTAGAAAAAGGCTTCTCAGAGGAGGTGGCATTTGAGGTGGGAATTCTTTTTTCAATCACCAAAGTAAAAGCAGTATACTTTGCCAGGCCAACCAGTGGAGTGGGAGATACATATATATGTTTTTTATTTTTAAGAAGCACATTGGTTACTCCTATGAATACTACTACTTCTCATTCTCACATTCTTGATGTCTCACAAGGGAGACTGGATGAAAACTGAAAAGGCAAATATTAGGGAACCAACAGAACTAGACAGATCAAAATCTATCTTGATATATTAGGTAGAAAAACGTGAGGTGGATGAGCTTGGAAAGAAATGCAGAAATAAAATAATAAAACTCCCTATGTGCACTGAAAAAGGGTCTAGATTTTATCCTGTAGAGAACAGGGATCCACTGAAGATATTTTAAGCAGATCACTGACTCAATTACACAAGTATTTTAGAAAGATTATTCCGGATGAGTGTGAAACTAAATGGATTAGAAGAAACTAATGCAATAAATATGGCAATAATATTAATTATGAATCTCTGAGGTAGACATTACTAACCCCATTTTATAGCTGAGGAAACTGTAGCTCAGAAAGATTAATAAACTCAGGGTTTCATTTGAAGTGGCTGAGCCTGTGTGACTCTGATGATGATGATTTTAGCAATATAGGTGAATTAATAACTAAAAGAAGGAATGGGTGGCCAGGGGTGGTGGCTCAAGCCTATAATCCCAGTACTTCAGGAGGCTAAGACAGGCAGATCACCTGAGGTCAGGAGTTCGAAACCAACCCGGCCAACATGGTGAAAACCCATCTCTACTAAAAATACAAAACTTAGCTGGGCTTGGTGGCAGGTGCCTGTAATCCCAGCTACTCAGGAGGCTGAGGCAGGAGAATCACTTGAACCCAGGAGGCAGAGGTTGCAGTTAGCTGAGATCATGCCAGTACATCCCAGCCTGGGTGATAGAGTGAGACTCTGTCTCCCAAAAAATAAATAAATAAACAAATAAAAAGAAGTAATGGGGAATATGGTGGACAGAAATTAGAGCACTTCAAACAGTTGGTCCTGGGGTGTAAGGGCGAAAGTTTAAGTGTGTGTGACTTGAGATGGTGGCTCCATTCTCAACTGAACATACAGAATAAAAGAAAGCTTTGGCAGGGAAAGAAAAAAAGTTTCTTTGTCACCATGCAGAGTACTGGAAAAACTGTAGGTGCCACTTCAGAAAAGGTAAAACAGAAGCCACAAAAAAGGCCAAGAAAATTCTTTGAAGATGGCTGCTACTGAGGCCTCATTCCTACCCCCATCCCGTCATCACTTTCTCTCCCTATCCCAGAGTCACACCCTTCCAAGCAGGAGATTGATCAGTATCAGCAACGAAGAGTGAATGAGTTTACAAGGCTCTGTATACAGAGGAGGAGGCAGGTCTTCACTGGCCAGGGTAGACAATAGCTACTTGACGTGTTCAAAAGTAGGAAAACCCGAGAACTACCACATTCGAGCAGAAAGAAACAGCAAAAGCCTCTTCACCAATTTACGTCTCTGCCATAGTGTACTACTCTGCAAAGGCAGGCATAAGATATGTTTGTGCCTGAGCAGATTGTATCCTAATTGTTCTCGGAGCCCATCCTGCAGTCCTCATTACTTCCCAGCTTCTTGGCTTCCTGACTTTTCTAATCCTAGAATTTCTCTACATACGGGATAAACTACTCTTTCCCCCATAGTAGCTTGCATTGAGTCGCGTTCTACTCACATATTTAAAGCCCAGTATTAGCTTTTAAGAAGTCTTTTGTAATCCAGCTCAAAATCATTTCTTATCTGAAATCCCATAACATAGACATGTAGACAGTACCATCTGATTTGGCATTTTGCATTTTTCATACTGGCCTGAAATTGTTACTACTGTCCTCCTAACTACATTGCAAGCTTCTTGAAAATGGACCCATGGAACCATACTTTCTTCTAACGCTTTGCCAGAATCATTCTCTTCTAATGCTTTTAGTGCCAGCACAGTACTAGGTACATAGTTATGCACAAGCTTTTGAAAGAGAGTCTAGTTCTTTTCACACTTCATAGCCACAATTTTAACAAACTCATCAGCATCCATTGGTTTTGATTTTCTCCTTTTTGTACTCAGAATTCCAAGCAGCTGGTGAAATTCAAATCTATAAATTTTCTGCTAAACAAGGAAGGAAAGCAACTGTGGAGGTCACAAAAAGGGTCCATCTACAAATGTAACTACCATCAGCTGAATTACAGAGAACTTGTTTTCCTATTTAGCTTTTATTTTAGTAGGTGACTACTGAATATATTTTTCCCTGTTGGAAATATATGCATAAATTCTCTTCTCCCCCAAGATAAGTAAATATACAATATCCAAAGCCATTTGCACTATTACTTTCAGCTGTACAAACTAGACATTTTCATTTGATGGTAAAACTTATCTTTCTAGATTACTCTGTGACTGCTTCCCCAAACATTTGTGTCATGATTCTATTAAACACTTATCAGAAAACTAAAGCAGGACAGATTCTAAATTAGGGAGTGGGAATGACAATGTGAAGAATCCAGCCAGTTCTCTGTCCTTGGAGAATTTAAAATCTTGTCAAGAAACTAAGAATATAAATAGCAAAGTATAAGAAATGGAAAACACAGTAGGAATAAACTGGGTGTTATGAAAAACCAGATAAATAAAAGACCAGAAAGGTAAAAAAGGATTCTTGAAAAAAGCAAAATTGAGAAGGGAGTCTTAAAAGATAAAGAAGACTTTGCTTAGTTGAGAAAGAGAGAAATTATAGCTAAGGCTGAGAAAATGGTACGTTACAGCACGTAGCTGTGAAGAGAGCACTTTTTCCAGTGATTTGTGACTGTGGCATCTGTGGAGGGATCTATTGACCATGAGACCAAGAAAAAGATGCTGGAGTCAGACAGCCAAGGTCTTGATGTCAAAGAACTGACCTCATCCCCCTAAGCAACAGGGGCCCATCTGTGTTTTGGAGAGAAAATTGAGGAGGCAGAGTCTAGCACTGATTGAAGTGGGCAGAAAATAAAGCTAGGAAGACTTTGTACTTGGCCAATGTCTCTAGCAAGGAAATGGCATCCAAAATACAGCGGCTCTTACAAGAAGAACCAGTTTATGGAATTTTATTTGAAGTGTATAAACAAAAATGTCTACCTTACAGGTGTGAGAAGGTTAAAATTGTTCCATGAATTACATCAATTCCTATGAGTATTAAGTATTTTTTTTCCCCTTCCAAAGTTTCCTGTTAAAACATAAAAACTGCTGAGAAGTTGACATAGGCAGCTATTTGACTGCTTGCTGGGAACATGATAAGCACCTCAACACTCCATTAAAAGCGCATTATTCATTTTCTGCTACTACTATTTCACCACAGTCCTAATTTATGGAATTGCAAAATTTTGGACCTGTGAAAAACCCAGTTGAAAATAGCTTTTCCTCTGTCAGTTTGCTGAGAATGATGGTTTCCAGGTTCATCCATGTCCCCACAAAGGACCCAAACTCATCGTTTTTTATGGCTGCATAATATTCCATG
>NW_016107593.1:1367151-1432835 GCF_001604975.1 Cebus imitator
AAAAAAAAAAAAAAAAAAAAAAAAAAAGAAAATAGCTTTTTCAAGTGGGTGTAGCAAGCAGCTGAATAATAAACTGTGTTGAAACTATGCACAATAATAGGGTAAGAAGTGGTTTTAATTTTCTATTAAACAGCTTCCATCAGAAGGCACTAAACGTTTCCATTTTTCAAACAGCAGCCTGGCTGCTGTAATCCAAACCCTGCAAAGTCTGGATTACATTAACTAAATTCCAAGCTTGACTAGACTGCCTCGAAAACCCTATTTCCCTGAAATTGGAAACAATTAACATTCTGTTTATTCATGAGATTAAAACTGCTGAGGTGTAAAACGCCAGGTGCAGTGGTAAGTACTTTGCCTGAATACTCTATTGAGGAAAGACAAAGTCCTTTAAACCAGGTGAACTTATGGGGATGCCATTTATATATAACTTCCGTGATGACAGATCATGAGTCTGCATTTCCAGAAATTACACAGTGGTCAAGAGCAGAGATTCTCAAGTTAGGTAGCCTGGGTATGTCTCTGGGTCTAAGCACTGTCAACCTGAAATAAAGATATATAGAGATGCATCTCTGAGCAAAGAGCATATTTCAGAACATGAATTGCAATTCAGGATACACAAACCAAGGTAGCCCCAGGTGAGTCCAGAGAATAAGGGAAAAGACAGGAGTTTTATCAGGGAACAGAGGAAGTTTATGCCAGTTGTTTTGAAAGGAAGTTAATTGGTGCAGGCAGTGTCTTCCAGGAGCTGCTGAGTGTCAGCAGGTGTTAGGTAAGACTCGAAATCTTAGAATCATGACCAGGTCCTTGCAGTTTTTGGTTTAGTCTCACAAGACAGTTCCTGGAATAAACGTGATCTGAGTGCTTTTCCTTATAACCTCCTGACTCCATTTTAGTATGTTGGGTAAGACATGAATGATTCCATTTTGTATAATCAACTTTCACACCACTTACACACTGTGAGTGTTTGGACAAGTTTTAACCTCTCTCTCTTTCTACATTTGTAATGGTGCTATACGAATTAAATAGGATTGCACATGCACAGTACATAGAAGAGTAATTGACACACAGTGGAAAAGCCATAAATGTGAGATGCTTCAGTATGCAAAGATGGTTATGCCTGAGCTTTTTATTCTAATATCAATCTTAAAATTTCAGAATCTTAATCTTGAAACCAAAAGATAATTTAGTCTGAACTTATCATTTTACAGGCGAAGATGTTGACAGATGTTAATTCATCTGCCTAAAGTCACACAAGAGGTCCCAGTGGCCATTACCACAATTCAGAGGACAGTAATTCTCTCTCCATGTTGGGTGGACAGTGTACAGCACACTTTTTTTTTTATCTGGATCTGTAAACTGTCCTATGAAGGTAGGCCTCCTCTCTAGGCCTAGTATTTCAGATCACCCTTTTGCCAGGTCATGGAGAATTAAAGACACTTGAGATTGCTCAAAGTGAGTGAGCATTTTCTTTGTAATTCATCTCAGCAATGATGAAGATCACTTGACAAGAATCCTGCCCACTTTACGGTACCATATCATTGCCATAGCACCTATTCTATTGTCTCAATGGGCAGACAGAAATACACATGAAAGAGTAAACATTTCTGCTGATGCTAAGAATGCTGCTTTTCATACAAAGACATCTCATGGTGGAGAACAATATTTGGGCATTGAATGGCACATAACACTGCAAAAAAAATACAATCCCTCAAGTTTAAAAGTTTGATTTAATAATCACTTTTAAGAAGCAGTCATGTTTCAGATTTACAGCTAACCTCCATTGCAAACTCAAAACAAGAAGATTTTCTAAAATGCTTCTGTGAGACACTCTAAAAGGTCTGAGTTGATTTTAGAAGAATGAAAATCAAATTTTTAAAATATAGTAACCATTTACAGTAGAAAGACTGCACACTCTAGGAACCAGAAAGAAAAGTTTTGAGTTGTAACTCTGTCAGCAACTATTTATGTAATCCTGGGCAAAATGTTTACCTTCTTTTATCTGAAAAACTGGGGAAAAATTAGTGAAAGAGTGAAATGATAGCTTTCTTTTTAAATGTGGATGCTATGGACTGAATTGCTTCCCCCAAAAATGTGTATATTGAATCTCTAACCCCCTATATGATTCTATCTGGATATAGGGCTTTATGGAAGTAATTAAATCATAATGTTAAATGAAATCATAGGGTAAGGCCCCAATCCAATAGGATTAGTGTCCTTTGAAGAGGAGACACCAGAGAGGTCACTCTCTACCATGGGAAGACACAGTGAGAAGGCCATCTGCAAGCCAGGAAGAGGGCCGTCACCAGAAACCGACCATGCTGAACATTGATCTGGGACTTCCAGCCTCCAAAACTCTGACAAGATAAGTTTCTGTTGTTTGACCCACCCAGTATATAGCATTTTGTATTGACAAACCAAGCTGGCCTAGACAATGAATTATCAGCATCCCTGTTCCCTGAAATAAAGAAGTGTTAGGGTCATATATTCGTTGCTGTGGCGGATCATATATTCATTGCTGTGGCCACACCACTAACAAGATGACCCCAGATTGAGAGTTATTTGCCTTGTTCTTTAGAATATTCACAGAGATACAAAAAGGAAGATCTATAATGGGAAAATAACAGTAGATGAAACTTCAGATACAGCAACTTTATAGCCTTATGCCAAATTTGAATGTGTGGCGATATATGTGTAACATATTGGTTGGTGGTTAAAATAGGGCTTTTGAAATGTGGTTTCTGGTGTTGGAATCATGGCTTTTCTACTTACTAGCTGTGTTTCTATAGACAACAACTCTCTGAGCTTGAGTTTCTTCCTTGCTGAAATGGAGATAATAGTTCCTTTCTCACAGTATTGTTACTAGAATTAAGTGAGTCATTCCTATAAAGCTCTTAAAACAGTGACTGCTGGCAAGAGCTGCATAGGGGTGCATTTTACCGCTGCATAGGCTCACATCAGCACAGACAAATGGAAGGAGTTTTAATCAAAATAGAGAAAATAAAAAAGGAAAAATTCAAAAGTCAAAACCAAAATCAAAACAATTGAATTCATAAACATCCAGAGTGAAAGGATGGTTACCAGGGGCTGGGAATGGTAGTGGGGTGCTTGGCGGAGGGGAGGTGAAAATGGTTAAAGCGTATAAAAATAGACAGAATAAGATCTACTATTTGATACCACAATAGGGTAACTATAGTCAATAATTGTACATTTTTAAATGAAGAGTGTAATTGAATTGTTTATAAGTCAACATATAAATGCTTGAAGGGATGGATACTCCATTCTCCATGCTGTGCTTATTTCACATTGTATGCTTGTATCAAAACATCTCACACACCCTACCAATATATATCCACCTACTATGTATACACAAAAATTAAAAATAATTTAATTGTTTTAAGCATAGCTTTTCAATCTAACCTCTGTACCACTTCACATAGCCTGTGCAATTTCCTTGCCCAACCCTCCAAAAAATGAAACTACATGGTTAATCTCTAAAATTTATTTTACTTCCATACGTATTGGCCACCTGTGCCCGGAAGAATCCATAAAATTGGGACATGGGGCAAGAGAGAGGCTGACACAAACCAGTCTTATAGAAAAAGTCAAGATTAGAAAGTTTAAAAATGCCAGATTTCACCAATTTACAATTACATAAAGAAATTAGGAGTTCTGTGTTAATGCCTATCATTGTCAAACAACTATTACCGTTGCTCACAAGAAAATATTTTCCCCAAATTAAAGCCATTTCAAATGACTTTTGTTTTCACAGTTACATTCTTCATGGCAGATCTTTGGTCCCTAAAATAATAATTGTGACAAGAATCTGAATACTTTTTTAGAACAATCAAAATTGTTCTCCCTTTCTCTCATATAAGTCAACTTCAACCTCCTGCTTCTTTATTTAGGATTCATCTTTGCAAGGTTAATTCTGACCCCAGGTGCCACATTTTTTCTCCGAGGGAATTTTCTCTAAGCAGAAATTCAGCTCCTGTCATAAATGTAATATTGGGATTATTTCTCCGTCAGAAGGGGGCAAATAGGTCTAACAGTGGGAATGGTAAAACATATTCAACCAATTTGCTGTGTGCTGGGAATGGGAATATTAAGATCAGTCTTTTCCTATTATTTTCATCAATCTTAGAGGGATCTTTAAGCTGGGTTATGTCTCATGCATATGGTCATCAACTCAGAAGACTGATTTTGTTTATAAAAAAGTGCTTTAAAGGTGCAGTAAATTTAACATGCTTTCTTTATAAGAATTTAAAGATATTATTAATAACCACTAAATTATATGTCATCAGTCCCTCTCAATTTTACAAGTGAATTCAGTTTGATGTAAAATTTAGGGCCCATCAACTTGATCAACTAACTATATGCCAACTGTGACTGAATAAGGCTCCAAGTCACATATGTGACAGAATCCTAAGAGAAAAAGGATAACTGACCCGATATATTAATAGACTCAGTCACTGGCCGTAATTCTTGGGGGATCCTTTTGTTCCTGAGAACTGACCTGATTTAATTGTAGATGTGAGACTCAAAATAAAATCCATGGAGGATGTGTGATAATAGGGACTGGGAAATAATTTATTCATTTACCTTTTATAAAATAATCAAATTACAGAATATGTGTTTGGTAGCTTAAAATAATATTAAGCAAAACGGTTACCTTAAAAAACAAAAAGCAATTAAAAAGAGAGAAAACAATGTAATAGTATCCAGAGAGAAGTGGAAAGCCATTTATTGAGAAGCTTGGACATGTTGTCAGCTAAGTAGCTAATAACGTAACATTTCAACAGTTATTTTAATTTTTTTCTCTATTTATTATTTTTAAATATAATTTCAAAAATTAGGAGTCATGAGTGGAAGCTTCAAATTTATTTGAGAAGGTTATGAGAGGTTGTTTCTATTATTTTATAACTGCAATAATAAAGCTGTTTCTATTAACTATTCCAGGTTTGGATTTGACTAAGACTAATATTTAATTTACCTATGTAAATGCATGCCAAGTGATAATTACTTATCATTAATATTTTTTACAAATATTATTTCATAGACATTAATCTTATGAAAATATTTTCAGTGGAAGCAAGCAGGAGCAGCTAGATTAATAGAAACCTTAGCCCTGAGTAGGCATTGCTATGTACAGTTCCATTTCTATTATTCCACATGTAAGCCCCTAGCCACATTCTGTTAAGCAGTTGCAAGGTATACATCCCCAGAGAAGAATGTAAACACAGGACCACTGAAGAAAATGCTGCTCATGCTGGCAGCCTTCTGCTGTTAAGGAGAGCCAGCATCCAGAGGCTTAGTGTTTGTCAAAAGTTAAAAAGGATTCATGTTGAAAGAATGCATTCCCCTAATCTCATGAGATGGTGCCTTATGAGACATGATGTTTGCAAGTAAGTTCTGCCCACAGTAGGTGTCCAAAGCGGGAAGGAAACAAACTATATAAACTACAGACTCTCAATCTACAAATACTAACAGCACTGACTACGACCAGTTTGTAGTATTTCCTAACTCTTCTGGGAAGAAAATAACATCCTCAAAGAAATAAAACTCATCAACTATTCATTTTTTCCCTCAGCATTCTACTAATGGTCCTTTGTGTAAAAGATAATGGAATCCTAATTTACCAATTGGTCTACAAATCATGGTAATAGCAAATTCATATCTACTTATACGTTGATGGATTACTCTTATTTATCTCCATTTTGCCTTTGTGTAAAACTTTACCTGTTTCTCTATACAAATCAACTTTTAGTAAATAAGGAAAAGGGAGAAAATATTATACATTGAGTCAAATGAGCATCTGATTCACTGAATAACAGCTTTCTGGCTTCAAAATGAACAATGATAATGCCCCCAAAAACTTGACCCAACTTTGATTTTATACATTAAAGGAAGCTCATTGCAGAGGAAAATCACACATAATTTATGGTTTTTCTCTGTAGAGCTACAGAACTTTAATCCGTAGCTCATGAAAGGGTACAAGAGCAGCTTGAAAATTATGCTGAGCTTAATTATACTTAATGTGAATTATTCAGAAGTGCAGACAGAGACTAAAAATTTATTTCATACAAAGAAGCTTGACATTTTAATTGGTCCTTCAGAATAGAGACAAAACAATTTCCTCTCAAGAAAATTTACATCTTCCTTATCAGAGTCTCAGCCTCAGCCAAGCAAAACTTCATTAACAAGATTAATCATCACACCAGTGTCTGCTTCATCGGGTGTATGCGCCAGGTGAAAAGAGGAATATAAAGTAATGACTGACATTTCTAACAGACAGGATTGATTCAAAAAACACAAAATGACAGATTGGGTCACCATACCTTGGTCATTAGCCATTTTGTCAGGGTGTTCCACTGTGGGGGAAAAAGAAATAATATTATTAGACTTTGACAGTTCCTAGCAAGAAAGGTGACATATCAAACCAACAATTTTTTAGCAAGTTTTCATTTCAAGGTTAGTGCCCTATTGAAATAAAATTGATAAGGACCGAAACTTACAAGTTTACTTCTGATAAGTATTCAGAGAAAAAAACTGAAAATAATGCTTTTACTGTACAAATTCATCCTAAAATTATCATAGCTTTCATGCCCTTCTAAAGATAAACTCAGAACAATTATATAAATTTAATTAAAACTAGAATTAACAGTAAAAAAATGCATGCAATTACCAAGTAATTATCACCCATATACATTTAGGAAAGTTCAGGAAGCTATTTTCTAGTATGTGATTTTTTTTCAACAACTTCATCTGTTTTCACATAGATTGGATAAAATAATTGGCTACCATAAATATGGTACAATATAATCTAAATAGCTTGATAAATCTTTAGGCCTTGTGAAGATAGCTCTTGGGTTGTTCACAACTTCAGATGAGTTAAAAGTAATAGTCTCAAAAATTACTTTTTGAAATTTAAAATTTAAAAATCTAAAAATTTTTAAGTTTAAAAACCTTTGTTTTGTTTTAAAGATGGCTTCTTGTCTGCTAACCAAATGAAACAAAATAAGAAGTAAATCTCTAGTATTATCACATTTCTGAAAATTATATGGCATTTTGACCAGTGCAGATATTCATAAGCTTCCTTCCATCAATTATTAATAGAATTATTTTACCTAGACTTAACTGCCTTTGAACTCTGAGCTTTGAGTCTTTTGGGCATATTTAACTCACTTAATTCCATTCAAACTTGTTAGATGGCATACCACACTTGCGGAATGCTTCCTGCATATGTCTCGGTAAAACTTGAATAGAGAAGATAAACAGGCAGCCACCAATAACAGTCTCTCATAAGATGTGCCCCTATTACAGCGAATCAATCATCATTGTTTGAAAAAATACCTTAAATGTCCTACAGGTGGTGGTTCTACCTTTTCTAAATAAAGCAGCACAAATCATTCTCTAATAAGGATGTTTAGAAATAAAATACATAAATAATAATTCTGTTAATGAAAGCCCCTTTCAGATGAACAGGGTTTATGTCTATTATATCATAAGACAGATTTCTAAACCAGAAATCAATTACAATTTTTTTTCATTTAAACATAACATGTCGACATATTCTATGAAAAGATACCTCAGTAAGTAGTAGACTTTGAATTCTGAATTACTCTCTGGAAAATGGTATATATACAAGGATTCTTGTGGGTTTGTTTGTTTGTTTTGTTTTTTTTGAGATGAAGTCTTACTCTGTTGCCCAGGCTGGAGCAGTGGTACAATCTCAGCTCACTGCAACCTCCATCTCCACAGTTCAAGCAATTCTTCTGCCTCAGCCTCCAGAGTAGCTGGGACTACAGATGCATGCCACCACACCTGGCTAATTTTTTTGTATTTTTAATAGTGATGGGGTTTCACTGTGCTAACCAATATGGTCTCCATCTCCCGACCTCGTGATCCGCCCTACTCAGCCTCCCAAAGTGCTGGGATTACAAGTGTGAGCCACCATGCCCAGCCAATGCTTATGATTTTATAATTCTATAGGTGTTATTTTTAAAAACTGAGAAGTAAAAAGCTGCCCATGTTTAATGTATACAATTCAATGCATTTGAGAATTAGGATATACTTATGAAACTACCACCACCTTCAAAGCCACAGACATGTCCCTAACCTCCCAAAGTTTCCTCCCACCCTTTTCATTATTATTTATTGCGGTAAAAACACAGTACATGATCTACCCTCTTACTAAATTTTAACTACATAATACAGTTATATTAGTTATAGGAACTATGCTGTATAGCAGATCTGCAGAATTTATTTATCTTGGCACTCTGGCTAGTGGTTAGAATTTGGTGCTCTCCAAAAGCTTTACACGAGTTTTATGAAACCTTGTACCTTGTCAAGATTTAAGCAACATTTTTTAAAGGCTCACCAGTCATTTAATCTAACTTTTCATAGTTTCATCACCGCAATTCAATTTTATCTAGAGTTTCTCTTCTCTTCTGTTTCCCATTGAAAATTAATGGCTTCTCAAATACATTATATTGTAGTATTTTATTATGGTATTGACAAAGGTGCTTTTGACAGGCAATTGCATTGTGTGTAGCTCATAAACAGGAATAGGATTTTGAATGGAGATCCTAACACAGCTGTTGAGAAAGGATACAGCATTGTTGGAAGTCCTAAATCAAGTCTCCAGCAAGAATGACCTGATCCATGACAGGATATGTCAAGGTCATAAGTGGTCACCCAATCCAGGAAGTATGTAGGTTTGGCAGCCAGAACTGGACACACTTAAGAAACTATTCTAATCACCATCTCATATGTAGGTGAGAACTCTTTAGAATTATGTCACAAAAGATAAAAATAACACCCTTATCTCATTTCCATTCTTTGCCTTTTATCTTTAATCTTATACATGCATTGTCTGCAGTCTAAGATATTTTTAGCAAAGGATAAATAACTATATGTTATGATAGACAAACTCATTCTCATTCTTATCTTTTGAATATGTTTTCCTGCTAGCAAAGCTGCACTGAATATAACTTAAGAAATTTTGAATGTCTCAAATGTTATCTACTGAAGAGTATTTTCCAACAGGTACCATATGGATTCTTGTAACTACCTTTTATTATAGACAACAAAAATGGCTTAAATTTGTGCCTTGATTTTTTCTATCATACGTTTCTATCATTTGTAAAGAAAAATCATGTATTTTTGTTACAAAATAATTTGACAACTAAACCTTTTTTCTATTCTGGTCCAAAGCTTCCAGTGCTATATTCTTGGGTAGGGGAAAGGCACAATTCAGAATGATGACTAAGGATGCCCAGATAATTTATTGTACTCTATTGAGCTTTCACTCTGAATACCACTCTTGTGTGTGTAAGAAATGACTCCCTCCCTCTGCCAGAATCCTCTGTTGTCTACTCCATTGGGAGCATCCTTCCTCTCAATTACCTGATAGGCCAGCATGCAGAAGTGTACTTTATTAGCAGGAAAAACCCACAGGATAGGGCAGAGATAGACATAAGTCTTCCAATGGTTTGACAGTATCCCAATGGGACCCTGGGGAGGATATGTGGAAAGAAGGTGGATATTTGCAGAGTCCTATGTGGTCAAGTAATCAAGGTCAAGATTTTTTAAATTAACATTCCAAAGAAAGAATTAGATACATCATATATGTGTACCTACATAAGTTTATAGTAAGACAATCCCTAAATGACAAATGTCCTTTTAATTAAACAGTGAATATTGACTGAGTTTTCTGTACTTCTCTGACTGGTTGTTAATACCAAAAAGACTAAATGCTGGCCTCTAGAAGAAAATGCTGCTATGCTTGCAAAGGCTAAATATGAAAGAATGAAGTTTGTGAACACCTACCTGGGGCAAGCGTTACTATGAAACCCTTGCCCATTACCCAGGAGGCTACTGGGAGTTTTTGCATCTTCAGGACACCTAAGCCTTTCTCTCCGTCAAACAAAGATACATTCTGATGAACAGAGTATTCTTTGGTACACGTTTTGGAACTGAAAATCTTAAATCAGAGAGCAATAGCATGATTTTATCTTTGGTGTAGATTTGGTTCTATACCAAATCTTTAAATTGCTTATAATTTAGCTTTAAATATCCTATGATGAGTAATTTATTTGTTTTACAACATTTGTCATTGTGTCTTGTAAGATGTATGCATGTACAAAATCATTGATAAAAGTGAACAGGATCAATATTTCTGAGTAATTTTATTATCAAGCATGACATTTAAAGTAGAAAATATTAATCATCAAATCAAGGTATTAGAAATAACTCTTGTGAACTATTATGTCATAGAACAAATTCCTAAACTTGTTCTTACTTCTGAAAATAATTTTCTAGATGAGTTTAGGCCACTTACAGTAAACAGTACCCAATGAAACACTGAGCTCATAAAACAATCCCTAGGATGGCCATCAATGCTGGCCTGCAAATCTTATGATAACTCATCACTCTGATGCTTAACACATTTGGATGCCTTAAGTCATCCTCAACCTTTCCTCAGATCTCTCAGCTGGCAAACATTATGGGTATGAAAGTAATTTGGCACTCATCTATAGATAAAAATGAAGCATTTGCAAAACGCTATCTGGCTACAGTTCATGCTGCCACAAAATGAATAACCAGTTGCCTTTTGATTGCTCATTTGGAGTGAAACCTGATTTAGACATGAGATCCTCAAAATGTGGATAGACAAAGATTAGCTCATTTCTATCCTCCCTCCCTCCCTACTTCTGCTCTGTCATTAGGAACTGTCGTGCAAGCTTTGGCTGAATGCTTGCTTGTGTGTTGCTGGCAAACTTTCAGATTAGCTGCTACCCAAACCAGGCTTTTAAATAGCTCACTCATCAGAATTCAAAAGTCCCTTATTTACTAGGGTACCTTTCTTAGAAGAATTGAGGAATAGGCCATACAGTTATTCTAAGACTCTTCTTTTAGTATGTCAAACAACTGCATAAAAATAGCAGTCATCCATGCATTTCTAATTTTTCAATTGTTTACCATGATGCATTAAGTTTTCTGCCAGATGTCGAAGTATAATGTGGTCACAGGTTTAAGAGCTAAGTTATCCTTCTATAGGACAACACATATCATGCCTTAAATATACAACTTTAAATTCAAATTATTTCAATTATTTGAATGTTTCAAATTCTTTTCAACTTTTAAATGACTCTTGAAACCATTTGTCTCCCAGAATAATACTGTGCTCTAGAATAGTAAGTGCTTATATGAAAATATTTTGATGTAATCACTATTAGGCTTAGTGATTTTCTGTATGAACATTTTTCTTCTAGAAATCATACTGCAAAATTTTTAAATAGTTTATGCTATTTAAATACTAATATAACATATTGGCTTTTTACAATAAATATATATTTTTTTGGTTTGGAACTTTCTTGCCATATCAAAATTTTCTTTACTATATAAGCGATAATTACTATACAAGGGATAATAGTACCTGAAAGAAAATACTTAAAATTGGCAATAGTATGCCATTCACATAATTCAATACATTCTCATTTTTACCACCTTAACATAAAATGGCTGAAGCGTTTCATTATATTTTGAATAGAACCAACATACATGACATCAATACAAACTTCTAGAAGGACTGTAAATGAAAAAAGTCAGGTTAAATATGTTTGCTATGTGCTGATGGCAGAAAATGTGATAACACAATAGATCTTTCTTTGACATATTTGCTTTGAGCACAAAAAGCTACATTTTAATTTATTTTGAACGTTCACTGGCCGTTTTGCCAATAGAGATGGTGCAGGGCAGTTTCTAATACAGACTGCAAAGCTATTTTATAAAACAATTCCACAGGAAAAGAAAAGTGTAATAGGAAATGATTCAAACCTTTCAGAGTCCTGAAGAGGATAGGATCAGAGAGTGGCCCCACTCCTTTCGAATTTCGTGCTTGAATTCGAAAGTAATACATCGTGTCAAGGTTGAGATCCATGATTTGATGAGTAAGCCGATCACCACTGATTGTTTCCATAATCCAGTCATCAATTGGGATGTTCTTGTCCAAGGTATAAAATAAGATGTAAGCTGCATAAACAGACAAATGTGACTTAATTTGGTGTACTACACGTTGCAGTTCTGCTTCCAAACACCCATATTTCCCAAATGTAATTCACAATAATTATGAAATGTCCACAATCTATAAACTATTCAGTTTTGGAAGTAAAGTCTTTTTTCATAATGCAAGGATTAGATAATAATTGCTACGGTGTACAGAATCAGAAAATAGAATAAGCTATTAGAAATAAAAATTTAAAAATGTGTGCTTTCTGCTGCCTATAAATCCTGATTATTAGTTTGCTCTAATATGAAAGCATGATGGAAAATGTAAAACAGAGAAAACAAGTCTGTATAATTTTCTGTGTAGTCCAATGATGAAAATAAACAATATTTAATTTGGCTTGTGCTTAAATAATAAAAATGTATTGGAAGGTATAAAATGCCATGTATGTTTAAAGTGTTATATAAATAAAGGAACATATTTGATCACAGTAATGACTTAGTGAGTTTGCCAGGGACCACGTTGCTTTCCTTTCACAGATGATGAAGGTGACCCAAGCTGACTGGTAAAAGGTCTGGATGATATTCTCTACCACTGTACTATATATGGAGTTCTTTACCAGCATACTATTTCTCCCAGTGCAGTCTAGCTTGTCAAACAAAGAAGTACTGCTGGATAACTGTACACGATCTAGTTATTAACTCAGATATCAATAACCTATGTTGAGAAAGTACTATTTATTTTTTATGCTGGGGATATGTTACTTGAATGCCAGTTGTATACTCAGTCATGATAGTCTGATATGCAACCAAACAAACCCAGGGATTCCTGTCACATATTTATATTCTCAAATTATACTTAACCAACTTGTGACCTAGCTCTTTTTTAAAAACATTAATTAGCAACTTTTATATTATATCGTCAGATGAAACTGCAAAGGCACTCATCATAGGTATCACTGATAAACAAATGTTGATCTCTATCTCTGCCCCAATTCTGCAACGTTATCTATATACCTAAGGCTCTAAGTGTCTCTCGTTCTATGTATGCATCAAATACATTCTTTGTAAGTCATTTTAAGAACAAATGTCTTTCTTTGATTTATCTATTCTTTCCTTTTGAGTTCCTCTTGCCCCAGCTGGACTGAGGACCTTCACTCACAGGTCTTTGCAATGGTTATGGGTTATATCAGAGGGTTCTCAGACTCAGAAAATAGCCATGCACACTATGTACATCTCAGCACAAAACCTCGCTACAAGAAGACTGTTCTCAATACCACGATTATTTTTCCTTCCCGATTATCCCCACACCATTCCACCATTCCTCACTCCATCCAAATCCTACTCATCTATTAAAGTCTACTTTAAGCTATATCTGGCCTATGAAACCTTCCTCAATCACAATCTTTCCTCTCCATAAACATTGTAATATACTTCAATAGAGTAAAAACACATTTACAATTTTGTGTCACTCATCACTTAATCCCATAGTGCCTTTTAGAATTATGCCTGGGCTTGGGGGATGCATTGCTGGATATTTTATCCTTCTTATTATGTAGGATTAAGCAATGTACAATCTCCAACATCTGGAAGCCCATTTCTCTTAAATTTTGACCAATGCTGAAAACGTATATCTATTTGTATTGACCTCCACCTTTCTGCTAGGTTTGGCATTTCCCAAATATGCATAATCATAATAATTACCCGAAGAGTAGGTACAGATCATAAAATACAGACCCAAAGACAGGATATGTTGATTTAATACATGTGGTGAACAATCTTTGATGGCCACCAATTATCCTCACACTCTAGTAATGTCATCCCCTTGTGTATTCCTTTCTGTCTGAATGTAGATGGGTCCTAAGTCTTGCTTCTAACCAATAAAAGACAGAAAATGCAATGGAATATCACTTCTACAATTTTGTTACATAAGATCATGACATCTGTCTTACTAGCAGATACCAGACTCTCTTGTCTAGCCTTTGATGAAGACATCTGCCAAATGGAGAATACTCTGTGGCAGAAACTGAGGTGGTTTCTGGCCAACAACCAGTTAGAAATGGAATCATGACAATAATCATATAAGTTTAGAAGCAACTATTTCCCCATGAAACCAAAGATGAGACCTCAGCCAAGTGAACATCTCAATTTGCAGCCCTGTAAGAGACCCCAAAGCTCAGCTGTACTCAGATTCCAGACCCACAAAAACCATAAGGTAACAACTATGTGCAGTTTTAACCTGCTAATTTGTGGTAATATTGCTATGCAATAATAGACTTCAAATACTACAGGTCAAGGGTAACCTCAGTAATCTGCACCCCAAATGATTTCTGTGATCAAGAAAGGCTAGGAACCACTGTTTTAGTTGATTTGTGGGATCTATACATTTTTTGCATTTGTTGTGATGTCAATGATGCAGGTAGGAACGTCTTAAGATGCTGAGAGTTTTGAAGCTAAAAGCCTTACCAAGATAAAAAGTTCCACAAATCTTAAAAACTTGTATGACCCTTCTGTCTGTTACATATTAAACTTGGAGGTCTGTAACTCAAAAGGGATTATGAATATCATTTGACAAAGGAGTGGTTTTCTGTCTCATGTGTGTCCATTCCTTTGTAATTCAGCCCCTATGATCAACATCAATAAAACTGTCTCATATTATTTGAGCCAGAGCCGTCTCCAATCTTGTATGTGAAGATACGCACCCCACATCTCTATATCTATTGAAAAGAAGACCATGCTACCTGCTACTGGGTGTGTGTGTGTGTGTGTGTGTGTATACATACATACATTTCTGAGTCTTCATTTCTGAGTATACATTTCTATAAATATCTATATATTACTATGTATGTAGTATATCTAAAATGCATATATATGTTATAGATTTACATGAAGTATTTGCCTTCACTGTTTTTATCTATGTAAAAATTACTGAACATATATATATATATATATATATATATATATAGAGAGAGAGAGAGAGAGAGAGAGAAATAAAATAAATATATATATATCAAGTATAAAAATAACTGGAGCTATATATTCAGTTATACATAAAAGAAATATATATAATATTTGTATATATATTCTATTGTGTGCACGTCTTAACTCTTCAGAAGGCTAAAATCTTTTTTTTAGTTCAGGAGTCATATTACTTTTTTATTTCCCCCAAAATTTAATAAAATCATCTTCACAGAAGAGATATCAAAAACCACTTACTAAATGAAATGCTTTAGTCTGTAAGTACATAAGTTTCACATGTAAATGTTTATTGAAATTGTTAAAGTTTTTATGGGCTGTTTTAACTGCATGATGAAACTGGAAGATTAGAGAATTTTGCTCCCATCCCAGTTCAGCTACACTGACTCCTGATTTTCCTCATTTATCAGATGACAATAAAGTATTTGCCTTCACTATGTTTTTAATCTATGTAAAAGTTATTCACTTAAGCACTTAAAAATAACAGCTCTGGGATCAAACTAAAGTTAAAGATGCAGACACCAGTTTCTGACAATTCCAAATTGTATCTGAGCAAATTCCTTATATACGTGGTGAAGCCTACCCTTTTCTTAAAATTTGAGAACTGAGATGGGGAATAGAAACAGACCTCATCATTCAAAACTCTAAAAAATGGCCTTAGAGAACACAAACAAATTCTTTGCATGTGTATGTTTCGTATATTTGAGAGATAATAAATTCATAATTCATTATTGAAGCCTTACCTTATAAATTTATATATAATCACACAGGCTGAACACGTACTGGTTTCTCACTACCTTTCTGTGCTTGTATACTTACTCTCTGTCCAAGTCTCTGTCTGTTTTTTTTTTTTTGAGACAGAGTCTTGCTCTGTGATCCAGGCTGGAGTGCAGTGGCTTGATCTCAGCTCACTGCAGCCTCCACATCCTGGGTTCAAGTGATTCTCCTGCCTCAGCCTCCCCAGTAGTTGGGATTACAGACATTCACTATCATGCTCAGCTAATTTTTATATTTTTGTAGAGATGGGCTTCATCAGCCAGGCTGGTCTTGAACTTCTGACCACAGGTGATCCTCCCACCTCAGCCTCCCAAAGTGCTGGGACTACAGGTGTGATCTACCGTGCCTGGACTCTTTTTCCTTTTTTTTTTTTTTTTTTTTTTTAGACCTCAGAATCCCTCACTATCCTACAGGCACTTTTCCAGAGAAAGTAACAAAGGGAATAAAAAGATCTGCCTTTTGGAAAGCAACATTTAAGAAACAAGTGGAAGAAATTCCTGCAAATCAAACTGAGAAACTATACACTGAGAGTAGGAAGAAAAGGGGTTTGATGATTGTACAAAAGGAAGACAAATTAAACTAGACCATTGAATGACACAGAAAAAGAGTATAACCTTACCCATTAGACTGTATTAATAAGGAAACAGTCTCTGGAAGACATAACTCTTCTGTGTTGGTCTCTGATCTTAAATAGTGTTGACACTGCATTTATTGAGGCCTATGTTTCACATATCTGGCTATACAATAAGTCACTTGGGAAGCATTTAAAAATTACCATGCTCAGTCCCTTCTCATATGAATTAAATTAAAAATCAGTTGTAACTCACTGATTTAGTCTAGTAGAATACTAATAAGTTGGAGCAAAACATAGTGTAATAATTAAGATTATAAACCTGAGTTTTAAAACCTAGCTCTGACACTTCTTGCTTATTTGACTTTGGGCAAGCTATTTACTCAGGAAATGTCTAATCTTTTCATTTTAAAATGGAATAATAGAAACATGTAATCACTTACATCTTACTAAAGATCTTAGGAGAATGCCAAGCATATAATAAATGCTTAATGTATTTTGAATAATTTTCTTCTGAAAATGTCAGTCCAAATTCCTAAGTTGCCAGTTTAAGATCAGAGAATTTAGGCACTGGAATTATCTGAATTTCTTCCTTTTTTGTTTAATCTTTTTGAGTACTTATATTTAAAAATTGATGATCTGGATTCTGTGTAAAGCCCATTAGTAAAGCCTCATCCTAAAATGGATTTCAAATTAGAATAATAATAGCCAATTTGTTTCAGTGCTCACTGCATATCAGGAACTTTTCTCAGCACTGTATTATAACAATTCTTCTGGTGTGGTTCTATTACTATCATTATTTTATAGGTAAGAAAGTAAGGAAGTGGGATTTAAGGATGTTAAAAGACTTCCTCATGTGTCTCCCTTTGAAGCCTGGGTTCTGAACAGCCCTGCTCTACTGCCTGCCGTACACATGAAGGATTTAGGAAAACAAAAAAATACAGAGGTTACATGAGAGCACATCCCACCTTGGCACACATCTACCTGGCCACATTGAGAAAGAGCTCACTATTTTTTTTACTTATTATTATGATTTTAATTTTTGCACTTCTATGGGAAGCTGAGGATAGCAAATTTGTGCCCTCTGCTTAGTGGTATAGTATTTTGAATATTTTATCATTCTATTTTTGGAAGTAATTTGAATCAAGGAATCAAAATACACATAAAACAGAAATTCTCTTAAGGATTCTTAGTGTTTGCTCTTTGTTAAATTGAGTCAAAATATCTTAACTTGATAATACAATTTTGTTTACATAAATGAGCTAGGCTTTTAAAGGCAAAAAGTATTGCTCCCATGCTTTTATTTTTCCATTGTGAGAGAATGGATTTTTAACTGTAAAATCCATTGAATGTATAATTCTAAGTAAAGTATGTGGACAAGCTTTCTTATATATGCACTGTGATTTTGGCATATACAATTTTATTACTTAGATTGATTTGCATTTCTTAATATGGGCTAGACTTCTATTTCTTCTTTCCTGAAGAAGCAAAATTAAGCTTTCTTTCAGAGTTAAAAACTTATTCTATTGTTCACATTGGCTGACAAGATTTACTTAAATAAGAGTGGAGAATTCAAATGAGTGGAGAATACGACTTACTTTTTTCTTCGCCAAAACCATATATTTTTCTGTTAAAACTTGTTTTTATTTTGACAGCTTTGGTTCTGTTTTTTGTTCTCCTCAAACTTATTATCTGTTGATTTCCCATAAGCTTATGAATAACTGTTTATAACAAAAAAAATATAAAAAAAACAAAAGCTACAGAAATACTGACATAGAACCAATGAAAAGAGATGACAACAATGAGGGGAAAAAAGAAAACTGGAAGAAGCCAGCCTCAGTTTTAAAAGATCTGGCGCACTGACAAGTGAACATATAAGGTCTTGGGGAAATTTTATGCCTCTCTTCTTTTTCCATATTTGTCAGCTCAAATAAAAATTCTGTTTGCTATTGCACTAAGAGCAATTTCCTAGAGAAAACAAATCTTCAACTTAAATTTCAATCACATTTGGAATTTTCACATTATCTTTTCATTTTGCAAAATTCAGAAAGTAAATTACATAAAGTAAGTATGCCATCTGAAAGTGCAATTTCCATGCTTATCTCTCTGTATCACAGGATGGCTGAATTACTTTGTTAATTTATAATAGTGCTATCTAGCTCTTGTATGCAAAAAAAGAAGGAAAAAGGAGTGACTCTTATGTGTTCCTAACCTGATGGTTCCAGTTAATTAGACTATAATGTTCACATTTTGAGTTATACAATATTTTTCATAATAATTATATGCTATGGAGACATCTATTAAAAGCCTAAAGTGATCATTTAAATGCAAAATCTCTGATAGAACTCCATTATATTTTTCATACTAAATTAACATTACAGGCTTTTAATGGATGCTTTAATTAGGCATTGATGTTATCAGCAATATTTGGCAAAATAAAATCTGTCACTGTGAAATATTCATTATGTTCAATTTCTGTCAGTCAATATTAAGTGTTTTGTGAACTTTATGATTTCAGTAAGAAGCTAAAAGCTAAGTGAGAAACTAAAAATCCCCAAACTTTGTTATGTGCCATACAAAAATTTAAAAAAACTACAGTCATTAAGCATCTTTTGTGTTTCATAATTGACAAACAACCAGCTTCTTTATAGACATTTATACTCAGGGCCACTCTATTAGGAGGTTGTCTTAGTGCTTCAGAGAATGAAAAACAAAAAGGTATCTCCTAATTGAAATACATAGCTGTCATGAAGCAAATCAAATGAAGAGTGTGTGTGTGTGTGTGTGTGTGTGTGTATGCACCATTAGAAGAATTCCACAGTCAAAAGGGGAAAAAAGAGACAATCAGAAAGGGTCATGGAGTCAGCTGAGATGCAGAGACAGAAAAATGCCACACAAAAGGCAACAGTAGCTCATGTAGGAGGCAAGCAATTACAGGTCAAGGCAGAGCTATGCTGGGAGAGAAAGTGGAGAGGCTTACCAGTAATTTTCCCATTGGCTTCCAAGGGAGGCTGCCAACTGACAATGACGGCACGAGGCTTCCCTTCCCTGGTAATGACTGTCAAATCCTTGGGAGCAGAGGTCGGGGCTGCAAGGTGAGACAGAGACAAGACCTTGTCATTGGATGTGAAAGAAAATAAACATTGGTGGGACTTTTCATCACGATATTGACATTCAGAATCTATCGAGAAGTGTATCATGTTTATTTTGCCATTTACAATTTATTTCAAGGATTTGAATTAAATAAGCAAACAAGGATACAAAAATTAATAATTTTATGGAAATCAAATGATTCCCAAGGTGTGACTATAGAGAGCAGAAGAGAGTACGTGTGACTATGAAGGAGAAAAGTACAACTGGTATTTCAAAAGGGCTCACATTAAAAATATAGTAATCATTATAAGAACGAAGAAATGTATACTTAGTGAGACTGGTGATTACATATCTTTTTTATTTTCGTCTTTTTTTTCTGGTTTTTTTTTTTTTTTTTTTTTTTTTTTTTTTTTTTTTTTTTTTTTTTTTTTTTTTTTTTTNTTTTTTTGAGACAGGGTCTTGCTCCATTACCCAGGCTAGAGTACAGCGGTGCAATCATAGCTTACTTCAGACTCAATCTCCTGGGCTCAAGTGATCCTCCCGCCTCAGCCTCCCGAGTAGCTGGGTCTCCTGTCATAAACCACCCCTCTTGGCTAATTTTTTATTTTAATTTTTGTAGAGATGTGTCTTACTAGGTTGCCAGGCTGGATGATTATGTGTCTTCCAGTGAACTCTGTTACAACTGTAGGCAATTATAAATAAAAATGTCATCTAATTCTATAATTCCTTAAAAGCCAAAAAGCATTTTAAAATGAGTTAAAACTGATGTCAAAATATCTTTTTTTTCCATTTATTTATTTTATTGCATTTCAGGTTTTGGGGTAGCTAGGTGACATATTAGGCATCTTCTAAACCAACAGGAAGGCACAAATGAGAAATTAAAATGGAAGACATAGAAAAAAGTCTATGAATGTCTTAGTATCAATTCAACAAGAAGTAAGACGGCATGAAGCCCTGCTCATAAGGCCATTTTTTCTACATGTACTCAACACAATTCTAAATATTTAAAGGTGGCAGCAAACTGGTTAAGCTAGTCCAGCATCTTCCTGGCTTCTTCCAATCTGCTTTCTCACTCTCGAAGTTTTGGGAGACAGTTCTCCTTCTGCGTAGCTCACAAGTGCCCAAGCCTGTTATCCATAGCATCTTCATTACCCTCAGTCTAACAAAGGCAGATTCGGAACATCTATGTTTGGCTTCTGGAGGAATTCAATGGTCTCCACATAAACATTATGTGTATAAGATAGTTAGAAATCCGTCTCTAGCCCTGAACTCATCTTCACTCTAACTATGCTCCTTGATGCTACTGTTGGTCATATATTGCAGAATCTGGACATTATTAGCACTTTATTTCCAGTATCTCTTTCTTCTAAATATGAGCCAAATAAAGGAGACAACAGTCATTGCCATCTATCATACTATTTTCTTTCCAACACCCTAATCCTGAAAGTCACTGGAATTCCAGGTTAACCAAACTTGCACTTAAGTTTAATTCTTGACAATGTACTTACTATATTTACGTTTTCAAAAAAGGAGGAGGAGGGATGGAGAAAGAGAAATAGAAGTGAAGGAGGGAAAGAAGGAGAAGAAAAATAGGTCCAATGTAGTTGATCCCTGAGTAAAGAGACTGCATATATATTAATACAGTATAAAATATGTGATATAATATGATATAATATAATATAATATATTAGGTCCAATGTAGTTGATCCCTGAGTAAAGAGACTGCATATATATTAATACAGTATAAAATATGTGATATAATATGATATAATATAATATAATATATATGGTTTAATGAAACCAGATCAGGACATTCTTGTAGGAAACGCAGATTAATTATGGCAAAACACTAAAAAGACAAGACTGTATCAAAGAAAGATTATTCTCACAGAGAGTTCATTTAGGATATTTTCCCAGCTATGGATAGGAAGGTAAGAGATACAGTCACAAACTAACTTAGATTAGTATATATCAAACATAATAAGGAATTTTCCAGATATGGAAGTAATTAAAATCTTTGTCATTTTTGCTAGTGAAAATAGCCTGTTTTTTCTTAACTCTGTGAAATTCAAATTGATGTTTGTTTAAAAAATAGTCAAATGATTACAATGCTGAATCCATTACATATTCAAAAAGGATAAAGTGACTTTTCAATTTTATCTATCCATATAATACATTGAAAAGTTGGTTGTTTACAAAATCTAATAATCAACCTAATTCAGGAGCTGTGTAAGCTTTTATTTTTCCTCAAGTCATTTTAATATTGGTGAAAAAGAATTTGGTATTGGAATTAATGACCTAAATGTCTAGGATTATCATAAGAACTGCATGATGCTCCTTAATACTTGGAAAATAATATGGCCCTCACAACTTCAATAATCCCTACTAAGTTAAGGAGAATTCCTCTGGCTTGCTCTTCTCCAAATCATGAGTTCTTCCTGGAATGATTTTTAGAAATTGTTCATTGACTACCCATTCTCCTTGGAGTAAATATAAATAAATGAAAATAAACACCAGGACCTCCAGGATTTATATTCTACTTTCTTTTATGTGCTTCATTCCCCTTGTTGTCCCATCAACACTGTGCTCAAGTCAGTTTGAGCCAATCATAATTGCCTCTTGAACCCATCATCTTTCGGATGGCTGCTTGAGTATGTTTGAATATGAGTTCTCCATCCTTTGGAAGTAGCTGGAACAGGTATGTAATGGTTCAACTAAGTTACAGCTCAAATCTCACTTATGCTGTGAAACTTTCTATTATTTTTCCAGACAGAATCTATACTTTGCTTGCTCTGATTTCAACTTGTTCACGATTTTGTGATTATATTTCTGATTTTACTTCAGGACTTTTTATAAAAAATATGTATATTTTTCTTCTTTATTGAATCACAATTCTCTCAAAGACACAGACTATATTCTCCTTACCAAGTTCTTATCTCAAGGCATAACGATTATAAATGAACATTATCAAAAACCTTTAATATCTTGGTCCACTAGACAAGCACTGCCCTCTGATTTCTTTGGCTCTCAGTCTTTCCCATACTTGTATTTCTTTATTAAATGCATGAATGAAAGGTAACATTCAAGTTTCGGAAGATTTCAGCCATGGGAATTGTACTGGGCATTTGTTACTTGACTATCCAGCATCCCATCCCCTCCTCTTCCTTTTAAAAAAGGACTTGTTTATTCTCTTCGCAAAACAAGCTTTCCTCTGTATCATGAAAGCTTGGTAACAATATCAGTTGGGAGTTTTATGATCTTATCCCATCTTCTCCTTAGCTGTGTGATCAACTGTCTCAAGAGATCCCAATAATATTCTCTTTTCTGTGAAACTGAATCTACATACAAATACATTAAAAAAGGTAGAGTCAAATTATTATTATGGCAGCACCTTGAAGGGATAGACCAATAGTTCCTTATTTCTACAGCCTAGGAAAAATAAGGCTGATGTCTGTCCCTTTCTAAGGCTTAATTATTTAAGGTGCCCTTCCTGTCATTTTACTTTTACTTCAGTTAACCAAATTCAAATGAGGCATTCATCATCTGGAGAGAATGAAATGTTTGATTTCTAAAATTTTCCAGCCACCCCTATCTTTATTATAAGCCATTTCAGCACATAATGGTGTAGCCCCATGCGGTCTTTATTTTACTGCAGAATTAGAAGCACACTTTAGAGTTATTTTATTCCCTGAATTTCCTTCTCACAGTTATAAAATCTGCAGACACTTGTGAATTCCTTCTTGCTTCTCATCATCACCCAGGGATCCTATCCATGGACTATTTACACCTTTGTCCAGATTATAATCTGATTTGACAATCACCTTTTCTACTAACCACATTGTTAAAAGTTAGCATCTTTTTTGTTAGCAATGGGTCTCACCACTGGTGTCCCTACAAGGCTAGGCAGATGAGAAATCAATAGGGTGCATGTATCAAGTCAGATACTGGTGTGCATTTTATGTTTATTAGGGGGAAAATGAATGAATTTGCTTGCATTAAGATGAAAGTACTACTACTTCTCTTTCACACAGGGAAGGCCAGATTTCTTCCTATTTCACATTTATCTACATTCATCCCCTTTCAAGTAAAAAGGAAGAGCTGACTGCTTATTGTGTCTAGTAGTATGTATCTCATCCAGCTGGTCTTATTCACCCTAAGAAGCTGTGAACATTCTGCATTTAGGGTGGAATTCTGAGAAGAGATAATAACAGGTAAAATAGAAAAATAGGATGTTAAAATTAAGTTAGGTCAACTAAAAAGCTTCTCGTTGAAAGGAATATCCACAAATATGTAAAAAAATTCTCACTAGAACTCTAATAGTTAAGATAATAGTTGAAAATAAAAATTAGAACTGCAATGCCATGGCACAAATTCTAATGGAAAGAAAAATTCAACTTACCCAGGAAAGAGCTTTACTGGCATATTTTCTTTAATTTGAAAATTGGTGGTATAGTTTACCCACAAAAATGATATATCATGAAACCAATTAAAAAAACGTGTTAAGCCCTGGATTCTTCAGAAGTTGAATTTCTGTGAACTATAAATGTCAAGTACACTGCATCCTTGTTAAGGTTATAAACTCTACATTTATGATCCATAGTAAATGTGGCCAGTGAAAATTACAGTGAATTGCATTACCCTAGCTTTGAACTATTTAAAATTGCATAAAGGTCTTCTATTATGTTACCGCATTTCCAAAGAGGGAACAAGACTACCTGGAAACTCCTTTCCATATCCAGCCAAGGTTATTTACAGCAAATATCCATGAGACTTGAGTTGTAATGCAATGTTTTGTTTTGTATCTATTTTTTTTTTAAATGGGAAATACCTACGATGACTGTTGTTTAAAGACCCAACTGTTTTGGACGGAGTTCAATGGATGGATATCTGTTCTTTACTTAAATGTAGTGAAAAAAAGATTTATAGCCAGATTTCCTGAGTAAATGCCCTAAGGAAGCCATGTACTAGTCATGAAAGCAGATTACTTAAGCCATGGGAGATTCATTTCTGTCCTAGAGTGAAGAAAATACTATTAGATATAAAAATGCTATAAACTATAGAGGATGGAATATTTCATATAGGATAAGGTATAATTGAGACACCATAGGGAACACATGTTCTAATTTCCACAGAACCTGGGAAACGCCATGATCAAGTGTCAAAAGTAGACATTTCCTCACATACCTGCTTCATACGTGGTGGCATGTGCCGTCATGCTCCAAGTACTGGACCTTCTGTTTTTTGTTACCATGACTGAGAATTCATACATTGTGTTTGGTTTGAGGCCTGTTGCTGTGTAACTTAGAGATGTTGTGTCTTCTGACTATACAAGTGGGAAACAGCAAAGAGATAAAAAATAAACTCTATCAACTTGGTTAATCAAGGCATGTAAAAAGGCTGTTAAATAAGCCAGAACAAAAGTAATCTACTCCCAAACAGCAGAAGAGTACAGATTAGCATTGACTCGACCTCCCATCTATTAACCAGTTCACTCAGGCTGGTTATACATATAAACTATAACCTATAAAATTAGGTATTATGGTTGTCCAAAGGGGTTACTAGATAGGAAATTTTCTTAGGTAAGGTATGTTGTAAGTTCTAACATGTTAAAGCATATTTTCCGTATGATCAGGCGTATAAGACTATGCCTCTTATAAATATCAATTTGTGCTTTGTATTTAGATATCTTTTTCAAAGTTAAATATTTACCTTTTATTAAAGAACCAGGGCAACAGGACACATTCCACTCCCTTCTGTCAACACAATTTTTGAAATTTTCTGCATTGAACTTAGTTTCATTTATAATCAAAATCTGGGTTTTTTTTTAAACGTAAGTTTTAACGTTGTATATGTTAAATAGACCATTGTTATTATTTTCCACTGGTAACAAAGTTAATTTATTAGAGTTCTAAGGCTTATCATATTTTTCAAAAAGCCTTTCAGGTTGAAACTTTTAGGGCTTCCAGTAGCTATTTACATCTTAGAGAGAAAATGAGACAAAAGCAATGCTGTGTCATGTGGTTTTTGTTCTTTCTGCAGAGTTCACATTAAACAAACATTTAAGGATGGTAACTAGAGCAATTGATCATGGAAGGAACAGCAAATTGGATAAATACTAAAGGATTACGTTGGTGTTCAACGTGGTGTTGGTATTATTTAAGTCTTCTAAATCCATTCATGTCTTTTAAATGACAAGTTAGAAATATTTTAGTAGCAAGTAAATTATAGGTCTTTACTGCTTACTCAAGAAATCAAAATGGTAATAAAGACAAAATATGTTCCAAAGTTTAATACATTAAAGTATGTTTTCCATATAAGCAGAAAAATTTGAGACAATTTCTCTTATAAATATCAACCTGTGCCTCGTGTTAGGTGTCTTTCTTCAAAGTTAAATACGTTTGTTTTTAAGCTTATGACATTTATTATCCACTTATGCCTAAAATAATTAAGCAAAGCTATTTTTCCCCACTCATATCATATCTATCTCACCCTTACTGCTGGAGGATGGGATGTCTTTTTTTTAAAATTATTCTACAATTAATCCTTCTTAAGTTATAGGTATGAAAATCTTATATTTCATTATAATACCAAATAAATATGTAACTATACTAATAGCATTTCAATGATGTGTCTATTCAGCATTTTAAAGTAAAGACCTCAAATATTTATCAGAAGCCCTGCTTAAAAATAATTGTAGGTTGGGCACAGTGGCTCAGTAAGCACTTCGGGAGACTGAGGCAGGTGGATCACCTGAGGTTAGGAGTTCAAGACAAACCTGACCAATATAGTGAAATCCCGTCTCCACTAAAAATACAAAAATTAGCTGGACGTGGTGTCATGCCCTTGTAGTTCCAGCTACTTGGGAGGCTGAGACAGAAGAATCGCTTAAACCTGAGAGTCAGAGGTTGCAGTAAGCCAAAATCAGGCCACTGCACTCTAGCCTGGGCAACAGAGTGAGACTCTGTCTCCAAAAATTAAAAAAAAATGGTTTTAAAAAAAACTGTAAAAATATGTGCTCTAAATAAATGTAAATATATTTGTATACAATGAGGAAAATGAAATTACATCAAATAAAACACAAAGTGGTCAGTTAGTATCTGAAATGCGGATATATTACTTCCACTTTTGCCTTCCTTCATCATGAACACCTTTAAGCCTTAGAAATGGAAACAAATGGTAGAAATAAGGCAAGAAGAAACATTTTAGGTAAGAGAAAAGAATCATATCTCAATAAAACCAGTTTCTGGGCACAGGTATCACTGGCATTGGAGAGGCCAACAAGTAAGATCATCTTTGTGTTCTAGATTGACACCTTTGCGTTCTATGAATTTACTGAGTTTTCTCCAGGCCTTATAGAAAGCTACTGCTTATCTTAAAAAGCATAGAAATACTGTGAAAAACCATGGCCAGTTATCGTTGCGAGCATAAAATAACCAGATAGTACCTCTCCAAGCCATACTTTTCTTTTTTTTATTTTGAGATGAAGGTTTGCTCTTATCACTCAGGCTGGAGTGTAACGGTGTGGTGTCGGCTCACTGTAACCTCCGCCTCTTAGGTTCAAGCAATTCTCATGCCCAGCCTCCCAAGTAGCTGAAATTACAGGCACACCCATCGCCATGCCCAACTAATGTTTTTATTTTCAGTAGAGATGGGGTTTCACTATGTTGGCCAGGCTGGTCTCGAGCTCCTGACCTCAGGCGATCCATCCGCCTCGGCCTCCCAAAGTGCTGGGATTACAAGTGTGAGCCACTGTGTTTGGCCTGAGCTTTGTTTTTTTTTTTTTGCATGTAAAATGGAGACAATCATAGCACTGATTTTGGCCCAGAGAAAGTATTAAATAAATATTAGCTACATTATTTCATGCATTTCCTCTTGTTGTACATAATTTAAGGCATGTGTTACATGCTCCATTGAGTTGTATACAGTTTGAGAGCTGAGACTGAGTCCTGCACAACTTCATATCCTCTGTAACATCCGTGTTATAACTAGGAAGCACTAGTCAATATTCGATGAATATATTTTGAATAGAAGTTTGTGCAAAACATTATATAATTAAACACTTTAATATAAAAAATTATAGAAAATATCTCCATATGATCAGGAAAAGTAATACAGAGTTTTAGACAATCAAAACATGAGCATCTGTATTATAACTTGATTTGGGACTAAATGTAACAAGAAGGGCACTCCTGTGGGGAGATCCCTGGATGATGCCCTTGGGTTACCTGCAATACAGCTCTAGTTTAATGAGAAATTTCTTTCAAGTTATATCACCTAACTCTGTCTTCATACACACTACTTAAGAAGAATCTTAGTTTTTACAGTAGGTATGAACATTCCCATCATATAGATGAGACAAATGAGACTGAGCAGGTTAAGTTGCATGACAGGATGTCGCAAAGTCAACCCTTGAGCGAAGGTCATGCGGCTCCATGTATGTTTTGTGTGTTTGTTTCCTGTCTTGTGTATGCCCTGCCTACCTGTGAAAGCTGCAGTGGAAATGAGATAAAGTAAGACACAACATTAGCTTGAAAAGTGCAAAGCGAAAACTCAAAGAATCTATTACCATTATTTCTAAAATTTAAATTTCTTGTATATCTTTCTAGTTTCCTCTAACCCTCCTCATATTAGGGTGTAGATATACATAGAAAGAGGGAGAGATAATATATACATTAGTAATTGAAAGCCTTATGTCAGGGAAAATGAAGAGAAGAGGAACAGATAAAATCTTTTTGGTAATTCAGTAATTGAATGCATTTTAGTAATTGAAAGCCTATGTCAGGGAAGATGAAGGGAAGAGGAACAGTTAAAATTTTTTTGGGTTGGTTCTCACCTCACAAGCACTTTTTGTGAGATTCAATAATTCCATGTCTGCTGTACTAACTATTCAACTGAAATAATTTGCTTAAGGAAATTTTGGAACTCAAGCCATTCTGGAGAAAACAATCATTGTTCCTTAGAACATTTCACATTCTGGCAAAGTAGCTATGGCCATTCTGTGAAATGAATGTATCTACAAAGTACAGCAATTACAACATAAAATTTTTAAAGTGGAGAAAGTAGTCTTTTAAAAGTAAACAGAGAATTGGGTAATCTATAAAAAAGAGATTTTTTTTAATGGTCTCATATGTTTCGTTGGTTGTCTTTTCTTATAATGTTATCTTTATTTATAGTTCTGTTGAATCTTAAATCTACTACTGTAAGGAGATGGGTAGGGTACTTACAACATACCTTATATCAATGATACTATTTAGACTTGCCTGGAGAGTTTTTCCAAACACCTCACCTAACAGGGCAGTGGTACCAAAGAAAACTGCCTTTAAATGATTTCAACTAAAACGTGATTTATGATGAAATGTGAATGGTATGCCATTTAAAAGTTGAAAGACACCAGAGGCAGATACAGCATGGCTATAAACAGAAAGAGGCAGACTTACAGAACTGGTGGTGGGATTTTGCTGTAGGTCCAGGATGGGCATTAGAAACATCCTCAAGATAGTTTCATCCCCACAAAATCACCACTAGCTAGAGGCTGAATTCAGGAGGATAGTAGTTCAGTAAAAAGAACATTGGCTGAAGTATCAGGAGATCTAAAATCTCCTCAAGAGCTGCCCCAATCAAGTGGTTAAGAGAATACAAAAGGAGTAGGAAGAAGACAGTGTGCCAGGTTTGAACTGTTTGATTTCTTAGTCGTGGGGCGGCATGTATGCTCTTATTTCCAAAACTGACTTCTTCATTCCCAATCGGTATCTTATGAATGTTTAAGTTTTAAATGTGTTTTTATACATTACATCTCTTGAAGAACTTATTCTTCTAAATTTATCCCTAGATCTGAGTGTATATTCATCATAAAATTACACATAATAAGTAACAATGACTACATCATGTTTTCTTTCAAAATTAACTGTCTCTATGATGCAGTACCTCTCTAGGTACATAGTAGGTGCTTGACAACTACTTGTTGATCTCATTTTAGTCTACATTTGTGTATTGTCTACATACACTATTGTAGCAGTTTTTAGAGGTAACAAAATTATTTTAGTATATAACTAGTTGTTACAATCCCTGAGGCTGGCTGGTAGAGATTTGAAACTGGTAATGACTGTCTTAAATACGTATCCCTAAGGAGTTCTTAAAGAGTTTGTGAGATGACTCTGTGATAAGGACAAGAACAGAGAGCTGGTGTAATTCATATTAGCTAAAGGGAAATATGGATTGTGAGTTTTCTTTACCGCACGAGGGTGTTTTCAAGGCTAAATGAAGTAGATGTTAATGGCTTAGAGTGCTAAGGTTGTTATAAAAAATATCTTCAAGTTATCTATTCCCAGTTATATTCACTGAAAGATGGGTCTCTGTGACACTAATAGGGTCGCTTCGGAATCTATCTAGATTCCATATGAAAACATAGATAACAAAATCTATCCAGAAAATTAACATAGATCTCTGCTATTTTCAAGGGACAATGACATTCTCTTGTACAGAGTCAAATCATTTACACAAACTCAGCATCTGGTGAAAATCGAATAACATTTTACAATGCTTGATGTTTTCCTACCTTGCCTTAGAATCATTTCCTAAAATATAATTATTCTCATATTAATTTTAGATACTGAGTTATTAAAATGCTTTGTTTTTCCACATAGACACACAGCAGCAAAATGACCCATGACGGTCCAGGAGGCATTTAAAACAATGCATTAATCAAATGTCAGTTCATTTTAAATTTCATGCTACCAATTAGAACTTCACCTTGTATTTTGCACTCGCAGAAAAGCTGGTTCTCCACCGGACGGTGTAAAGTCGCACCTCAGATGTCTTTTGGTTCTTAGGGACAGAGTTGTCTGCCCAGCTGACCCTCACGGCATCATGGGTAAGAGCCACAGCCTGTACACCTACTGGTGGGAGCATGGGGGTGGAGAGATCTGGGACCGAGGTGGGGAAATCATCAAGCAAAGGATAATAATCAACTGGGTCAGTGGGATCTGGGTTTAAAAACCCACCAAATGAAACAAACAAATAAATATGTAAATAAAAGCGTTAAAAAATAAATATCAGTGGTAACACATCACAATGAGTTAAATGCATGGCAATAATGATGAAAGGGAACATGAGAAGAACAGAAAAAAATGTAATTAATTCAATCAGAAAACACATTAGAAACAGTATTGCTATATTGCAAAAAAGTAATTGAATATTTTCTATAATTTACTAATTCCCTTAGAATGATTGTATCAATTTAGCTGTCACTTCTGCTTATATATTTTAAAGACCATTTTTTTTAACATTGCACATTGCTTCCTAAAAGATCTAGTTATAGAATCTATCAGTTTTATTACCATATAATTTAAAATAAGATAAAAAAGGGGGTTCTGGTTTATTTCTTCCTGCAAAAAATTGCTTGTCTAATACCTATGTTTTTGTTTATTTTCTCCTCCGTCTGTAACTTAATAGGGTTTCTCTAAGGTTTTCACTGTTGTTTAGCTTATATCTGCAAACACATTTTCTAGGCAAGAAACAAATAATAAAGAACAAAGTACCCTGACATCCACAGCAACCTGTGTGTGGCTGTGATTGCATAAAGTCAGAGTGACCAAGTACACATGATCCCATGGATCAATTATATATTTGATAATTAAGTTTCAGACAGCACGTGGTTTGTCAGGCTTTCCTAGATTGGAATCCTTGAAAATGTAGAAGTGTGATTTTACTCACATTCTCACAGAGTAATTAGCTAAGTTTTTAGTTTCAGTAGGAGTTTCCATACTCCACATTACTAAAATTTCGTATTATTGAATGAGAAGACAGGATTAACTACCTACGGACTTACAAGATTTGCAAGGAGGTATATACATGCTTTGATCCATAACATAATGGGAATCTGTATAATGCTGTGTGTGTTTTTACAAAATTCTGCAAAACACCTTGTAATCATGTGTATGCTGGGATATCATCAGAATCAGAGAAGATTGTTTTTTAGTCATAGTAATAGTCTAACCTTGAGCATTGATTACTTAAGACATTTACACTTAAAAATATCTTTATATTATTTAATGCATAGTCTAACAAAAATAATAAGATATTATAATACAACTCTCAGGCTGCACATATGAAGACATTTGGGGAGATGAGAACTACTGAAATACTTGGTGTCTACAGCAGCATAATACTGGGTGTATTTTTTTCAACAGCCTAAAGTGGAGTGACTGCTGGCTGGTTTTGATGATTACTTCACTTTGTCCACTGCATTTCAAATGCCTATCCCCCATTCATCACCCTGTTTTCCAATGAATTATTTAGTAGTTTACTAGTCTGTGGTCTTTGGAGCAAAATATAAAACTGAAAACAAAAACAGAAAAAAAGAAGAGAAAGTGAAAGTGAGAGAGAGAAAGTGAAAGAGTGAGAGAGAGAAAGAGAGCTGTGTTTAAAATGTAATGACAGAGCCCAGGCTTTTTATCTTCTTCAATGTCTCTTTTTAAAGGGCTCCTTTAAACTCAAATGGATTTATAAAATGATGAAGGGGGAAGAGAAGACATTGAAGTCTCCACAAGGATCACAATCATTCATCAGGTTTGCATAGCAGTGGAAGACATTTTTGCTAAATTAATGTAGGTGCTACCTTGCTTTACTTGTTTCTATTTTTAGCTGGCTTTACAAGAAGAATGGGATACACTTGGGTAAAATTTTCTAATTTACAAACTCCTTTTTTTTATCTATCCATTTTAGTGGATTACCCTCTTTGTTTTCTTAATCCAGTTTCATTGGTAAACACATATTAACTTCATGGTTTTTCACAGGTGCTATACATAAGGTTTTGAAATAGGGTGATTCTACTTCAAGAAATGCTAATAGTCAATCCTACTATTTCTGATTTTAAAGGAGTATATTATTCATGACTATTGTTATTGAGTTTCTTGGAAAGCTCCAAAATGCTTCTCTCAAATTTCAAACAAGGGTGTTTGTTGTATTTATTGATGGACTTACACAGTCCAGAAATTTCTATCCTTGGCCAAGTGTTTTTTTCCCATTTTATGGATTAAATTTTTTTTCAGCTGTGGCTTGTCATTCTACTTGACACTTCCTCCAGAGCTATGCTAATACAAAGGCCAGTAGTTATATGAACTATTTAAGTTTAAATAAATTAAAATTAAATTGAAAAATTCACTTCTTGTATTGCACTAGGCAAATTCAAGTGTTAAATTGCTACAAAAGCCTAGTGTCTGATGCAGATATAGAGCATTTCCAGCAAAGCAGAACATTCTCGTACACAACAAGCACAGCTATTAATGCATATTGCATATATTAATTGTCTTTTTCTCTCAGGTCAGAAACTATTAATATTTGAATAATTGAATTTAACACATTCTTTTGTTGTTACACAACTTTTTTTTTCTTTCTCTTCCTACTCCTGGGTGCTTTATATGCTGCTGACTGAGTGGTTTCATTCAAAAAAATTGAAAAAAAATAGTTTAGTAAAAGACAAAAGATAGCCTCAAAGCTTTTGCAAAGAAATTCATTTGATTCCTAACAGGTGTTTCCTTAAGTGCCTATAAATGTTCAGTCATTATACTAACGTTCAAAACGACCTTTAGCTTGGTGTGGTGACTCATGCCTATAAACTCAACACTTCGGAAGTCTGAGGCAGAAGAATCACTTGAGACCGGGAGTTCACTACCAGCCTGGGCAACATAACAAGACCCCATCTCTAAAAAAAATTAATAGTAATTGCCAGCTATGCTGGTGCACACCTGTAGTCCCAGCTACCCAGGAGGCTTAGGTGGGAGGATCACTTGAGTCCGGGAGGTCAAGTCTGCAGTGAGCCATGTCTGCACCACTGCATTCCAGCTTTGGCAACAGAATGAGACCCTATCTCCAATAATATATATATATATATATATATATAAATAAAATATATGTTAATATATATGTAATATATGTTTATATATATATGTTAATATATATGTAATATATGTTAATATATATATTATATAATGTAAATGTAAATATATGTAATGTAAATATATATGTAAATATATTATATAATATATGTAAATAAATAAAATTAAACTTTAATGCCATTTGACATGGGATTGTACTTCATTTAAACATTGAAAAAACAGCTGAAAATAAGCCAATTCAACAGTATGTTTTGTTCGTCTTCTGATTTTTGTCCCCTTTTCTTCTCCAGGCTCAAGATAGCTTGTCCTTACAATAAGAAATAAAGGGCTTTACAGCAAAATCTAGACTCTTAATGCATTTGGCCAGGTGAGACTTTCCGCAGCCCTAATAGTGATATTCCCAGTATGGGAAGAGGCTCCAGAGCTCACCAATATCTGTGAGCATATGTGTATAGAAAACTCAATAACCTGATGCTTATTCTAGTTTGATGTTTTATTGCCTGTGATATATTTTGTAGTTACTTTATATAGGCCCTTGTTCAAGACTGCTCATGGGACTCCTTTGCAGAAGCTTAGAGACAGAGGATGTCTCCTACATGGCACTGACATGTTTGTTAATGGTTTCCTTAACCTTTGATTTCATTTATTTGTCCTTTGTTTTCCATGACATGTGGAAGCACAATAAAATAATTCAGCCACTTTCAGAAAAAGTGTTTTCTTTCCTTTGAAGAGGGCTGGATTCAAGCATTTTTCTCAAACCTTTAATTGGCTTTTCTCCAATAATAAAATTCCTCACACAAATTCCAACTTTTAGTGTTATTTCAATTCTCAGTCCCATTAGGATCTGAGTCATCAGAAAACAAAAATTGCCTGGATCACTGGTGTTTCAGACACCACTTTGGGAATGCCATATGCTAGAATTAATGCAACGTGTACTAAGAAGAATGGTTCTTTCTGAACAACTTACTTTCGGAATCTTTGAATTCTTTCACCTTTATCAGTTTCTGATTGAAAAGTGATTTTTATTTGCCACCTCACTGGTCATTCCTTGTGGGCATTAGATTTGGTAAGAGAATAAGAGCTTGAAAAGACTGACTGTAGTATCATTTGGCATGGCCTGATCACAAGTGCCAAGTCACCATGGCAATGAACAACTCCTGGGATCTTATAACATAAGGAGGACAGAGATGATCACTAAAGGAAAATTATGGGACACAATGGTGCAGCCAAAGTGGCCTGTTTGTTTGCTCTCAAAGAATCGTGTTGCTGGCAGAGCCAGAGAATAAGGTCTTTATTCTCTTCATGAAAATCCCAGACACCCATCATGGTAATGTCTCGGTTAAAATCCTAAGCCTCAATTTTTCCTCATCTCTCTATATTTGCAGATAACACGTTTGATAGTAAATATTCTCTGGGTTAATTATGTGCCCTTTAAGGGGAGTCATGAACCCCTTTGATTATACAATGAATGAGATATGCTGTCTCCACAGATAAATATATTGACAGCTGCCCAAAATTTGGCATCCTACTTTAGACAGATCTTAGACCTGGAAACAATGGTCAAAGATTCAAAGAGACTAGAATAACAACTTTGCCTTAAAATATACCATTGAAATCAATACAGTGACAGTATATTCTGGAGACCATCACATAACCATTATGAATATAGAACAACAGTATTCTTAAGATAATCTACAAATGAAGCCTGTACATTTGACAAACAAACTGCGCAAAGTTTACATAAATTTGGGCAATGGTAGAAGCCACAGGATTCCGCTATTTATTTTACTACTATTTCTTCCTACTCGTCTAAATTTCAAACTTCAGTAACATCTCATGTTCTCTGGTGCTTGCTGTCTCAGATCCTTTCTTCTCATTAAGGGGACAATATCTGACAAGTTAAATGAGGTCTGAAGGGTATGAGGGGGGCAGGTTCAATGTATTAATTAGATAGGGAACTCGGGTTTTACCTAGAGATTTCAGACAAAAGTCTGTGGCAGCGATTTGGGGGAGTAGTCAAGTGATTCTCCAGTGGCTCTGAATAGCCTTACAAACATGAGTTGCTTACTGTATTTTGGTAAGCCTAGCCATGCTAACAAATAGCCTCTTTAAATGGTTTGGATCTCACCATCTTACCCATTTCTTTCTCAGTTTCTTAAACTCTTTTACTCTTATGTGCTGCCTTTATAATCCAACTAACAGAAAAATTCCTAAGGGTGACAAGACCTTGAATCAGCTACTCCCTTTAATGTCCTGAGGCCCTGGGCACTGCTGGGGTGACCTGGAGGCCCAGAGCTCAGGAAGATAACACCCACATCACTCAGCCTAGTGCAAACCACCCCAGAAGGCCAGCTTCTCCTTGTCATCTTAGTTTGAAGGACCCTGTGTGGAGAAGCAAGTGTCTATTTAGGCACTTGGCAACCTTTGTGCAGGGACAAAGACGGCACTGATTTGAGACAAGCTACTCAGGAGATGGAAGCATGGTATCAGGGCACCAAAACTATGAAGCTATTGGGGAGGAACAGAATGAGAGATCTGTATTCTTTAAGTCCACATGCTAATTTGTAAACTGAATTCCTCCCACTTAATTTTGACAACCAAAGAAATAAAAAATGCATGCATATGTGTGTGCATTTTTACATCTATACATATCAGACTCAGAAGATAATTACATACATTCATTTTTGTTTTCTTCTTTGTATTGTATTTTAGTTTTTCTTTTCTCACCACAAATCACATGCTACTTTGTCAGAGGAAGATTAACAATTTAACTTACCTGTTATAGACCTGGTGGTGGCACTTTCATAAAGAGGAACTCCTTCTCCTGCATTGTTAAAAGCTTTTAGGGAGATTACATAATGGGAACTTGACTCTGGAGAAAAACAGAAACAATACGAACATGTTGATTTATTTAATGTACCAAAACACTGAGGGAAAACATTTTCCTCAAAACAAATTTAATATAGTCTACTCGGTAAATTGCGTAAGAAAGAGTGAGTTGAATTCTGAAAGGATAGTGGCAGCGGGTGGTAGCAATAGGGTTTTTGATCTTCCTCAATCCCCATGTGAAAACACACTGAACTGCTACCAGGTAGAAAACCGAAAGCATTCAGCTACTTGCTGCAAAACTCTGTGATGATGTGTGTCCTCCAACCCTAAAATACAAGTGGGTCTGAATACACAACCAAAAAGTCTCATGATCTGTTTGTTATCAGCATCTGTGTAAGAAAAATCAAAGGGAAATATCAAACCTAAAAAGAGAGTAATTCTAAAATAGATATCAGCTAATGCTGGAAAGCACAGCAGCTCAGTTTCAGAACAACAAATTTAAACACTCAAAACTGACCTCCAAAGTCTCCTCTCTAGGACAGGACCCAAACTGGGGACAACCTCCTGGGAACTGATGTAAGATATAAGCAAGATTGAAAAATATTGATGAAGGTTAAAGTCCAGATAAAATTAGGGGAGAAGAAGAACCACGAAAACTCAGAAAGCAAGCTGCCATAGTGTTTAGTCTGTATCCAGACTTGGCAAACTTTTGTAGGCCCAGATAGTAAATATTTTAGCTTTGAATGTCACATTGTTTCTGTCACATTTTTATCTGTTTATTTATTTACAACTCTGAAAAATGTAAGAGCCACGCATAGTTCAGGCATCCATACAAGAACAGGACCCGGGCCAGATTCTACCTGTAACCTGTAGTTTGCTGAAACATGTCTAATGAAAAGAAGAGGACAGGGAGCTCTGTGTACTCAAAAGAGCTCTCTGAATTTCTGGAAAAGCAAACAAACAAACAGAAAAACAAGTTACATCAGTGTAAACAACAAAAATATATTGAGGGAAACCTCTTTATAAAATTACCATAAGAAAAAATAAAATAGGAAAATATCATTCCTATAGAAAATTACAAAAATGGATAAAAAGTAGAAATAATTACCCCAAAATATTCATCAAAACTGCAACTTATGATTTCAAAACTAACTAAACTACATTAAGAAAATGATACCAGATATGAAAGAGCAACATAAATCAGAAAACTCAGAAACGATGTGTCATAACTCAAGAAATACATATATGTAAATTAAAAAATTTTAGATAAGTAGAGTAACTAGATGAATAAATGCAACAAGTATGAAACGAAAACATAAAAGAAATTAAGAAGACTAAATGAGGGTTCAGGAAAAACTGATAAATACTGAAGATCTAACATACAGATAATAAGAATCCTTGATGAAGAAAATCCAAAGGAAAATAAAAACAGAATACTAAAAAAATTACTGATTTAAAATAATTTTTTAGTAATCTGGACAAAAATAATATATGACATATTAGAAAAAATTAGATCATCAGACTTCAGACTTCATATAACATTTTGTGGCAGAAGAAATTAGAGTAACTTTAGATACTCAACATAAGAAAATGTAATTCAAGATTTTATAGTCAAAAAGTGTTAACTTTAAACATAAAGGGTAGAGTCAAACTGTTATCAACTTGCAAACACTCAGGAATATTGTTCCCTGATCCCCCGAACTACTAGAAAATTAGCTGTAGGCAAACAAAATGACCAGAGGAACACTGATAATAGCTAACTGATGAACAAAAATTTAATAAACTAAATTAAAAGGAAGGTATTTTATTTGTAATGGCTCCATGTTTTGATATTATAGATATAGTACTATCTTAAGACAAAATTAAAGACTAGTGGCAGTATATGCAAAGATAAATGTTTCAATTATTATTGATGTTGACACTTTTATTATTATCTTGAGACTAATGTAATATGAAATAAAGCAAATGAGTAAACATGATATTCTATCTTCCCCTATGTCTCTGAGAACCTCTTGGTGTAGATGAAAAGACTTAGAGATGTAATACAGAAAAGGTTAAATAAAGTCTGTGTTCCTACAGTTGAACTGGAAAAATAAGTTTGAACTGAAATTTTATTTTTTCTCTGTTCTAGCTCTTTCTGCTAAAAAAAAAAAAAAGCCTGGAAACATAGACTCAATAGTAATAAGCATCCCTAATACACAGACTATAGTTTGGTGGAAAAAATAATTCCTAATACAAAGAAACAGCTTCTTGCAGAACTAGCTGATTCTTGAAGTAGAAAACATGCCAATTCAACCTGAAATATCTTGACATATTAGATAGAATGGAAGCAACTAGTAAAGTCATGTCAAACAGATTCAGGAGTCAATTTGAAGAGACTCTCTCATACCAGAGACAAGGATAATCTGCACATAGAAAAACACAGTGTTACGACGTATGAAGAATGCATAATTTGAAAAAGGTATTTTAAAGAATAATAACAGTTGGTCATTTCTGAGGTTGTGAACTCAGAACATAATTCTAGCTAACAAATAAAAACAAAATGATAGAATTAAAATATTGCTGCTTTACAGCCCCCATTGATGAAGGGATCTCAGCATTAATAATTGCTAAGATAAAATAGAGACAAGACAGTCTGTGCGTCCTGATGAAAGAACCTACTACCCTCCAGAGTTTTACCAGTGGGATCAAACCTAGTTAGTCTCAACTAGCCTCTGGACCTAAATGACAGTTTGCAGAAAATAGAGAAAATAAACGTGTTGAACTCCAAATTATAATACTTCATTAAGCTACACATTTGTTGCACGTGGTTTTCTGTATCTGGGTTTTGTATCAAAATACAAAAGCTTTAAAAATGAGTGAGTTTATCTCTGAGAGGGAGCTATAAAAATTGATCTGATTTTCTTCATAAAATTTGTATATGACCTAAGTATTAATGTTAAATATATTGACAGTCTAAATCACATGGATTCAGGAGCTGTAATACAGCAAGAATAATAAAATAATATCTAATATAGTCAAAAGGCTTCTATTCAGTGAATTGCTTTCCCTCCAAAAGGGAATATTTCTTTTAGAAAAATTTACGTTTCAAGCTCTTTTCCTAATAAGCAAGTAATCAATTGACAAGTGTTAAATGCTCTTTGAGATCCAAGTACTTGTAGAAGATGAATCTCTGTCAGGTTTCTAACATAATTCTGGGCAGAGAAAACAATGAAAGACTATGTAAAATTAAACAATAAAGCATGAGATATAGCTTATGACTGCTATACATTTAGAGGTCTGAAAACTTAGAGAGGAATTGGGTCATCAAAGAAGACTTTTGGAAGATACGAACTTTGAATCGGGGCTTGTGAAGGGTAGGACTTGGAAGCAAAATAAAAGGAAGAAAACGTTTCAGCAAAAAAGTGGTGAAAATACACTTGAGTAGACCAAAAAATATATACTTTTTTTTCCAATGGGAAAAATATTCTTTCAAGTTATTGCAGTAGAGACTAAGTCTGATTTCCAATATGTGAACCATCTATGCACCAAAAACATAAACATTTTTATTAGGCTTGAGACATTTAAAATTGCCTTTTTGCAGTTCAAATTCCACTTGGTTCAAATGAATACATTTCTGTATTTGCCTGTATCTAAGTATTTATCAAGAGAGTGAAAAAGAGGTCAGAAATTCCAAACTCAAATGCTTAGGAGAGGGGTAGGGGTGTGTGTGTGTGTGTGTGTGTGTGTGTGTGTGTTGTTTTTAATCAATCAGAGAAAAAGAGAGAGAGAGAAAGAACAAAAAAACACATAGATTTGGCTACCGTGTATGAGAGCCAATAGGGCAGACAGGATCTTAGAAAGTATATGACTGATCTCAAGTGGAACCACTATTCTGGTCCAATATAATATATTAGCACAAGGAAGGTAGCCCCAGTGTTGTCAGATTATCTGGAAATCCATATTTTTATGAGAAATTATCAAATTTTTTGGTGTTGGCAGGTAATTGAAATAAATAAAATAAACCTTTGCCGTCAAAACTATCTCTCTAGACTGAATCCAAGCCTGTGGTTACTAGTCTATAACCTTGGATAGATTCCTACATACCCAACTACATGCAAATATACATATAACCTTGGAAAAATAGATACTCATATCTGGTCTTCCACAGTCAAGGTGTCAACCATTACAGTAACAACAACAAACGAGAAGCTTCATATGATGTGGTAAAGTGTGGAAGCGGGGGGTTGAATATAAAATAATGAAACAGGTTTTTAGGCTAGGAGATTTGGAGTGATTATTTTATATTCACACATCCAAATAGAATTAGGATTCAAAGTTAAGAATGTTCTACTTGATAGGAAGCTTTTGACTTCCTAATCAGGGTTAGCAGCTGAAGTTTATGGATAGCCAGCATATCCATGAGACACTAAATTAATGTCTTCCTTTTTCTGTTCCCACCACCAAGGTGCTTAGTTTATAGCTCCATAGAAAATGCCCTCTGTAAAAGTTTCTGTAACATTACTGGATTATTATTTTTCAGTCTTTCAGGGTGTGTATTATTTCTTAATAAAAAAATTAAAAATAGCTTACCTGGTTCTCATTGTATTGGTTTGAATTTTTACCGTAATATGAATGACAATAACATGTCATCTAGCTGTTACATGGATAATCCTGAGTAGCAATCATCATTTCTTCATCCCCAACCCCCATAAATGTGAGGTAATTGTTGTTCCAATACAGGCTCTTGCTAATACTGATACCTATCAAATCTCTAGTCATCTGAGTAACGACAGCTTCTTTCACTTGATCCTTAGCCATGGTAAACAGAGCTGGGAGTTTTATAATTTACTACCTGTTGAATTAATGAATTATACTAATCATTGTATCTCACCAATCCCTACTATGCTGTGTACACCTTGGAGAAGATCAACTCTACACGTAAACAAAAAGTGGTAAGAGCTTCGCCGCGTGAAAAGTAAACACACTTGCAATGTAGTTGTAACTGATATAAGAATATCACATAGAGCGAGGAGTCCTGAAGGCGTTCTGGCTCAATATTTTCCTTTGTCAGTTAGTAACTTGAGGCTCAGTTAGAAAAGTTCAATGGCTTTTCTAACGTAATGCAGAACTACCTAGGTAATAAAGGCTTGGGAAGACTCCAGAACCCCTTTGACTGACTTTTCCAGGAGCTTTCTTTCATGCTTCTTGCACTTTATCTGCTCATAAACATCTTTTCGGGAGTCTGGCCTCTGTATTGTTCTTTTGCCAAACTGCATTTTGGACCTACTGAGGAAACAATAGGATTTTTATCTGGCCCTGATAAAGTTTGTTCTAATACTTGATCTTCCAGAACAACAATAATAAAATAATTATTCATTTCTTAGTTAGCTAGTGGGATATAGTCCTTTGATATCTTTTACACTGTGTTGGAGGTATTTTGTTTGAATGTGTATGGAGGGGGAAAGAAGCTTTAAGTGTGAATTGGGAGCAAGGAAGAATGAGGGTTTTCTGCCAGTAGGAAAGAAAGGTGTAATTTACCACTGTACCACTAGAGAGCAATGTGGAACTATTTTCCTGCACATGCTCAGAGCTCTTCAACTTTAAAACCAGTAAATCACAAAAGAATTGCCTAGAATTGCTCCCTCTACAGAAGCAACAAATGAGTTAAACACATTTAATATTATCATGATGACTCCAAATGAATTAATCATTAATTATGGCCAGACCTCATTGTGCAAGAATACACTTCATGACAATCATGACAGTAAATGTATTTTTTTGTACTTGCTAAAATGTTGCAAATACATAGGCTTAAAAATTTATCAGTTGCCTCTGCATAATAAAGCTCAGCAGTATTTTCTTATTTGAATTTAAAGTGATTTAATCATACTGAAATAATTTGGATTTTGGTGGATGTCCATGGGAATTCTTCTAAATCAAGAATATTCTAGGTTTTTCCACAGATTTGAAATCATCTATCAGATTTGCATTATTGTTTGGCCAACCTTTCTTGTAGAACACTTTAGTTCAGAATAAAGGAGACTGAAGAAATACTTAATAACTCGTTGAGCATCCAAAATAGATGGCTCTTGGCCAGTATATTCATTGTGTTCAGGAGAGGGGAGAATAAATGCACATTTATTGATTACAGAGATTGAAAATGACAAGAAATGGGTAATCAGGAAAAACCTGGATTCTCCTTCCTCCGAGACTTGGTAGGTGAGAGACCCATTATTCTAAGAGCTTTTTTTGAGGTGTCCCTGAAGGTAAGAGATGAATGTCTTTTTCTGGGGCTGAGGGAATGAATCAAGAAACCTGCAGACAGCTCTTCAGGGTTAGACCAAGATGCTGTACTTGGCAACAAAAGCTAGGAAGAACATCATTATTTTTATTTAATATTTTGTGTGAATTAAATGCCAGCGGCATGTGCCAGGTTGACATCCCAGAGTCCTTTATTCATTACAGATTATATACTTCACTCAGTGGCCTCATCCATGCCAAGTTCTTGTCGGGGCCCACTCTGCATGTCCCTGCATCTTTTGCCCTATCTGTTAGCATTGCCAACAAGTCAATTAGAGAAAATTAGAGTGGTAGCTGTTTTCCTAATGCAGATACCTGTTTGTTGCAATGAATCAGGGCTTCCACATTCACAGAATATAGGCTGTGGGCTTGCTGTCAGATGGTAAGTGTTACTGGACACCTTTGACCCCACTGGACCCAAACTGTTTAATTAAATATAATGGGGTGGAGAGAAAATATGGATGATTGCACTGATCTCTTAAAAGGATGAGCAACATATATTTGATAAAGATGCAATTTGTTTAATACATTCAATTCTACTTCATTACATATACTCCTTTATAAATGTAATTAGTAGCTAATCTAGCTGGTACCCTTATAAAGATTTTACTTTTCTAGAAATACGGTCCAAAGAATGGTCAGTTTATAACATGATTTTCTCACTTATCAGTGTTGCAGATACCAGCCACTCACCTACTCAGTGTGCGAAAGTATTTGGCTCCAAGGAAGAAAAATCAGGGTACATTTTCATTATTATACTAAAGTGTACTATCAGGAAGAAAATTAGGTAAAAACATACTTAGCAACGTTTCAGCGCTAGGCAGATAGAAAGTGCTTAATAAAAATTTATCAAATTGCTAATTGTATGAGTTACAGAAAGGCTCAATTATTTACTGTAAGTTGAAAAGCAGGTCCCTAATCAATTTGATCATAGAACTCAGATTTCCTATCCTAAACTGCACATACTGATACCAGTAGGTGTATAAAAAATGAATCCGAAGATATTGTACAATATTTTCCTATCTCATTTGCATATTCGCATTCAATCTTCTTCATCCTTCCATTTGTTCATTCAAATGGACACTCATCAATTGCCTTTGAACATCTTCTGTAAGACATATTATACATTTTATAAACTCTCTAGAGTAACTAAAGATTGACAAACGAAAACGAAAACTTTATTTTCCCTAATGAATCTTTTAATGAAAAAACTGTGTTGGAGGTTTAAAAGAAAATCTGGGTCAGGCATGGTGGCTCATACCTGTAATCCCAGCATTTTGGGAGGCTGAGATGGGTGAATAACCTTAGGCTAGGAGTTTGAGACCAGCCTGACCAACACGCAAAACCTGTGTTTAATAAAAATGGAAGAATTAGGTAGGTGTGGAGGAGCATGCTTGTAATCCCAGCTACTGGGAAGGCTGAGGCACAAGAATCACTTGAACTCAGGAGACAGAGTGTGCAGTGAGCTGAGATCATGGCATTGCACTCTAGCCTGGGCTACAGAGCCAGACTCTGTCAGAAGAAAGAAGAAAAGAATGAAGAAAGAAGAAAGAAGAAGAAGAGAGGAGGAGGAGAAGAAAGGAAAGAAAGAAAGAAAGAAAGAAAGAAAGAAAGAAAGAAAGAAAGAAAGAAAGAAAGAAAGGAAGGAAGGAAGGAAGGAAGGAAGGAAGGAAGGAAGGAAGGAAGGAAGGAAGGAAGGAAGGAAGGAAGGAAGGGAAGGAAAAGAAAAAGAAGAAAGAAAGAAAGAAAAAAGGAGAAAGAGAGAAAGAAAGAAAAGAAGAGAAAAGAAAAGAAAAAGAAAAAGAAAGAAAGGAATGAAAAGAAAGAAAAAGAAATGAAAAGAAAAGAAAGAGAAAGAGGAAGAGAGAAAGAGAGAGAGAGAGAAAGAAAGAAATCAGAGCAAAGCCTTCTGGAAGCAGGGAGCACTGTCTTTGTGAAGGCGGCAGTTTTGCTGAATATTTTAATGAACGATAGCTGAGGGAAAAGAGTGCAACAAGCAAATGCAAGGGCACAGTTTACTGTAGGTGTAGCATCATGCACATTAGAATCAAACTTGAAGATAATAATAACAGCAACTCCTCCTCATTCTCTTTTTCCTAACAGTAACATTTGTTGGTTACCTAATTAGGTCTCTTTACTACCTCTCATCTATTACTTCATTTAATTCTCACCGTAATTCAGTCTGACATACAGTAAGGACTCCATAAATACTTATTGAATGGATGAATGTGTATCCTCCTTTTATAGGTAGGTAATTGCTACCGTTTGAGTGTGCCCCTCAAGGTTCATGAGTTGGTAACTAAATCCCCAGTGCAAGAGTGTTGTGAAGTGGGACATTTAAGATGTGATTAGGTCACAATGGCTCTGGTCTCATGAATGTATTAACGCTGCTATTATAAAAGTGGGTTAGTTATTGCAGGAGTGGGTTCCTGTTGAAAAGGATGAGTTTGGCTTTCTCTCTCTCATCCTCCCATGTGCATCTTCTGTTGTCCTTCTGCCTTCCACCAAGGGATAATGTAGCAAGAAGTCCCTCGCCAGGTGCAGCAGAGGACAAGAAGTCCTTGTCCTTGGACTTCTCAGCCTCCAGAATTGTGAGAAATAAATTCCTTTTCTTTTGGATTTACCCAGTCTCAAATATTCTGTTATAACATCACAAAATAGACTAAGGCAATGGTATCATGTCTAATTCATAAAGCTCAGCCTTGTATCCTCTGTGTTATCTACCTTTTATAGAATAAGAGATATGAGATGAAGAACATTTTCAACAAGTTTCCAACTGTACTTTCAGGGAAATGTATCCCTCAGAACTAGGCAGTCCAGGGAGAGTAGAAAAGATGTTGAAAGTAGGAACACTACAGAAGCTGTTGCATTTGTCTGGGCAAAGACCACAGGGGCCTGAACTGAGGTGGTATAGCATAAATCAAGAGCACACAATGGCTGCAAGTAACAAAATTTGTAGATATTTGGAGTGACAATGAAAGGGAAAAATCAAGAGTGACTCTTAAATTTTGAATTTGAGAATGAGATAAAATTATTGCTAGTATGAGGAAGTCAAGAGGGGAGAGAATAAATTTCTGGTGTCATATTTGATATAGGGAGAAAAGGGAGGATAGCTAAAAATGACTGTCTTGGGCTCCAGTCATGGTGTAAGAATTGCATATAAACAACCTGTGATATGGTGGCCTCTTTCTTTGGAGCTCAGGAAAGCAGTACATCTACTCCAGACACTCTTCCAAATAATTGCTTCCCTATTGTTACCACTAAATTCACTAGATGACCTAGGGTTCTTTAGAGTCAGGCTGGAGATAGGCTGCTTAGAATTGCTGGCTCCACCTTGGTGAGTACTACCAAATTTATTGGTAGTAACTTATGTGATATCTTCTATCACATTTAGAAAATGCAAACTCATGTGTACTGTGATTTGATTTGTTGTTGTTGTTGTTTTAATTTTGTTTTTTTATTATACTTTAAGTTCTGGGGTACATGTGCAGATCGTGCAGGATCATTACATAGATACACATATGTCACGGTGGTTTGCTGCATCCATCCCCCCATCACGTACATTAGGTATTTCTCCTAATTTTATCCCTCCCTAATCCCCCTCCCACCCCACAATAGGCCCTAGTGTGTGATGTTCCCCTCCCTGTGTCCGTGTTTCTCATTGTTTTATTTATTATTTATTTAGTTTTGAGACAGTCTTGCTCCCTCACCCAGGGTAAAGTGAGATCTTGGCTCACTGCAACCTCTACCTCCTGGGTTCAAGCCGTTTTCCTGCCTCAGCCTGCCAAGTAGCTGCGATTACAGGCACACACTACCATACCTAGCTAATTTTTAACAGAGATGGGGTTTCACTGTGTTGGCCAGATTGTTCTCAAACTCCTGACCTCAAGAGATCCACCCACCTCAGCCTCTCCGAGTGCTGGGATTACAGGCACCATATCTCCTTGATTTTTAAAATATTTTTTATCAATTATCTCAACAATGTTAGAAAGCATAGAGGGCAGGAATGATCATCCCAATTTTAGAAATGGAGACACTGAGGTCAAGTTGCAATCACCTTAGTCAAGGAAGATACAGGTAAGAACCGAGTGCCTTTCTGTGTTCAGGTTTTCTCCTCCATAGTGTCAGGACTAGAAGGTCTGAGTTTTTCTCTGAGATATTATGCAGAACAGCCTTTGGTCACCAATTAGAGCAAAATAAACATTCCTTACCTGCTTCAGTTGTTAAGCTGTGCTTTGGCAGAGAGCCCTCAGAGTCAGAGAAATGACTGAATAAATGCTTAGATTACAAAGCACCACAAGCAGCTCACAAATGGAGCACTTAATGAAATGATTTTACAGCAAAGCTTTACATCAGAAAATTAACCAGAGACCTTAAAACCAAACACACAGGTTTTCCTCTTTTTGTTCACATTTCTCAAAAAAAAGAATTAAATATAATGTGGTAATATTGTATGATCATCTAAGGACTCAATTATTAAGAAATATAAGCATTGTTCATTTTGTTAATTCAAGAAAAAAATCATTATTTTGGTTAAAAATTCAGTCAAACTGATTCTTTAGCACAAAGAGAATACAATGAAACAAAATGAGTTTTAGTCTGGAACAAAAAGAGGAGGCATATCCTTTTACAGATGTTTCAATTCCTTCCTCTCTTCCCATTTCCTTTCTCCTTTTACTTTACTTTCTGGTAGCCTTCTCTTTCTTAATCTCCTTATTCATTCCATTGGGTTTCTGAGTGAGAGCAAGGGATCAAAGACACGGCAGAGCATAAAAACAGAAGACATGAACAGAAATAATGATAAAGATAGAAATACAGAGAGGCTAGGAGGAAGATTAAATGTTAGTATCCAAATTTGAGTCCTTGTTTATGAGCACTTGCTGCACCAGATGTCAACCATGAAGTGCTTTATGCATGTATCTTCACAAGAATCCTGAAAGGTAAGCACGGTGATCGTCCCCATTCAGGAGACGACAAAACCAAAGAGCTCATTAAGTAGCAGTGTTCAGATTTAAAGCCAGGTCTTCCCTACTTTCCAATCCATCCATGGGTTACTGCAGGATAAACAATGAGTAAGATAGCAAATGGGCCCAAATGGTTTACACTGTCTTTGAAATGGAAAACTGGAAATAATGACATAAGAAGGAAATGATTTAGAGGTTTCACCATAACTCACTTTAAGCAGAGCACGGATTGAATTTTTGACTTTTTAGTAACAAAGTTAACCAAATTCTATAAATACCATTTAATTTTCTCCTAACACCATAGTATGTTAACTTATGTGATGGTGACTATCTTTTACACTTTTGCCTTTTCATTCAACAAGTGTCCGAGACTTGTGCATGTGTGTGTGTGTGTGCGTGCGCACATGTGTGCACTCAACTAGCCTGCTCAGGCTCTTGTCTTCACTGGGTGACATATTTTGTTATCGAAATGCTAACCTAATCACTCAGCATGTAGTTAGATGATGCTCACACAAATAATATATAGCTTCATGCATATTTTTGTGTATTTATTTAAAATCATGGTCATCACTTATTTGTGTACTGTTGTTTCTGCCTTCTTCATTAGTCAGAGACTAAATCTCAATTAAGGCAATAGCATTATCCCATGGTGCTTTCTCTGATGATGGAAGTTTTCTGTAACTTTGCTGTCCAATGTAGTAGTCAATGGCCACATGTGGCTGTTGAGTACTTACAATGTGAGTAGCAGAAATGCGGATCTAGCTTTTATTTCATTTTATTTAATTCATCCAAATTTAAATAGTCATATACGGATAGCAGATTCCACGTTGGACAGCACACCTTTATAAAAGCTCTATTTACCTTTGTCTTCCACGGCATTGCTGTAGTTGCAATAGCCTGTGGACAATGCCAAGGGCAGATGAAGCAGATTCAGTGCAAAGTATTCCTGCTACTATTTCTCTGTTTTTCTATTCAAATGTAACGTAAGTCAGTGCATACACATACTATGACTTTATAGCATGGGGGGAAGTTTAATAATTAGCATACATCTATCACACTTGAAGATAACAAAAATAAGCATTTGCCTTATCTCATTCAATTCCTTCTATATGGCCTAATTAAGTTCTATCCTCATGGCAATGGCAATAAGATTGTCTCAACTGATGAAATTTTCAGACATTCATGATTTCAATTCTGTACTCTAAACATTGGATTTGTTGTGCATTTGAGTATATACTCAATTAATGAAAACATGACTAGGTGGAAAAAATTGTAAATAACAAAAAGGGACATTACATTAATAATTCTAAGATGACTGTAAAACTAAACACATTTTTAACCTGGTGCTTTAATAAAACATGATGAAATGAAGTTAGAATAATTATGTAAAAATAAAGAACTGGTAAAAATAATAACTACAATATTGAATGGCATAAGCAACCTAGCATTAAGACATGTGATTACAAATAAATACAGCTTCTGGCCAAAGTTCTCAAGAAAATCTATTAGCATTTTAGTTGCTCACTTGGATTATTTTTGGGGAGTAGCGGAAAGAGGAAGGGAAAGAAAAACAGACAAAATTAAATGGACTTACATAAACTGAGTCCAGAAGCTACCAAATGTCAGTATCAGCAGCAATATTTAGTAGGTCTATTCATAGTAAAATTCATAGTAAATATTACTATCAACATGAAGAAACCAGAGAAATAAAATGCACAAAAGACTTATGAGTCCCAGAAAAATACATTCAATTATAACATTACTGGTATATATTTGTATTTTAATAAATACTTTTGTGCATGATTGCTTTTAATTGACCTAGTTTTTAATACAGCTGCATGTTTGAAAAATTCTGATAAAAGAATGCAAACTAAAGAAAATGATGAATACCAACCTATTCAGTTGTGGAAAGGCAAACATGTGTTTGGGTTCATCTTTTTTTAGCCTTTTGTTTAGTGAGTAGTGGGAAGAAAATAAGGAGCCAGATAAAAATATAGAGGTGCAAACTTAAAAGGCGCTACAATCCTAGAAAGGGTTATGACTTTAATGAAATCACATGGTTCCTGACTTTCAGTGGGAATAACAGAGCTCTGAGGATCAGGCTCAGAAGTACAGAATTATTCCAGAACAGATTTCTCCCTAAAGAGACACAAGAGAGTTGGAAGGCCAGGGGAACCGGGATTAGACACACCTGCATTAGAAGTGAATTTTCAACTACTTAAAAGGTATATATTCTTGAACAATTTTCTAATTTCTCTAGGTTTTATATGCTTATCTTCTTTAATTTGCAAATGTCAATTATATTACATTAAGATATATATTGTTGAAATATGCATATACATATAATGTATGTATATATATATAAATTGGTACTCAATTTTATTTTATAGGTAAACGGCATTCATGGAGGTTTAGTGTACAGATTATTTGTCACCCAGGTAATAAGCATAGTACTCAATGGATATTTTTTCTTATCCTCTCCCTCCTCCTATCCTCTACCCTCAAGTAGGCCTCAGTATCTGCTGTTGCCCTCTTTGTGTTCATGTATGTAGTATTTGGTTTTCTATTCCTGTTAGTTGCTTACGATAATGGCTTCCAGCTCCATCCATGCCACAAAGGCCATGATATCATTCTTTTTTCATGGCTGCATAGTATTCCATGATGTATATGTACCACATTTTCTTTATCCAATCTACCATTGATGGGCATTTAGGTTGATTCTATGTCTATGCTTATTTGAATAGTCATTATAGCAACAAACATACACATGCATGTGTTTTTATGGTATATTTCTTTCTGTATATATCTAGTAATATGATTGCTGGGTTAAATGGTAATTCTGTTTTAAGTCCTTAAAGGAACTGTCACACTGCTTTCCGCATGACCGAACTAATTTACACTTCCACCAACAGTGTATAGCCATTTCTTTTTCTCCACAACCTCACTAACATCTGTTATTTTTTGACTTCTTAATAATGGCCTTTCTGACTGGTGTGAGATAGTATCTCACCATGGTTTTGATTTGCATATCTCTAATGATTAGTCATGCTTAGTGTTGTTTCATATGCCTGTTGGCTACACATATGTCTTCTTTGAAAAGTGTCTGTTCATATTTTTTGCCCACTTTTTAATGGGCTTTTTTTCTTGTAAATTTGTTTAAACCTTATAGATTCTGAATATTACAATTATGAAATACTAGTGATATAATATTTTAAAACTACTAGGTACTAGGTTAACATTCAGTAGAAGGTATTTGCTTTATTATTACCATCTGTATTGAATTCCACTTCTTATGACAATTTATTATAGATTTAATTAAAATTTTATTCATATTCTTTTTATTTTAGGGCCCTAATTTATCTCTGATGTCTCTTCCATCTTTTAAAAATCTGCAAGAACCATCACACTAGGGTAGCTGACCAAGAAACATTTTTTTTCTTCACCAATTCCATGCCTATGCAATAACATTGAGAATAACTGTTCATCTGACACTTTGCAGATTACAAGGGGAAATGTAATCATGCTTTTGACTAGTCATAATATTTTTCTGACACTCACCAGTTCCACTTCTTTGAAAACTGAGGACTAGGATTATACTTCTGACAAGACGAACTAGCCCTAGAATAACTTTAGGCAAGAGATGTCTCTGTTGTTTACTCCCAGCTATTTTGAGAATATGATTTAAGGGAGAAACAAAGTTTAAAATAAGCTGCAAATAGACAGATGATCTTGTCATTTTCAGACTTTTCTTAAAACAAAAACCATGAAATGTTACTTTATAACTTGTTGCTCATCTTATTTATAAGATTTGGCCTTTAATCACTGTTAGTTGTATTAAACCAAATCCACTGATAAAATATTTCTATCAATAAAGAAATTCAAAAGGATATACTATAACTTCTAAAAGACTTTGCCAACAAGAATTTCCAAAAAAAAAAAAAAAAAAAAAAAAAAAAAAAAAAAAAAAAAAAAAAAAAAAAAAAAAAAAAAAAAAAAAAAAAAAAAAAAAACCAAAAAAGAAACCACTGTTAACAGGAATATCTCTGGGAAAAGTGTTTAGGATTCTAAGAAAACATCTCATATGGGGCAACATCACTTGTTTCTGTAAGTTTTGTTTTGTTTTTTAAGCATGAATCATAAGATAAGAAAGTAGAGGACTTAACACAATAAACCAACTAGTTTTAACAGACATATGCAGAACACTCTATCTAACAACAACAACAACATACACATTCTTCCCATTTTCCAAGACAGGCCATATCCTATTAAGTAAGTTTCAATAGTTATTAAAAGATAAAGATCATATAAAGTTCTTCTGTGACCACAGTGGGATACAGTTATAAATCAATAACAGAAGTAAAACTGGAAAATCACAAATTTATGGAAATTAAATAACATACACACTCTTAAACAACAAAGAAAAATTGGAAAATACATGGAGACAAGTGAAAATAAAAACACAGTATACCAAAACACATGAGTTGCAGCAAAAGTATTGCTGGGGTACAGTTTACAGCTGTAAATGCTTACATTAAAAAAAAAACTAAATCCAAAACTAGAAGGAAGAAGATAATAAAGACTAAAGCATAGATAAATAGAGAATAGGAAAATAGAGAATGTCAAGAAACTCTAAAGCTAGTCCTTTGAAAAGATAAACAAAATTGGCAAAACTTTGGCTTGATTAAGAAAAATAAAATCCTCAAATTACTGAAATGAAAAATTAAAATGGGGACACCATTACTGATTTAAAGAAATAAAAAGAATTACAAGGGAATACTAAGAACAAGTGTACATCAACAAATTGGATAATACAGATGAAATAGACACATTCCTATAAACACAATACTAACCAAGACTAAATCACCAATAAATAGAAAATCTGAATAGAACTACAACTACTTAGGAGATCTAATCACTAATTAAAAATTCCCCAACAAGTAAAAGTCCAGAACCTTATGGTTTTATAGGTGAATTCTACCAAACGTTTAAAAAATTAATACCAGTTTTTCTTAAAGTTTTTCAAAAAACTGAAGAAGAGGGAATACTTCCTAACTCAATCTATGAAGCCAGCATTACCTATTATCAAATTCAGACATACACACTATTAAAAAAAAAAGAGCTACACAATATCTCCTATAAATGTTTATGACAAAATCCACAATAAAATACCAGCATACCAAATTCTGCAGCATATTAAAAGCATTATATTAAGACCAAATGAGATTTATTCCTGGGAAGCAAGAATGATGTGACATACAAAAATTAATCAATGTAATCCACCAGACTAATAGCATGAAGAAAACCACCACATCATCAGTTGATGCAGAAAAAGCATTCAACAAAATTCAACATCCTTTCAGTAGAAACACTCAGCAAACTAGGAATCAAAGATATTATCTCAACATAATAAAAGTCATGCAATGCCCAATGGTGAGACTTTTCCTCTAAGATCAAGAAAAAGGCAAGGGTACCCACTTTCAACCCTTCTATTCTACATAGTATTGAAAGTTTTAGAGCAATAAGGCAAGAAAAAGGAAAAAAAGGATTCTGAATCAGGAAAAAAATAAGTAAAGTGTTATTTTTTACAGATGATACAGGCTTGTGCATATAAAACCCCAAGATTTTTAAAATATCACTTTCAGTCTTTAGCTAAAATCAAGTGTAAGGATTCCACAGAAACACAAACAAAAACCAAAACACCTTTTAGAGCAAATATATGAATTTAGCAAAACAGTAAGATATAAAGCCAACACACAAAAAAATCAGTTGCATTTCCATATAATAAGAATGAACAATCTGAAAGATAAATTACAAAAATTATTTAATTTATAATAGTACCAAAAATGAAATCCTTCAAAATTAATTTAGCCAAGGAGATAAAAGACTTGTATAATAAAAACTATTAACCTTTTAAGAAATAAATTAAAGGCATTAAATAGAAAAGCAGTCCGTGTTCATGTACTAGAATTATAACAATGTTAAGAAGTCAGTACAACCCAATGTGTTCTACAGATTCAATGCAATCTCTATTAAAAATTCCAGTAATTTTTTTTTTGGTAGAAACAAACNAAAAAAAAAAAAAAAAAAAAAAAAAAAAAAAAAAAAAGCATCCTAAAATTCATATGGGATCTTAAATGAGTCTGAATGGCCAAAAAATCTTGAAAAAGGAGAACAAAGGTGGAAGACTCATACTTTTGATTTCGAAACTTGCTATAAGGCTACAGTAATCAAAATAGTGTGAAACTAGCATACAGACAGACACATAAGTCAACAGAACAGAATAGGGAGCCCAGAAATAAATCCTTGCAATATATATTCAAATAATGTTTACAAGATTTCATGACTATTTAATGGAGAAAGGGCAGTCTTTTCAACAAATGGTGCTGGAAAAATTGGACATTCACATGCAAATGATTGAAGTTGGACCCTTTATAATATCATTACAGAAATCAACTCAAAATGGAAAAAGATTTAAATGTTATACAGAAAAACTAAAAACTCTTAGAAGAAAATTGGGCAAAAATTCACGATGCTAGATTTGGGAATGTTCTCTTGTGACACCAACAGAGCAGGTAACAAACAATAGGCAATTTGCCTCTGACTTCATACAATTTTAAAGAATTGTACATCAAAAGAAAATATCAACAGAGTAAAAAGATAACCCATACTATAGAATAAGCTGTTTGTAAGTTAAATAGCTGATAAAAAATTAATATCCACAATATATAACGAAATCCTAAACCCAACACCAAAAACAAATGAAGAGTGTAATTTAAAAGCAGACAAAGGACTTGAATAGACACTTCTCAAAAGAGGATATACAATGGCCAATAAGTACAAGAGAAGAGTTCAACATCACAAGTTATTAGGAAAATGAAAATCAAAACTACAACAAGCTACCATCTCATATTCATTAGGATGGCTACTATGGAAAAGCAGAACACTAAAACCAGAAAACAAGTGTTGGCAGTTTTGTAGAGAAATAGGGACCTTTGTGCACTGCTTGTGGGAATGTAAAACAGTATAACTACTATGAAAAACAGTATGGTAGAGCCTCAAGCAAGTAAAAATAGAATTGCCATATGATCTAACCATTCCAAGTAAGTACTCTCAAAACTTAAAAGCAGGTATGAAATACAACATACAGTGAAGTATTATTCAGCCTTTAAAAAGAGGGAAATTCTGATAGCGTTGCTGTATGCTTTAACACAGATTAGTCTTGGGGACTTTATGTTAAGTGAAATAAGCCCATCACAAACAGGTAAATACTGTATGATTCCAGTCATATGGGAAATACAGAGTAGTCAAAATCACAGAGATGGAAAGTAGTGTGGTGGCTGCCAGAGAGAGAGAGAGGAGAATGGGGAGTTGTCATTTAATAGGTATAGAATTTCAGTTTCACAAGATGAAAAGGGTTCTAGAGACGTACAGTTGTGATGACTGCACACTATGAGTGTGTTTAATGACACTGAATTGTATACCTTAAAATAAGATGATAAATTTTATGTCATGTGAATTATATCAAAATTAAAAATGGAAAAACGATATATATTTAGGACTTATCTAAATACCACTTCTATACTTTGTTATATATCAAAACTTCCTGGGTGCTCTTAAGACTACAGACATTTCAAAAATATTATAAAAATATATTTAAAGAACTCAAATCCTAAGGAGAGTACTCTAATTGTTTTGTTGTTTTCCAAGAATTTTATTAAACATTACTTGAAGTAACGAGGCTATAAATACTATATTTTTCTTTGAAGCATAAGCTGTTCATCTTGCATTATAATTATTATAAGATAATGTGGCTCAAAGTAAAAATAATAAAGTGAGGAAGCATAATTAGAGAAATGTGTTTGAACAATATCGTCACAATTTCAAAAATGAGTTAAAACACATTTTTAAATGACGAATCCTCACACGCTTGTTTATTCTTGTGTACCATACAATAAATATGGCATAAACTGTTTGTCAAAAGCATATTTTATTAGTTAGAATAGAGACAAAGCTGTGACAATAAAGAAACACCAAAATGCAACAGCTTCAATAAAATAGAAATGAGCATTTCAGTGTTGGTCATGCAATATTGTTATCCCCTGTGGCTTCCATCTCTGGGTCTAAGTCCTTGTCATCTCCCAGCTTACAGTAAGAGGGAAGGGCCACCCTGAGTGCTCACTATTCTCTTACCTTCTGTGAGTGGGCAAGGTCTGAGGATGGCATTGTCACCTTTGCTCATTTGCGCTGGCCAGAACTAAGTCACACAGCCATACACATCCATAAGGAAGGCCATGAAACTCACTTTTAGCTGGGTGGTTAAGTGTCTTGTTAAAACTCAGGTGGGTATGTCTATTATTACAGTAATTGCTTCTGGAGGAAATAAAAAAAGATAATCCGTGGAAAATTTCTTCCAGGAGAGGGGAAATTTCCAGGATGTTTCAGAACCTACTGTTTATACATGCTATCTTCTTTAATGAACATCCCACCATAAAGAAAAGAGTGTCCTTATTCACACTGAAGGCATGGGCCATTTCTTTAGTTAATTTGTAAAATATTCTTAGTGCCTACCATTCTTTCTGACATATTCTAAGAACTTAAGAATTATTTATTCATTGAATGAAAAAATGACCAGCTAAATGATAAAATTTAAAGGAAAAAAAAGATATTAAAATATTAAGGGCCAGGCACAGTGAATCACACCTGTAATCCCAGCACTTTGGGAGGCCAAGGCAGGCAGATCACCTGGGGTCTATAGTTCTAGACCAGCCTGGCCAACCTGGTGAAACCCCATCTCTACTGAAAATACAAAACCTAGTTAGGCATGGTGGCAAGCACCTGTAATCTCAGCTACCCAGGAGGCTGAGGCAGGAGAATCACTTGAACCCGGGAGGTGGAGGTTGCAGTGAGCCAAGATCACACCATTACATGCCAGCCTGGGTGACAAGAGTGAAACCCCATTTCAAAAAAAAAAAAGGATCTTTCTCAAGGGCAGACAGCTTATAGCTGGTAGAATAAGGATTCAAAGCATATCTACTCGAAGTTTTTCTTCTAAGTAAATCTCCTGCAAGAACCTTCCTGTGGTAAAACAAACCACCTGCTTCAGAGAAGCTCTTCCTCTGTAAATGGGAATATAAAATCTGTAACGAGTAGAGCTGTGTCAGCAAAGGATTTGTTGCATTTCTTTTGTGGAATGTGAAAGATATTCATGTTGGTCTCATAAATTTCCTGAGCAATCACCCACTGTTCTCTTAGCCTTTTTGATGTCAGAGAAGTATGTGGTTGACTGATTCTCAAATGAATAATTCTAATAAGAAGGACAATATCTAGTGTGCTGTATTTTTGCTTATGACTAGAAATTGTAGGGTTAACTTGTGATTAACGGATGTTTTTACTGCTCAGTACTAAACACTCACAGATTCCTGGTCTATTCCTTTACTCAATAGCTATAACAATTTTTGAACAGATATCTTCAAAATCATTAGATTTGGCAATGGACTAACTGGGCTCCCATCCATGGGTTTAAGTTTTTATGCTCACTCAGAAAATAAGAAGTTTGTTGCTTTTTTCAAATCCTTAAAGATAAAATTCAGAGACAGTTTGCTGAATATTTAACATAGGACAAAATTTCCATCAATGTGAAAAACATTGTGCTATGGATCTACCGAAAGCCATTTTGCTTTCTATATGATATACGTGCATATGTATATATGCATACATGCTCATGTATGTTTGTGGGATGGTTAGGACATCTTTACAAGTTCAATGATGATGTCTAATGTTTACAAATATCAAGTTTATGAAATAATGTGTGTGGAAAACCAGGGAGTAAATAAGACATCTAGAAAATAGAGATCTTATGACTTGGTTTACATGTGTATGAAAAAGAGAAGGTAGGAGTCAATTGGAACAAATATAAAAATATTATACCCTGAGTCACCATCCCCATTTATTTTTATTTTCATTAAGTGGAAATGGTTGATGAAGGTTGTTATGTTTGAATTCTGCAAGTCACTTTGAATGTTGTACTATGGTGAACATAGTGCCAGAAACTCACAGCATTATTTCTGTGATTATACTTCATTTCTTTCTCATAAGAAAATCCATAAAAATTTGCTGGGCCAATGTTATGGTACAATAAGACTATATTTCCCAGCTGACTTTGCAGCTATGTTTCCCTAGAAAAAGGGGGGGGGAATTTCTTAATTATAAAAAAAAGAAAAACAGAGATATGTCAAGTTCTTTTATATACTTTACCTATTTAATTTTTGTAGCAACCTCAAGAAATCAACATTTTCATCCCTAATTTGACAGTGTGGAACTTGAGGACTGGAGAGAGTCTATCATGTGTCAATGATCTCCCAGATAATACAAAGAAGGACCAGATTCTAATTTACAATTTTTATTCCAAGTCTATGTTCTTTCTATTCAACCATAATTGGCAATAGTGTTTTCCTCTTTGGCACTTGATACATGTTGATTGAATTGCTGATTTAAGGCATTAAACTCCAAACACATTAATGCTCCAGTAACTCTATCTAATTAGCTTAATAGACTTATCCAAGTATAAATCTATTTTGCTATTATGTTAATGATCTTGAACATTTATTATGATTTTTGCACCTCTGATATGTGTTTCATGGATAGTAATATCCAAACCTTAGCTGCTCACTGATTCTCAGTGAAGCTAGGCAAAACACTGAAGGCTCATACTTGAAAACGAGGCAACTTGTTTTTAGAGAGACTAAATCTTTAAAGTTATAGTACAAGTCACTACTACTCAATTCAATATATTTGAAAAACCTAAAACAAATTATATACTACAGGAGACTCTGGAGAGCTGAGGGGGGGAATTTAGCTGAGGAGAAGAAAACATACAGGAATGACAGTGGACAAAGAAGCCTGTGGGCGAAGTTCAAAGAGACCGTGTGTGTTTGTAAATGCAAATGCAGGTGTGGAAGAGAGAGGGCAATGGGAGAGAAAGAGTTAGAAAAGAACATAGTTCCCAACACAGGCACAGTCACTGACCTCTCTGTCCCTTTAATTCCTTTATTCTTCTGAGTATAACTATAAGAATATGTTATCTTTTGTCACAAACTTTCAAAAAGCTGGTCAGAACTTTCATTTTTGGAAGCTAGTTAATATTGTGCTTGCTTTAATTTTAAACTTCTGTAATTTCAGAGAAAAGAAAATCTCTGAAGACTTCTTCAGAAGATAAATGCTGGTGAAGAAATGACAGGAGAAAATTGCTAGAGAATTTCAGCAGAATTGGCTCAACTTGCTAGATATTTTTCAAAGCTGTATTTGACTTTCACGAGATATCACGTGAAAGGTACCTCACCTAATGTAACACATCACAGTGGGTAAGGAATGCTTTTGAGTCAGGCTGTTTGAATCCTGGTTCTACCACTTAACTAGCTGAGGGATTTGGTACTAGTCCCTTAAACCTTCTTAGCCTCAGTTTAACTTGATGTAATTGGTGTTGATGCATTGTAACATGGCGTTGATCAGAACAGCGTCCTTTAGCTATATTGTAAGGAGAAATGAGAGAGTACATAGACAATACATAGATTTGGCACAGAGTAAAATTTCAATAAATGTTATTTATTATCATTATTATGGGCCATGCAAGCCTTCCATTGTTCATAATCCATGTTAAGTGTGTTTCCCAGGTGTAGACAGTACAGCAGCAAGAAGCAGTAATGTCATCTTTCAATGAACACTATTTGTAAGAGGTTGGGAGGGTCCCTTCTTGTTTTCTCCTCAATGTCTAATAATAAAATATGATTCATGGAAAACAAAAGCATAGTCTTCAAATAAAAAGGGAGTTTAAAATGTTTATGGTGATAGCATATTCAAAAGAGAGGCACAAAATACCTTAAACCAGATTTTGCTTCCTGAAGGTACACGATACTTGCTTTAAAAATAACTTCATCGTCCACCCCACACTGACAAGATCTGTTTTCTCTTCCTACACTTTTTCTTGTGAAGGCCATGAGTGCCCGTTATGCTCCTTTGACAGATGGAGGAAAGCAGGACACAGAGTCTAAATAACTTGACCAACAACAGCGGAAGCACTGCAATGCATGCACTTGCATTCTGGAACTTTAAGGCACATCTAGCTGCCATTCAGGCAAGTAAAAGAAGTACCAAAAGAAAAAGTAGACACTTTCACTCTTATCTGTTACTACCCAGAGTTACAAACACTTGTCACTCATTACCAAATATTCTTTAAATATATTTTATTTGACAATATATTTATCCGTGCTTTTGATTTCCGTATGTGATCTGACAGCAGCACAAGTTCTACAGTTGTGATCAAAATAATCATCCCCAAAATTTTACTGCAAGTTCAAATAATAAACAACAGTATGGCAATAATGTAACAGGCTTGAGAAAATAGAACGTAACAGTTGAGAATTTAATTATTATTGTATCGTTACTCACTAATATGAGAAAACATATTAGAAAAAGGCACTGGGCCCCAATTCTACAATCTTTCCACAAGTACTGTTTTGTCCAATATTTTTAGAGAATTCCCTACTATCTGCCCAGAAATGATTAATCATTATGCAAGCCTTGGGAACTAGATTACCATAAAGAAAAATCACTTACTTTTACTCTTGTGTTTAAAATCCCTGGGTCCACATTAAAAAAAATAAAATTTCTTTGCTGTAAATATGCTTTCCTCTTAACAAGAAAAAGTATGCAGTATTCATTGTATTCCATTCATATTTATTTTCTGCTTCTTTCTGGAAAGCAAAAATCTTGCCACATTACAAAAAAAAAAAAAAGGTAGATAGGATGAATTCCAAATTGGTATTGTTTCTAATTTGTGTCTGCTGTACACTAACATAAGAGACGTGGTTCATTGGCCAGAGAACACAATTCTTTTGGATAACTAAGGTAATATTCCCTTTGACTAAAAAGGTAAATCAATCTTACTGATCTAACTTCACTGCCAAGAGTCTTCTAATATGATGATTCCCTGTCGCTCTAATGCTTTCTTTCTCCAACAGTGCTTTTTTTGTGTGCGTTAAATTATTTCTCAACTTTTCATTAAAATTATATATATTGGTCATGTTGCTTTAGTAAGTTTGAACAGCTGGTTCAAAATTTAAAAAATGTTTAGGAGACCGGGGGAAATAATCCAACAACTAAGATTGAAAGGTATCTTTTGTGTTGATTTACTGGTGCTGCCATAACAAATACACAAACTTAAACGGCGAAAATTGTTTCTTCACAGTTTTGAAGGCCAAAAGTCCAAAACTGAGGTATCAGCAGGGCTGCATGGTCCCTGAAGGCTCTATGAGAGAATCCTTTCTTCCCTTTTCTGGACCCTGGTGGCTTTCAGCATTCCTTGTCATTATATCACTCCCATCTCTGTGTCTGTGTTCACATGACTTTATCCTCTTCTCTCATATCTCTCTACCATGTGCCTCTTATAAGGACACATCATGGGATTTAGGGCCCACATGATTAACAAGGATGATCTCATCCAGAGATCCTTAACTTACTTACCTATGCAAAGACCCCTTTCCCAAGGAAGGTCATATTCACAGGTTCTGGAAGTTAGAACATGCACATATCTTCTTAGAGGCTCCCATTAAAACCAGTATACCTTTTAAAGAAGTATCTCAGAAATACATTTCTAAAATGTCACTTCTCTGCTAATTATGAAGAAGGCTATATTGACTTTCTCCTAAATCCTTGTAGAAGAAAATGATCCCCTAGGTCATAACACTATGGCTTTTCAGTAATACTCTAATCTACCAGCACAAATATTTAACCTGTCCTAATGAAAGACATAATGACATATAAAGGTGTCATTATAAGACATAATGACATATAAAGGTGTAAAGACCTGCTTTATTGTAGTTCTGTTTCTGCTTATTTATACAAGTTAATGGAGCAGAAGACATACAAGTTGCTATTTTTAAAATGATCTATAGCAAAATATGCTATTTCTGAACTATATGGCCACTTTTTTTTTTTTTTTTTTTTTTTATTTCAATGGGACAGCAAATGCCTAGTTTAGGGAAAGGTCATTTCTATTGAATGAATAAAATTTGAGATAACATAAAAAATTTCTAAGTATGATTAAAAGACTTTTCTGAGAATTGGGCTGTATATAACCACTGATCTCTCCCAAATGATTATGCTAACTAAAAAAAAATGTAAATAATTCACATAATGAATAATCTATTTGATTAACTAATAATATGTTTCAGAACAGACATTGCTAGAAGTAATCAACTCTATTCTATTGCTGTCTTTAACTTGCCAAATGTATCTGTACCAGCCACATGACTATTACATATAAGATATATACTATCTTATTTTCCACATTTGTATAAAAAAGTACTGATTATTAAAACACACACACACACACACACACACACACACACACACAATACCTAATAAACAGAAAATTGCTATAGGAACTATCTTATAAAATGATTTGCCACTTTCTAAAAGTTAACTTCTTTAAATTATGAACTATATAAATACTAATTACATGTAAATCTTAACTACCTGACTCAAACCTTGCTCTTATCCCACCACTCTCAAAACAATTAAATGCCCAGACCTGACTAGTCCTAAGAAGGGGACAGGATTCATATCATTCTGAGCCACACAGATAAAGGAAAGGATATTATACAGAAGATGATGAGATACAAAGTCTCGAGGATGGGTAAGTCAGGGGTCACTGGAACCAGTACTGAGTCAGGGCTCTTCAAAGTAAGAGCATAAGAAATTAGACTCTAAACGTCATCATAAAATAGAAGGGGCTTCTCCTTGAGGAATTCTGGATTTAAAGAAAGAGGTCAAGAGGTAGGGCAGAACTTCCCAGAGCTAGCTAGGATTAAATAATAACAGGTTCATCATCTTTCCTTTTCATGGCTCATTCTTTAGAACAGACATTGTGAAGAGGGGAAGGGACATTTCACATAATTATTCACAGTTTTTGGAAAACAATAACTAATATCTCCTATTAATAAATTGTATCTTAGGTTTAGTCTATTCAAATAGAAGTACAATGTAATTGCAGCTTCTTTTTTAACTTTGGGTTCTTGTTTTACCAGGATGTTTAAAAGTGAAATACATTTATTTTTCTCATAAAAAACGGATTTTTAAAAAATGAGAAGGCTAACACACAAAAAAGCATAAGAAAGATAACAAAACCTAGATGACAGGTAAGTCTTACTAACTAGCTTGATGACTTGCATGAATCCCCAGTATTTGTGATTCAATTAGTACTGCAGCAAAATGGCTGTTAAATACACAGCATGGACTCCTGGAATAATTGGGGAAGAGGCAAATCCAAGAATATCTTGGGTTACAATTTTTGACCTTCCAAAACCTGCACTCAAGTTATCTCTCTACTTATAACTCCTGCAATTGCCTCATATGAACTTGCATTCGTGGTTCAATTAGTTTGTTCGATGAACCCAGAATCTGTCTTGCTTTTCCTTGACTCTGTAGTTTTATACATCGTACTTCACATATTGTCCCATGAGGATGAATCCTATCTTATCTTTAAGTCAAAATTCTCCAGCCAACATTTCTGCCAAAACTCTTCTACAACCTCATACCAAAGTAAACTTTCAAACTACTAATGCAATTACTGGTCTTACAGAAACTATATGAACACACTTATTATTTCCATGAAGTAAGCTTATATTTATTATACAGAACTTTGGTGGCAGTAGAATATGTTGGAGAATATGTCTTATGGCCAGGCACTGTGGCTAACGCCTGTAATCCCAGCGCTTTGGAAGCCCAAAGCAGGCGGATCATGAGGTCACAAGTTCAAGACTAGCCTTGCCAACATGGTAAAACCCAGTCTCTACTAAAAATACAAAACATTGTTTGGGTGTGGTGGCAGGTGCCTGTAATCCCAGGTACTTGGGAGCGGAGGCAAGAGAATTGCTTGAACCTAGGAGGTAGAGGTTGCAGTGAGCTGAGACCACGCCACTGCACTCCAGCCTAGCAAAAAAGCGAGAATCTGTCTCGAAAAAAAAAAGGAGATTATGTCTTACATTTCTTCATACCCCCCACTTTCCTAAGTATGCTTTCTTATGCTTAAAGTAACTCATTAAGCCATTTTATAAAAAATGTTGGTAAGAAATAATAAATCATTTAGTCTTTTAGCACACCATCTATCTATCACAAGAGTTTTTGTTTTTTTTTTCTAGGTAAGCAAGTGCCTACAATATGGAAAATTTACCCATTTAGTATTTTGATTAATGTCAACTAAATGGTAAAGAACATTTGAAAATAAAATTGTAACTCAGATAATAATGTATTATATTGAATTCATCTAAATTTATAAAGGCACCGAAACACACTAAACTAAATTTCAAAGTGATTATGAAATGATACAAAAAATAAGAGAGAGTTTTCTTTAGATTCATTAGATTTCATATTCTACTCACATTTAGAAGATAGTAATTGGACAAACTACTGGCACAGAGAAATCATAAACGACATAAATAAGAAGCATATATGATCAAATTCGAACTAAAACTCCATTTTAGAGCCCACTCACTAAAACTCCAGGAATAAAATTATGTTCTCAGAAATTACTGATTTTAGCTTAAGAATAAGCAGGGATTCTCTGTGTGAATGGTGAAATTATAAAATAATATGAAAATAAATGAATTTCCTTCTAAAACGGCTTATATAGCATACAAGGTATTAATTTTCAATGATCTATTCTGATCCCACAGTCTGAAACACAACTGAAGTTTGTGTTTGCTATTGATGCACTGTACATATATTCTCTGAGTAAGATATTTTGGGAAAAAGAAGGAAGTAAATCTACCCTCCTTTTTAATTTTATTTATCATTAAATGACGTCATTCAATGAGGTCTTTGTGATCGGCCTTTAAATTTCAGGTCAAACATCATTCTATATAATTCTTCTTTAATTGTGCTTTAAAAAATATAAAGCGGAATTTAACCAACACCTACAATGTACTTTGTTTCAAAATAATAAATGTTCTCTACATCATGCTTATTCATTTTTTATTCATGCATGTCAACTATTCTTGAGGCTGCTAAAGTGCACTGATTTTTCCAGTTTTAAATGTTTGCATGTCATAAACTTTAAACTTCTATATTCCATGCATGAAGGGATTTTTTTGATGGGGGGGTGCTGAAGTTAACATTGTAATTTACATTGAATTCACTGAACTTAGAATGCACTCTGGGAGTTATAAAGGTTCATTTCTCCACAGGATAAAAGACCTATTTCTAAAAGCACTCAAGTTAAATTTACTCTCTAAAAATACAATATGACAGTCAGGATTCGTTTTTGATGAGATTTGTGGCAAAATCAGGAAATAGACATAAGGCAGTTTGGCATTTTTGGTACTCTTAAAAAGCTGAAAGTTTTGGCATACTGAAATCATAAAATGATTGTTAAATCATGTATTAAAGAACTCCAACTTCTGGTCAAAATGGATTATTAGAGAGTAGATTTACCCCTCTTGCCTGGATCAACTTTAAAAAAACAAAGAGACAAAATATATAAAACAATAATTTTCAGACACTTGATATGAGGAAGATCAGGTTACCGACCTCTAAGGGAAGAAAAATTACGTGAGCACTTTGATTTCCTTATCTCATTACATGGAAAGTTTCTATGCTGCAGAAGAAAAGAGAGAAACTCAGAAGGAGCCCAGCAGTCTCCCTAAATTGAAGATACAAAGTTGAAAATCTGATGTGACTTAAAGTAGCTAGAGTTTGTTGGGGAAAAGTACCATAGAGAATAGGAATTCTCAGGAGACCTCTGGAGGTCTACAGCGATTTTGTCTCTCTTAAGTCATCATCTGAGTACTTATCAGTACATGTGCATGAGGACACTTCCCAAGGCTGAGGACAAAACCATGCAATAGTAACAGAGTTAAAAATCTCTGATGATCAGTCATAACTCCATCAGCCAGGTGGAAAACAATGTAACTCATAGAAATTTGGGTAAGTACTCAGATGGTATTGTCTCAGTAGTGGGACAAATTGTCCCCAGTGCTCTGGTAACATCTAGAAGATTAAAAGCAAACCTTGCCAGCCATGGTGGCTCACACCTGTAATCCCAGCACTTTGGGAAGCCAAGGCCGGCAGATCATGAGGTCAGGAGTTTGAGACCAGCCTGACCAACATGGTGAAACCCCTTCTCTACTAAAAATACAAAAATTAGCCAGGCGTGGTGGTACACGCCTGTAATTCCAGCTACTCAGGAGGCTGAGGCAGGAGAACTGCTTGAACCCAGGAGGTGGAGTTGCAGTGAGC
>NW_016107593.1:1432998-1444505 GCF_001604975.1 Cebus imitator
CTGGAAATGAGACAGGTAAAATAATGCATAGACACAAACAATAAAAGTGTTATTATGACCATATTCTATGTATTCGAGAAGGAGAGGAAAGGCTGAGTGGTACAAAGTCAGATGCAGTAGCTCGCACTAGAAATCCCAGCACTTTGGGAAGCTAAGGCAGAAGAATCACTTGAGCCAAGGAGTTTGAGCCTGCAGTGAGCCATGATTGCACCACTGCCCTCCAGCCTGGGTGACAAAGTGAGAGCCTGTTTCAAAAACATAAATAAATGAATAAAATAAAATAAAATAAAAAAGTACATGTTTAATTGGAGTACTGAGCTGAGAGCAGTGATATTGGGAGAAAGAAAAACTATGTAAAGAAATAATAACTGAAAACTTCTAAATTTGATGAAGCCTATAAACCCACTGATCCAAGTATCTCCACAAATCCCAATCAGAAGAAACATAATGAAAAATATACTACCATATCAAACTAAAATTGTATAAAATCCATGACAAAGAAATACTTCTTCGAAGCAGTGAGAAATACAAATTGTATTATGTGCAATGGTACAAAAATAAGAATTAATGCAATAGTTTTGTTAGAAAAAGGGCAATATATGAAATAATGGTAGAACATCCTTAAAAGTACTGAAAGAAAATAATTTATCAACATAGAATTCTAGGTCCAGTGAAAATTATTTTTAATGGCAAAATAAAAACTTTTTCACACATACAAAGATGAAAAATTTATCACCTGTACAACTATGTTACAAGAAATCTTTAATAGTAAAGAAGTCCTTTAAGATGTAAGAAAAATGAAGTCAGTTAAATATCTAAAATAACACCAAGTACTGAAGAACAACCAAACTGCTAAATGTGTAGGTAGACAATACATTATTTTTTTTTTAACCTTTAAAGGATATTTGACTGTTTCATTTATTTATTTTTGTCTTAGTTCAGGCTTTAATGGAATAGCTTTAGCATTTTCTTGTTTAATATAATGTTGGTGGGTTTTATAGTTTTCTTTATCATACTTAAAAAATTAGGGTTGGCTCCTATATTTTATCAAATGCCTGATTTTTAAAAAATCAATATTAATATTATTTTCTTCACTCTAAATAAACCTCTTCCAAAGCACCCCGCTTTAAATGTAATAACAACACTGTATTATTAAGTGGTATTTAATATTTATTTAAGGTCAATAGCAGTAAGGTTAAGATATATAATATAAATTTTAAAGCAACCACTGAAGAAGCAAAACAGTTATAGCTAGTGAGACGAGAAACAGTGTAAGATGAATTATGAAAAATACTAAATACAAGAGAAAATGCAGAAACTTAGAAAAAATTCACACACACACACACACACACACAGAGACACACACACACACACACACACACACACACACACGAAAACAGATGCAATACATAAAACACAAATAACAAGATGGCAGTTATAAACTGAACCCAATCTATATTCACATTAAATTTAAGCGGTCGAAACACTTTGATTAAAAGTCAGAGACCACCAGATTGGATATAAAGAAAGCTCCAACTGTATGCTGCCAACAAAAAATCCACTTTAATTATAAAAACCCACACAGTTTAAAAGTAAAATTATGGATATATATGTATATACACCAATTATAGCAGTATATATATATGTAATGCTAACAAAACTCAAAAATGTATAGTCTGGAGTAGATGCACTAATATCAAAATAGATTTCACCAGTCAAAAGGGATAGCTCATAAATGATAAAGTATTCATCAAGAAGACATAACAATCCTAAATAATTACGTACCTACAAGAGATCTTCAAAATATGTGGAACAGAAACCAATGAATTTAAAAGGACAAACACACAAATCAATTGCTTAATAAAGGAAAATGCCCAGATACAGCACTTTTCTGTCCCTCTTCTCCAAGTCAGCCCTGAATCCAGCTCACAGGATAAATAATCAATAATTCTATGATCAAATTCTGGGACTCACGCTGAAGCTATGACTTGTATTTAATCAGAAACTTTAGGCTGTGTCCTATGTAGCTGGATTATGTTATTTTGTTGGAGAATTGAAGATACTTAATTTTGCTAGAACACCTTGTTTTTCCATATAGGAAGTGGGACTTTCTTGCAATAGAGTGCTCTACCTGCAACTTCTAATCAGATTTTAATTTGGTCCCAGGCTCCTTTCTTTATACTAGTGAGTCAAGTCTTTACTGTTCATTACGGTATTTATCTGAGGGTGTTAATATAACATTTGACTTTTTAGAAATTTAACAAAATACCTTTGGTTTTTCTTATTTACTTAGTTATTTCTCTGTCTTACCTAATTTGTAAAGTTGGGATAATATCTGACACAATGGGAAGGATGAAGACATACATTTCTTATTTCTAAAGTGCTTAGAAGAAACACACCAAGTATCTGTCTGTAAACACTGACATGAGGAATTAAGAGGAGATCTAAGCTATTCTGACTCAGATAAAACATTTTCTAGAAAAATAGTGACAATGAAGAAAATTATTTTTATTGTTTGAGTGCTTAAATTTAATATTGGAAGAATGAATGACCTACATAATAGTTTACCGGTTTGTTTCACAAATGACAACTCAGATTATAAAATACAAGATAAAATCTGAAAGTGTTATTTAAAAAAAAGTAAAATAAAGAGGATAGCTCTATATGGAGATTTGTAAGAAAAAAAAGACACACACACACACACACACACACACACACACACAAACATACACACACACATATATAACTGCAATGAGACGATCTTTTCTTCTCCTGTTCAATACTAGTATTCAATACTAATATCTTTTGTAATGGTGTTTTTCAAATAGCCTTAGAAAATTCACCAGGTGTAAGACAATGTGTGTGCTTTGGACCTCAAGGAGTAGAAAGTGAGAAAACAGTTACAAATAGAATAGTATGTATTATTGATGAATCACCCTGTGGCTCTCCTTAAAGGCTTCTTGAAAATAGCTACAGGTTTAGAAGACACTAGCTTCAGAAAAAAAAAAAAATCACAAAAGATAAAATCCATTCTCCCTGATATATTCTGAGTAATCATCTCGCGGAGTGACCTTTTCTTATTCCCTCTCACTCCTCTCCGGGTAACTAGTACTAACGTTGAATGAATCTATTCTGAGTCAAGGTTTTCTAATCAGAATTATATTATAGTTAAAACTAGGAGTTTCTGTTTTTGTCTTTCACATCAAACTGAACATCACTGTGTTGTTTAGATTTTAAAATTTATACTAATTAATTTCAGTAAATAAATGTTTTAAATAATTGTATGCATTTGATGAGCTTTATGAGTCTTAAAATCTGTACTCCCCAACTATTTTTAGAAATGTATTTGATACAGTCCACATTTAGGTAAAGAAGATAAACTAGAATACTATAAGCTTTGATGTTTATAAAAAACACAAATAAAAGGCCATGGAACTCCATTATTTATACTTGCTGAACTAACATATAAAATAAAAAGAATAATGCCTTATTTATATGTGCATAACTTTTTAAATTTTTTGAATAAATTACAAATGTCTTCACTTTTATTATATAAGTTGACTCTGTATAAAAACTTGTAAGGTAGATAACTATCATGTTGAACAGTTGGGAAAACTGAGGCACAGAGAATCCTGCAATGTGGAAATGAAAAAGCTACTGTGACACATGTGGTCAATAAACCATTGTTAGAAACAGAACTCAAACCCTCATTTGAAACCACTGGACTATGACAAATTTAATCACAAATAGAATACCCATTTTCTTCTATATGTTTTTTACTAAACAATACAAAATAAAATGTTTCCAATCAGTGTTACAAAATCATTTTTATCACATTTAGAGCTAGATAATGAGTTTATTCAAAAAGGCTAAATATTTTTAATTAGTAAAAATTTTCATATTATTGCAATGATCACAATATAAAGTTTGATATTTATAGCTTTTAAATGACCAACTTTCCAACTTCTACTAACTTTTTTCAAAATCTGTTGACCCTCTAATACCATGATATAGGGACTAAAAGCATCTTTTGCTTCCTTTTTCACTGAGATATTATAAAGCCAGAGTTCAAATCACTTTTCTAATATTAAATCTTATGAAAGGAGAAAAATATGGATCTACACTGAGATGAAGAGTTCCATTTAATTTCATATTTATTTACTTTTTTGTATGCTTAGCCTTTATTTTTTTATTGCTAGTCTAAGACAATGTCCTCTAATATGCATCTCTGAAAGGATACAAATAAAAGGAAATTATAATTGAATTTTCATGGAAATAACCTAAGTATCTTTCTGTCCTATGGTTAAAACATTTCAGAATGATATTGATTAAAACTCCAGAAGTTTTAATTGTATAGTCTTCCTTTATAGGGCAATGCTAAATTCTAAGAACTTAGTTCCCTGTACATCTTTGTTAATCCACATCAGTGGTGGTGAACAAGTTTGATTCATTTTCTTTGAGATGTGATAGTTTTACATGGGCTAATTAGAATTAGAAGAACATAAATCCTCATAGGAATATTTGTCATGTTTAATAACAGTTGGAAAAACAATGGCTGTATCTGGATATTTATATATAATCAGGTTTGTTCTCTAATACTCATGAATTGTAAATGTATTTGATGTTACTTTTTACCTTTTCCATTGTTTAAGCACTTAAACACACTATGTTTTACAAAATAATCCTTTAAATGCCTAAGCCAAATTGAGTTTTTAAAAATTACTAGTCAGAAGTCCAACTTTAGAGAGAAGATTGCTCTAAAATTTTATTTTTGCAACTGATACAGTTTGGCTGTGTCCCTACCCAAATATCATATTGAATTATAACTCCCACAATTCCCACATAGTGGGAGGAACCTGGTGGATACTGATTGAATTATGGGAGTATGCCTTTTCTGCCCTCTTCTCAGGATAGTGAATGAGTCTCATGGGATTTGACGGTTTTAACAATGGTAGTTTCTCTGCACAAGCTCTCTTTTTGCCTGCTGCCAGCCATGTAAGTTGTGACTTGCTCTTTCTTGCCTTTGGCCATGAGTGTGAGACTTCCTCAGCCACATGGAACTGTAAGTCCTATTAAACTTCTTTCTTTTATAAATTGCCCAGTCTTTATAAGCAGTGTGCAAAAAGACTAATACAGTAAATTGGCACCAGGAGTCAGGTGTTGCTGAAAAGACACCTGAAAATGTGGAAGCAACTTTGGAACTGGGTAAGAGGCAGAGGTTGGAACACTCTGGAGGGCTCAGAAGAACACAGGAAAAGTTTGAAACTTCCTAGTGACTTGTTGAATGGCTTTGCCCAAATGGTTGATAACTATCTGAACAATAAAGTCCAGGCTGAGGTGGTCTACAGGTGGAAATGAGGAACTTGTTGGGACCTAGAACAAAGGTGACCCTTGTTATGTTTTAACAAAGAGACTGGTGGCATTTTGCCCCGCCCTAGAGATTTGTGGAACTTTGGACTTAAGGGTGATGATTTGGGGTATCTAGTGGAATAAATTTTTCAGCAGGAAAGCATTCAAGATGTGACTTCGGTGCTATTAAAGGCATTCAGTTTTATAAGGGAAGCAGAGCATAGAAGTTTGCAAAATTTGCAGCCATACAATGCGATAGAAAAAAAAAAATCCCATTTTCTGAGGAGAAATTCAAACCTGCTGCAGAAATTTGTATAAGTAACCAGGAGCCAAACACCAAGACAATGGGGAAAATGTCTCCAGGGGGTATCAGAAGTCTTCAGTGAAGCCCCTCCCATCACAGGCCTGGATGCCTTAGAGAAAAAAGTGGTTCTATGGGCTGGGCCCAGGGTCCCTGTGCTGTGTGCAGCCTAGGAGCTTGGAACCCTGAGTCTCAGCAGCTCCAGCCATGGCTGAAAGGTGCCAATGTAGAGATTGGGCCATGGCTTCAGAGGGTGCAAGCCTCAAGCCTTGGCAGCTTCCACATGGTTTTGAGCCTGCCAATGCACAGAGGTCAAGAACTGGGGTTTGGGAACCTCTGCCTAGATTCCAGAGGATGTAGGGAAAGGCCTGGATATCCAGACAGAAGTTTGTTACAGGGGAGAGGCTTTCATGGAGAATCTTTGCCAGGGCTGTGCAGAAGGGAAATGTGGGATCAGAGCCCCCATTCAGAATTTCTACTGGGGCCCTAATAGGTGGAGGTGTCAGAAGAGGGCCACCATCCTCCAGAACCCAAAACAGTAGATCCACTGACAGCTTGTACTGTGAGCCTGGAAAATCCACAGACACTCAATGTCAGTCCATAAAAGCAACCAGGAAGGATGTACCCTGAAAAGCCACAGGGGTAGAGCTGCCCAAGACAACATGGGCCCATCTCTTGCATCAATGTGACCTGGTTGTGAGACATGGAGTCAAAGGAGACCATTTCAGAGCTTTAAGATTTGACTGCCCCTCTGGACTTTGGACTCGCAAGGGGCCTGTAGCCTCTGTGTTTTGGCCAATTTCTCTCATTTGGAATGGCTATATTTACCCAATGTCTATCCCCACGCTGTACCTAAGAAATAATCAAGTTGCTTTTTATTTTACATGCTCATAGGTTAAAAGGACTTGCCTGTGTCAGATGAGATGCTGGACTGTGGACTTTTGAGTTAATGCTGAAATGAGATTTTGAGTGACATTGGGAAGGCATAATTTGTTTTGAAATGTGACGACATAAGATTTGGGAGAGGCCAGACGTTGAATGATATGGTTTGGCTGTGTGTCCACCTAAATCTCTTCTTTAACTGTAACTCCCATCATTCCCACGTGTCCAAGGAGGAATTCGGTGGGAGGCTGTTGAATTATGGGTATGGGAGTGGGTGTTTCCTCCACTGTTCTTGTGATATTGAATGAGTCTCATGAGATCTCATGGTTTTATAAAGGGGAATTTCTCTGCACAAGCTCTCTTTGGCCTGCTGCCATTTATGTAAGAAGTGACTTGCTCCTCCTTGCCTTTTGCCATGATTGTGAGGCTTCCCCAGACACATGGAACTGTAAGTCCAATTAAACCTCTCTCTTTTGTAAATTGCACAGTCTCAAGTATGTCTTATCAGCAGCATGAAAACAGACTAATATAGCAACTAAATTATATATTTCAGAGTCATTTTTAGTTCCTCTAATACATGCTGTTAGCATAAATAAGTGCTATGGTGCCAAATGTAATTCAGATGTTAAATACACTGCCCAGGAAGTCATCTTATTTTTATCAAGAATGTTCATAAAAACAGCTATCCAAAAATATTTAAAATGGGACTGTGAGGTTCCAATTATTCTCTGATAAGTATCTGTTAAAGATCTGTTAAATATCTCAAAAATATTTAAAATAGGATTATGAGGTTCCAATTATTCTCTGATGGTGTGAGCTTCTTTTAGCTCATCCATCCCACTGATAACAGCCTCATATTCTAAACAAGATACAAAACAATCCCCTCAAAAACCAAAATCCCAATGACATGAAGTCTGAGGATTTTACAAAACTAGGTGGATGTTGGGATTAAGTAAGATCTTGGTGAAGTGACTAACATGGGAATTCGTTTTCCTTTTCTTGTTTTGTTTTCTGCTTCGCTCCAAGAAACATTTGCAGCATGAAAAGCACCCCAGTACTGGTAGCTAGCACTTGAGTAGAAACCCTCTCCTCTTTCTGCCAGAAGAATCACTGAAAGAAGTTGCAGGGAATGAGGGGAAGAGTATACAAAAAGTATACAGAAAAGAGTTCTGGAAACAGATATCCTGATTCTGAGTAAAAACCTGCATATGTCTCAGCCTAACCACTAACAGCAGAGCAAAGACTTAGGAACCTTAACCGAGATTGTATTTGCTGCCTAGAGAAAGCAAGACAGATCTTACAATGTGAATCTAACTGTGGATTGCCCTCTAAAATCAACATATCAAAAATGTTTCAAGGATTGTAATAAAATCCAGAGTCTACAACTGAACACTGACAATACCCAACATATAGTCTAAAATTATACAACATGTCAAAAAACAGATAAAGATAGTCCATTCTCAAGGGAAAAAGCAAATAGATGCCCAATCCAAATGGGGCAGATGTTGAAATTATCAGGGAAACATGCTGAAGCAACTTTTATAACTTTGTTCTCAGATGTAAAGTATACTTGAAATGAAAGGAATACAGAAAATCTCCACAGAGTGGTAGAAAATGTAAGGAAAAAAATTGGAGATTTTAAAATTAAAAAGAGGACAATTTTTTAAAATACAAAGATCCTTACCATATGACCCTAACAATGAAATGGAGGTAACGAAGGGATTGATCACTAAGCATGATAACAGAACAGGAAAAATCATCCAATATCAAGAAAAGAGAAAAAAGGTTAAAAAAAAAAATAAAACATCACAGTCTTGAGAATATGTAGGATAAAATTCAAATGTCTAAAATACATATAATTATAGTCTCAGAAGGAATGTAGGGAATAAGTGGGGAAATATATTTTAAAATAAGACAATATATAATATATAAAAAATAAGACAAAATGACCAAAACTGGTGATATCATAAATGTATAGATTTAAGAACTATATAATACACAGGCAATATTTAGTTAAAAAAAAACTATGCCTCTATATAATATAAACAAGCTGTTGAAAATCAAATATTTTAAAGAAATCTTAAAGGCACCCAGCAAAAAAACAAAAAAGTATATATTACTACAAGGAAACATTCTGAATGTCATATTAGAACATGCCTGTTTTCCTAGCTATTCAGGAGGCTGAGATGGGAGGATCACTTGAGCTTGGGAGGTCGAGGCTGCGGTGAGCCATGAGAGCACCACTGTACTCCAAAATGATCAACAGAGCAAGATCTCATCTCAGGAAAAAAATAAAAATAATAAAACAAAAAATTCAAAAAAGGAAAGAGAAAACAGGGACACAAAAAGCAATGTGACAAATAGAAAATAAAAACAAAATGGCAGACCTAAATTGCAATGGTCTAAAACTCCAGTGTTTTTCATCAGAAACCAAAGAGTCAAGAATACAGTGAAATAACATCTTTCAAGATGTGAAAAAAGAAAAAAAAAATCTATAATTGTGAATTCTATATCCAGTCAATATATTCTTCAGGAAAAAAAGTAGACTGAAGAAATTTTCAGATAAAGCAAAATGAAGAAAAGTTGTTGTCAGCAGAATGATCTACAAAGAAACGGTAAAGGAAGATTTTCAGTCTAAAGGGAAATAACACTGTATGAAAACTTCCTCTTCAGGTACAAATGAAAAGCATAAGAAATGTTATATATCTGGGTAAACAGAAAACGTAGTTTCCCCTTAAGTCCTTAAAAAAATCCATGACTGCATAATACAATAAATATATAAAACTGTCTAATGGGATTTTCAATGTATCTGCATGTAATACATATGACAATTACAACTTAAGGAATAGTACATATGGTAAAGAGACCTGTGCAGTTGCAGGTTTCTGTATTTTATATGATGTGCTACATTGTTAGCGCTAAATAAAGTGACAAAGGTTAAACACATAAATGGTATCGCTCAGAACAATCACTAAGAGCAGAAATCAGTAAACTACAGTTGAGGGGGCACTGTTTTTCTATAGCCCATGAGTTAAGAAGGTTTTTATATATTTAAACAGTTGCTAAAATTTAAAAAAAAGATAGCATTTTATAATCTATGAAAGTTATATAAAATTATAGATTCCTGTTTTCACAGAGTTTTATTAGGACACAGCTATGTTTATTTATTTATTGTCTTTAGATGCTTTCATGCTATAATAGCAGAGTTGAAGAGTGCTAACAGAGACTATTAGATGGCCTATAAAGCCTAAAGTATTTAGTCTCTGGTCCATTATACAAAATGTCAGTCCACCCCTTACAAGAAATATTTCTTTTCTTTTTCTTTAAAGACGGAATCTTGCTCTAACGCCCAGGCTGGAGTGCAATATTGTGATCTCAGCTTGCTACAACCTCACTGCAAGATGCAATATAACCATATTGCAATTTGCAATGTAAGACATATTGCTAAAGTGCTATTGATAACTTAAATTTAGGCTGGCCATGATGGCTCACAACTGCAATCTCAGCACTTTGGGAGGTTGAGGCCGGTGGATCATGGGTTCAGTAGTTTAAGACAAGCCTGGCCAAGATGGTGAAAACCTGTCTCTACTAAAAATACAAAAATTAGCTGAGTGTGATGGCATATGCCTGTAATCCCAGCTACTTGGGAGGCTGAGGCAGGAGAATTGCTTGAAACTGGGAGGCAGAGGTAGCAGTGAGCCAAGATCCTGCCAATGCATTCCAGCCTGGAGACAGAGCGAAGCTGTCTCACAAGAAAACAAACAGGCAGGACTCTCCAAGATGGCCAAATAGACACAACCCAGCGAGAGAGATGCAGAAATCCAGAGATCTCCTAGCTCCAATGGAGGTACCAGGTGCATTTCAATGGGTCTGGTTTGATGGTGAGCAAAATCCATGCAGGGCAGACAGAGGCGGGAAGGGTGCTGCTTCACCCAGAAAGTGCATCTGACTGGCAAGTCAGAGGCTCCCCCTCTGGCACTCCGGTCCAGATACAGCTCTTCCCCCAAAGCCTCAGCAATACACAGAACAGGGGATATTTGCCAGTCAAGCGCCAGGAATTACAAGCACGGAGTTGAACAATAATCCAGGATGGTGTCTCAGATTGGTTGGCTCACAGGCCTAAACAGACACATAAGACCAAAAGGCAGCCGGGAGAGCCTGCAGACTGAGCTATTGCCCCCTCAACCACTCCAGAGAGAGAGGGAGCTGAAGGCAGGAGCAGCTGGGCTGGCCCTTACCCCATGACCAGAGAGAGAGGAAGCTAAAAGGGAGAGATAGCCAGGGTGCAGCTGGGTGGGTCCCTCCCCTCCCCCACAAAACCCAGAGGGCTGAAGCTCTGACTCTAGCAGGTTGCACAGCCAGTGCCACAGTCTGAGCTGAAACCTGAATGATCCAGCCCAGTGGAGGAAGGGCACAACCCACCATTAGAGGGGTGGGACCGGGCTACAGGTTTTAACAAAAAACACAGGAAGCCTACCTAGCAATGGGTCTGCGTTCTTGACCACCCAGCAGTGCCACCAGGTCAGTGGAAGAGGTGGGCCTAAACTGCCAGTGTAAACAAAGAAGACACAGGAGGCTTCCCTAGTAACCTGAAGGAGTCCCTAGAAACCCAGTAGCACCTCGACAGGCAGACAAGCAACCTCATCAAGCAGCTCCCTGAGACCATAGCCAGGTAAATCCACAAAGATGGGAAAAAAAACCAGTGCAAAAAAGATGAAACCATCAAAGACCAGAACACCTCTTCTCCTTCACGGGATCACAACTCCTCAACAACATGGGAACACAACATGACCGAGAAGGAGTGTGACAAATTGACAGAAACAGGCTTCAGAACGTGGATAATAACAAATTTTTCTGAGCTAAAGGAACACGTTCTAACACAATGCAAAGAAACCAAAAGCCTTACAAAAAGGTTAGATGAAATGCTAACTAGAATAACCAGCTTAGAGAAGAACATGAACGACTTGATGGAGTT
>NW_016107593.1:1444615-1496004 GCF_001604975.1 Cebus imitator
AAGAAAGGATATTGGAGATTGAAGATCAGCTGAATGAAATGAAAAGAGAAGGCAGGACAAGAGAAAAAAGAGGGAAAAGAAATGAACAAGGCCTCCAAGAAATATGGGATTATGTGAAAAGACCTAATCTATGCTTGATCGGTGTACCTGGATATGACGTGGAGAATGAATCCAAGCTGGAAAACATGCTCCAGGATATTATCCCGGAGAACTTCCCAAGCCTAGAAAGGCAGTCCAATATTCAAATTCAAGAAATACAGAGAACTCCACAAAGATATTCCTCAAGAAGAGCAACCCCAAGGCACACAATTGTCAGGTTCACCAGGGTTTAAATGAAGGAAGAAATGCTAAGGGCAGCCAGAGAAAAAGGTCAGGTCACCCACAGAGGGAAGCCAATCAGACTCACAGTGGATCTTTTGGCAGAAATCCTACAAGCCAGAAGAGAGTAGGGGCCAATATTAAGCATCCTTAAAGAAAAGATCTTTCAACACAGAATCTCATATCCAGCTGAACTAAGCTTTGTAAGTGAAGGAGAAATAAAATCCTTTACAGACAAGCAATTACTAAGAGGTTTTGTCACCACCAGACCTGCGCTACAAGAACTCCTGAAAGGAACACTAAGCACAGAAAGGAACAAATACCAGTCACTGCAAAAGCAAACCAGTTGGTGAAGATCAAAAATGCAGTGAAGAAAATGAATCAACTAATGGGAAAGAAAACCAGCCAGTAACAAAATGGCAGGATCAAATTCATACATAACAATATGAACCTTGAATGTAAACTGCCTAAATGCCACAATCAAAAGACACAGACTGGCAAACAGGATAAAAAGTCAAGACCCATCAGTGTGCTGTATTCAGGAAACCCATCTCATATACAAAGACACAAATAGACTCAAAATAAAGGGATGGAAAACGATTTACCAAGAAAATGGAGACAAAAAAAAAAGCAGTGGTTGCAATCCTAATCTCTGATAAAATGGACTTCAAACCAACAAAGATCAAAGGAGACGAAGAAGGACACTACATAATGGTAAAAGGGTTAATCCAACAAGAAGAGCTAACTATCCTAAATATATATGCACCCAACACAGGAACACCCAGATATATAAAGCAAGTTCTTAACAACCTAAAACAACATTTAGACTCCTAAACAATAATAGTGGGAGACTTCAACACTCCACTGTCAATATTAGACAGACCAATGAGAAAGAAAATTAACAAGGACATCCAGGACTTGAATGAAGAGCTGGACCAAGCGGACCTAACAGAAATATACAGAATGCTCCACCCCAAATCCACAGAATCTACATTTCTCTCAGCACCACATTGCACTTACTCTAAAATTGACCACATCATGGGAAGCACATCAATCCTCAGCAAATGCAAAAGAACGGAAATCATAACAAACAGTCTATCAGACCACAGCGCAATCAGACTAGAACTCAGGATTAAGAAACACACTCAAACCCACACAACTACTTAGAAGCTGAATAACTTGCTTCTGAGTGTTGACTGGATAAACAATGAAATGAAGGCAGAAATAAAGACGTTCTTTGGAACCAATCAGAATGAAGACACAACTTACCAGAATCTCTGGGACACATTTAAAGCAGTGTCGAGAGAGAAATTTATAGCAATAAATGCCCACATGAAAAACAAGGACAGATCTAAAATGGACACCCTATCATCAAAATTGAAAGAGCTAGAGGAAGAAGATTTAAAAAAACTCAAAGTTAGCAGAAGACAAGAAATAACTAAGATCAGAGCAGAGCTGAAGGAGATAGGGACACAAAAAACCCTTCATAAAAATCAATAAATCCAGGAGCTGGTTTTTTGAAAAGACCAACAAAATAGACAGAACATTAGCCAGATTAATATAAAGGGAAATGGAGAAGGATCAAATAGATTCAATAAAAAATGATAAAGGGGATATCACCACTGATCCCATAAAAATACAAACTACCATCAGAGATTACTACAAATAGCCCTATGCACAGAAACCTGTAAACCAGGAAGAAATGGATAAATTCCTAGACAGTTGTACTCTACCAAGACTAAATAAGGAGGAAGTTGAAACCCTGAATGGATCAATAACAAGGGATGAAGTAAAGGCAGCAATCAATAGCCTACCAGCCAAAAAAAGTCCAGGCCGAGAGGGGTTCACAGCCAAATTCTAACAGACATACAAAGAGGAGCTGGTTCCATTCCTTCTGAAACTGTATCAAACAATACAAAAGGAGGGAATTCTCCCTAACTCATTTTATGAGACCAACATCATCCTGATACCAAAAACAGGCAGAGACTCAACTAAAAAAGAAAACTTCAGGCCAATATCCATGATGAACACTAACTCAAAAATCTTCAATAAAATACTGGCAAACAGATTGCAACAGCACATCAAGAAGCTTATCCATCACTATCAAGTAAGTTTCATCCCAGGGATGCAAGGCTGGTTCATCATATGCAAATACATAAATGTAATCTATCACATAAACGGAACCAAGACAAAAACCACATGATTACCTCAGAGGCAGAGAAGCCCTTCAACAAAATTCATTAGCCCTTCATGCTAAAAACTCTCAAGAAACTAGGTATCGACGGAATGTGTCTCAAAATAATAAAAGCTACATATGTCAAACCTACAGCCAATATCATAATGAATGAGCAAAAGATATAAGAATTCCCTTTGAAATCTGACACTAGACAAGGATGCCCTTTCTCACCACTCCTATTCAATATAGTATTGGAAGTTCTAGCCAGAGCAATCAGGCAAGAAAAAGGAATAAAGGGTATTCAATAAGGAAAGGAGGAAGTCAAACTGTCTCTATTTGCAGATGACTGATTGTATATCTAGAAGATCCCATCATCTCAGCCCAAAATCTTCTCAAACTGATAAGCAACTTCAGCAATGTCTCAGGATACAAAATCAATGTGCAAAAATCACAAGCATTCCTATATACCAATAGCAGACAGAGAGCCAATTCAACAGCGAACTACCATTCACAATTGCTACAAAGAGAATAAAATACCCAGGAATTCAACTAACAAAGGAGGTAAAGGACTTCTTCAAGGAGAACTACAAACCACTGCCCAATGAAATAAGAAAGGACACAAACAGATGGAAAAACATTCCATGCTCATGGTTAGGAAGAATTGATATCATGAAAATGGCCATATTGCCCAAAGTAATCTATAGATTCAATGCTATCCCCATCAAGCTACCAATGACCTTCTTTACAGAATTGGAAAAAATCACTTTAAGCTTCATTTGGAATCACAAGAGAGCCCACATAGCCAAGTAAATCCTAATCAAAAAGAACAAAGCCAGAGGCATCACACTGCCAGACTTCAAACTATACTACAAGGCTACAGTAATCAAAATACCATGGTACTGGTACCAAAACAGAGACACAGACCAATGGAACAGAACAGAGGCCCCAGAAGCAACACCACACATCTACAACCATCTGATCTTTGACAAACCTGACAAAAACAAGCAATGGAGAAAGACTCCATGATTAATAAATGGTGTTGGGACAACTGGCTAGCAATGTGCAGAAAGCAGAAACTGGACCCCTACCTGTCACCTTACACTAAAATTGACTCCTGATGGATTAAAGATTTAAACATAAAACCTAACACCATAAAAACACTAGGAGAAAACGTAGGCAAAACCATCCAGGACATAGGCATAGGCAAGGACTTCATGACTACATATCAAAAGCAATGAAAATAAAAGGCAAGATAGACAAATGGGATCTAATTAAAATTCAGAGCTTCTGTACAGCAAAAGAAACCATCATTAGAGCAAACTGACAATCAACAGAAGGGGAAAAAATTTTTTTGCAATCTACCTATCTGACAAAGGGCTAATATACAGAATCTACAAAGAACTAAAACAGATATACAAGAAAAAAAAAACAAACAACCCCATTCAAAAGTGGGCAAAGGACATGAACAGACACTTTGCAAAAGAAGCCATATATGAGGCCAACAAACATGAAAGAATGGTCATCATCACTGATCATTAGAGAAATGCAAATCAAAACCACATTGAGATACCATCTCACGCCAGTTAGAATGGCGATCATTAAAAAATCTGGAGACAAGAGATGCTGGAAAGGATGTGGAGAAACAGGAACACTTTTACACTGTTGGTGGGAGTGTAAATTAGTTCAGCCATTGTGGAAGACAGTGTGGTGATTTCTCTAGGATCTAGAAATAGAAATTCCATTTGACCCAGCAATCCCTTTACTGAGTGTATACCCAAAGAACTATAAATTGTTCTACTATAAAGATACATGCACACATATGTTCATTGCAGCCCTGTGTACAATAGAAAAGACGTGGAACCAACCCGAACGCCCATCAAAGATACACTGGACAAAGAAAATGTGGCACATATACATCGTGGAATACTACCCAGCCATAAAAAAACAATGAGTTTGTGTCCTTGGTAGGGACTTGTATGAATCTGGAAACCATCATTCTCAGCAAACTGTCACAAGAACAGAAAGCCAAACACCACATGTTCTCACTCATATGTGGGTGTTGAACAATGAGAACACATGGACTCAAGAAGAGGAGCATACACACTGGGGGCAGTTGGGGGCAAGCAGGGGAGAGACAGGGGTGTGGGGAGGATGGGGAGGGATATCATGGGGAGAAATGCCAGATATAATATGCACCTAAAGTAAAATAAAAATAAAAATAAAGAAAACAAACAAAAAAAGAAAACCAATAGTAACAAGATAACTAGGAAAATACCAAAATTTAAAAATTAAGTAACACCTTACTAAATAACTTAGGGAGAAAAATAAATCACAAGGAAAATTAGGAAATATTTTGAACTAAATGATAATAAAAATACAACATATCAAAATTTGTGGAATGCAAGTAAAATGATACCTAGAGGAATAATAGATTCATATAAAGTTCATATATTAATAAATTAGAAATAGACGTCCAGAACCAAAATAAATATGAGGAAGGAAGTAGCCAAGATAAGAGCAGAATCAAACAAATAAAATAGAGAATAGAAAAGTTAGTAATGTACATGTCTCTTTCTTCGACAAGGTCAACAAAATTAGTAAACCCCTGTCTGGACATCACAAATAAAAAGAAAAGAACCAGAAGAGACCAAATGTCCAAAATGAATAAGCAGTCAATAACCATAGATAACTGATAAAGAGAATACTATGAATAATTCTTTGCCAAAAAGAGACAAAATGAAATGAACAGATTTTATTACAAATTTAACTTACCAAAATCAATACAAGAATGCATGCAAATTGGACCTATATCTGTTTTAAAAAATTAAATCTATTATCAAAGACTTCCTATAAAAAAAAAACTCAGGTCCAGATAATTTCATTAGTGAAATCTATAAAATACTTAAGGAACAAATAAAATCCATTTTACAAAAACTTTTGTGTAATAGAAGGGGAGTAAATACTGTTCAGCTCGTTTTTTGAGCCAGTCTAACTGGAGTAAAAGAGAAATCCCATACAGACACCACATGAAAAGAAAATTGTAGGCAACCATAACATACTGAATATAGGCACAAAAAACTCCTTAATAAGCATTAGCAAATCAAATTAAACAACATAAGAATAATACATGTTTGGCCACACAGGATTTATACAGGAAATTCAAGGTTGGTTACCCTTCAAAAATCAATGTAATTAATCATATTATAAAAAAAGAAAAAAGTAATAAGGTCATTTCAAAAGATGGAAAGTTATCTAATAAAATTCAACAAATATTCATGATCAAAATTTCTAGAAAGCTAGAAGGAATATAATATTTCCTCAATCTCACAAAAGGCTTAAAGAACCCAGAGGTAATAACCAATTTCATGGTAAAGACTAAATTTTTTTCTCCTAAGATCAGAAACAAGGCAGATACCTGCTTTCAGCACTTTCATTCAACCTTTTATTGCAGATCCTAACCACTGAAATAAGTCAAAAGAAAGAAATGAAAGGGACAGAAATCAGAAACTAAATATAAAACTTTCTATTCACATAGATATGTTTGATTAAATAGAAAATTTTAATGGAAAATATAGGTAAATTTAACAGCTATTAGGATACAAAGTTAGCATTAAAATCTGTTGTATTCCCTACATTTATAAATATATCAATACATCTATATATACATTATATAATACATCTATAAATTGACTATAGTAAAAATTTATTTAAGATAGTTTTTAAAAACAGTTCAATTTAAAATAATTCAAGTATATGTATATATAATGTACATATATACAAATATTATATAATCTAAATATATATGTATGTGTGTATATATATCCAAATATATATGCATATGTATATATAAGTTTTATATTTGGATATTTCTAATATATGTATATTCCTACATATATGTATGTATTTAGGAATAAGTTTAACATAAACATTGAAGACCTTTACATTTGAAACAATAAAGTATTACTGAGATTAGAGAAAATATTATAAATTTATAACTTATTGAACAAATATTATACCTAAATAATGCTCTTTTAAAAATGCCAAAACGTACCCTTTTAATGTACACAGTGTACTGTATATAAATAGTACCTGAAAAAAGATGTAACGATAGATAAATTGATAAATAGATCAACTGGTAGGTAGACAGTGAATTTTTAAAAACGTGATTGGGTTTCAAATTAATTTTGCTAAGAAGTAGTAAACTCAGCTTGTGTGTCTGTATCATTTGTTTATCTCAAGTCAGGGCTCTTGAACTAAAATGAGTAAAATGTCAATAGATTAATTAGAAATATTTAATAGTACAAACATAGATTAATGAAGCTCTGTGCCTATAGTAGGCAAGTTGTTTGTTTGCTTTTAATCAGGCATTATTAGATATTACTCAAAATGTTCCTGTATTTCTAGTCCTGAAGCTGATCACAGTGTCTGGTGTCTAAACTGTGAATAAAATGCTGTTTAGAAGTCTTGCTCTCTCATGAAACAGATGAAGGGGTTTATTGGTAAATTATAAAACAAATAGGTTTTTTATAGTTTAATATACAACCATGATACTTGAAGTTATGACTGACCCTATGCTTAAATGAATTAAAATTACTTTAATTCACTTTTAGTGGTATAACTGTCATACAGTCCTTAAAACATAAAATTTCCTTTTCTTTATTATCTATATAGAATGACTAGACAACTCTGTCTTTCAAAAACTTTAAAAATTCACAAAATTATAAATGCTTTCTCAAAAAGTTACTATGAAAACTGATTTGTCAATTGTAATGATCAATAGAATAAATAAAACAGTGATTTATTTGCAGCGTAAACGTGGACTTGAATAAATTATTTATCTTTATAAAGATTAGAGCTTAGGGTACACCTCACACACACTTTGTCTAAATAGTGAAAACACATGTCGGAAAAATGACAGTTCATTTGCATAACCATGAGGATATTTAATGAACATGCTAATTATTGTGTTTCATATTTTATATTTAGACATGGAACTATGTAAAAAGAGTATCAACTGGTAGAACTTACATACCTATCTACGTGCATGTGTAATTACTCTTTCCAGGTAAACTGTAAAGTGCAAACTCCTAATTATTACTGAGACAGGCTTATATACATTCCTTTTTACCATTAATAATTTTCCTTGCTCTTTAGAATATATCTTACAGAGAATTTTTATTTTTCTTGTTAAGCATTTGGGGAGATTTGCCAGTATTAATCTCCCAAACTCCTAAACTTTACTAAAAATTGAAGACTTCTAAAAAGTTGTTTTGGTAACAATGAGAATCATTATCAAAAGGATAGGTTATAACAACGCAGTTTCTCTCCTGACTTCCTTCTGAGCTGGCACCACATTCTCATTGCCTGGGAGCCTATTCACTGCCACAGGCACCTCCCTCCCTCTGTCTGGGTGAGTGGCATCAAGATGAGCTGTTAGAGATGGTGAATGCTGAATAATGGATAAGTGAGAGTCCACTGACATAGGTTTGACAGCCATAAAATATGATTTTTGTGATTGCCTTTACATTCAAACTCAGGGAATGATGAAAAGAATATTATTTCTAAACGCCAAGCTAACTAAAATTGTGGAGATTTTCAGTAGGTGTTTCTCTTATTAGTGTTTGAAGCAATTATAGAGAGAATGGGTCAGTGCAATTTTCCTTTTTTACTGAGAAAATCTTTTCTTGCTACGGCATTTTAGCTATTCAAATTCAAATCAGGCTTCTCATCACGAATGTTCTGTTTGTGAGAGACCCTGCAAATAAGCAGCAGATCCCCCCGCCCCCTACACCCTGTCTGCCCAATCAAGCTGCATTTCCAGTGGGGTGATGTAATATGGTATTAAATCAACAGGTAGAATGGAATGAACTTGCATTTTGCTTTATGAAAATTGTTTAACTTACTGGCATCCTGATATATCATGTATATTTACTTTATTTCTCTGGGTTAATAATATAATCTCCTACAGCATTATGGGAAATCAGATCTAAAATGAATATGAACACTTTTACACATATTAGGCCTCTCTGAATGAACATGTTTTCAATGAATTCTGAACTATAAAAACTGAAGTATTGCATTTGGTAAAAAAATGAGATTGAGTTGAGTATACTAAGAGAAAGTAGATTGGTAGGGGCAGGTATAGATGCAGGAAGGAGTCTGTTCATTCTGACATATTGTCCTGACTGAAAGTTCCTTCTTTCATCTTGTTTTGCAGTCATAATGACAGAGGCTTTAACATTCATATTTGTGAATGTTAAGGAAGAAGAAGGCCCAATGAGTAGCTAATTCAAGTTTAAAGAAAAATTAACAGAACGTTTTCATAGTGAGAACAACAAGATGAAAAATGTGTTGACTTTTTTCAAAAATAGAAATTATTAGGATTGGAAGTTTCCATTGACCATTGGAAAAAGAAAAAATGGCCCAATGCACTTTTTGCATCCTATAACCTATAAGCAAGGGCACACACCAGAGCAAGCACCATTACCAATCTCTCTGGATCAAACACCTGAAATCCCAAATTCAAAGAAGAAATGTTTATGTGTGCCTGTGTGTGTATGTAGATAGAGAAGTTTTTTTTTGTTGTTGTTTTTTATTTTTCAGATTTAATATATGCTGTTAAATTGAAGCCGTAATCCCAGGGAATAGTCTTCCAAGAAAGAAAATGATTTAAAATAAATCATTAATTCCCCTTAATAGAATAAAAAAAATCACAGATACTCACCTAATCTCTCAATTGAATAATATCGCTGCTTGCTGTCCACGCGCACTGTCTCAGCATAAGGGCTCCCAACACCATAACCGATAATATAACCTCGGACCACAATGTTTGGGTTCAAGGGAGGCGTCCAACTCATGATGATGCAGTTAGTCTGGGGCCTCACATGAAGAGAGCTTGGTTGATCAGGAACTTGAGATTCTAGGATTCAAAAAGCAGCATCATCAGCACTGCATAATAGAAAATATAGCATGGCAGAACACCGTTTAAGCAAATCATATTTCATAGATTCTCAAATAATGCATCACCTGTTGCCCAAGTCACTCTTTATTTCAGCTTGTGATATATTTTCTATGTTTGATTTGATTTTCACAAAATTTCTTAAGCATACAAGAATACCAAATTCTTTCCATGGGCATAGTAGGTAGCATCAATGCATCTTTATTCAAATAGTTTCTTACTTAGGTTTTTTTTTTTCTTTCTACATATTTCTTCTTAGGTATCATTAATGAAGGGTGAAACCAAGGCAGATATAAGAATAATAGAATGGAAAATAAAATGTCAATGCTGTCTTATCCAATAATTATTTACTTTATCTAAAAACAAAAACAAATTAACCAGTCCTTTCTTAAGTAATTGCCTAGAGAAACAGTTAAGAGCCATGATCTGTCCAGCATGATTAGGATGGTACTTGATTCATGGTTTATTAAATCAGTGAAAAATATATTTATTATTAAAAGAAAGAAGACAGTGTCCTGGATTAAAGCCTCACAACCTTTGGACCTGTGCAAATTGGTTTAATGCCATGTTCTGTCATTTACCAACTCTGTGTCCTTGTGAAATTATTTCACTTCTCTGAGTTTCCCTTCTGATTAAGTTGGCATTCCAAATATTGATTGACTCAAAGTTTGAACTCTGCTCTAAGAAAGAGCTCAAACTTGTACTGTATACTCACTGTCTGTGAGATTTTGAGAAATTAATTATCCTCTCTAAGCTTCAGTTCCCTAACCTGTAAAATGAAGGTATGGTGTTTAGAAGACTTAATGAGATAATTCATACAATCATACTCATTATAAGTAGCAAACAAATTCTCAAATATTGTTAGCTATTAAAAAGAGAATGTGCATGCCACCTTGACACACGTTTTCTTTTAAATGGATTGTGTGTTGAAATTAATAAATTTTAATAATACATTGATGGTCTGATTTTTATGTTGTCATTCTTCCCTGTTTATTAGCTTAAAAGAATTTTTTTCTGGGTACTGATAATTATTCAATTAATAAATATTTATATAACACCCATTGTGTTTGAGGTGTGGGGCTAGGTACCTATAATGTTCAGGATACAGGAAGAACAAATATGGCAGACATAAAACCCACAGTATTGGATTTTATAGTCTAATGAGAAACAGAGGCAAGTAAAAATGCAGTTACAATAGATTATGATCAATATTTCCATTGACTAAATACAAGCACATGTAGCCTATTCTTTGAAAATCAGTAAAGTATTATGCAAAGATATGTAAGAAAGAATATGCCCATCCAAACTTCCATAAGTGCGAACACAGTTCTTGGCAATTAATGAGTACTTAAAAATATGAGTGATTTGAATTTTACTCAAACTATTCTACTCTTCCTTATTTATGTACCAGAAATTTCTGTGTCCATTGCTTCTGAAAATCTCTGAAAGTAATATCTGCCCAATTATGTAAGAAAATCTGATGACTAGAGGTAATATTACATTTTTCTCCTCAACATAATAGCAAAAGCTGGCACAATCCCATCCACCTTTACCCATATTCAGAATTTCCACTTCTAGCTTAAGTGATAGATGGAAGAATTTTCTTATTAAGGTTTTCAAAATAGGTACCATACCGATAGCTTTTCAATAGATTCTAAAGATACCATGTCAATAGAATTTTCTAGATACTTTTTCCCCCAAAGATGGCCCTTTGTGACCAAAAGAGAAAGCTATTATTTGTATGCCCTAAAAAAGGACTATGATATAATATGCAAAGACATCATAAAAAATTGTGTCTCAATCAATTTGGATTCAATGTGGATATAAACCTTAACAGAAATACAATGTGAAGTATTTCCTAATATAAACTCTAAGTAAAAGTAATAAAAGAGATGAAAAGCATGGATTCATACTTTTCAATCCTACTGCCACAGTCTCACCAGTGCCCTTGAAATGTAATGGACTCTTCAGTCAGTTCTGTTTAGCACATTTCAAGTTTTTGCAATAACCATTAAAACAACAAGATAATCTGCCTCATCTTACACCAAGAAAATAAACTAGGTCTTCCTCATTTATGACTTTTTAAGAGCAATATGAAGTCACAATGATTTGAATAATATTTAACATCTTTTAGAACAAAAGGAAAAACTATTAAAATGTTTTCAGAACAGTACTTATGTCTCCATATTTCTGCAAACCATAGAATAGTTCTCTTGCAAATTGGTTAAGTTAGTAACTATGGAATTTTATTCATTGGAGCTTTAAACATACCATTGTAATGAGGAGACCAACTGGCTCTTGAAGAGGAGGAGCTATTAGAACATAAGGCTCCCCTTCATCCTTCACTGCATGAAAATGTTTCAATCCTAAAGGCAAGCCTCAAAATAATGTTTAACATTAGAAAAAATGTTAGTACATAGAAGATATGTTGCCTCTTCATCTAAATATCAATTAGGTTTGTGTGTGTGCATGTGTATGTGTGTGTGTGTGACAGAATCTTGCTCCATCACCCAGGCTGGACTGCAGTGGTAAAATCACAGCTCACTGTAGCTTCTAACCCTCTGGCTCAAGCTAACCTCCCACTTCAGCCTCCCTAGTAGCTGGGACTACAGGCATGTGCCAGCAAATCCAGCTAATTTATTTATTATTTTATTTTTGTAGAGACAGAGATTTGCCATGTTGTCCAGACTCGTCTTAAACTCCTAGACTCAAGCAATCCACCGACCTCAGTCTCCTAAAGTGTTGGAATTATAGGTATGCATCTACATGACCAGGCTTAATGACTCTTTATTACCAAATTAAGCCCATAGGACCAAAAGGAGAGTTCCTATCAAGGTAGTATTAGATCTAAGCCATTCATAATATATGGCCTCATCATGATGACAACTATGCCAGGAGATTGTTCATAATGGAGGATAGCCAATTTATGCCCACTCACTTCTAAATCCAAAGGCAGAAATAACAATTTTCCTTTTAAGCTACCTGACTGAGTTTTCTATAACACACATAATCTTATGGATTAGGAAAGTGGTTACTATTGGAATGCACTATAAAACATCAATTTAGAAAATATGCTGTGGAAGATATATGAGTAATCCTTACTTGGAGTCAGAAACTGAAATTTGCTGCTCAGACATGAAACAGTTTACAAGTATCTCTGGGACATTGCTTGCAGAAATGAAGCATAGAGGAGTACTAGGGCAATTATTGAGTGAATTTGGAAACAAAGAGCACATTTTGCCTGAAATATTTAAATTAACGAGGTCTGATATGGTTTGGTTGTATCCCCACCCAAATATCATCTTGAGTTGTAGCTCTCACAATTCTCACCCATTGTGAGAGGGACCCATTGGGAGATAATTGAATCATGGGGGCTGGTCTTTCTCATGCTATTATTGTGATAATGAGTAAGTCTCACAAGATCTGATGGTTTTATAAAGTGGAATTTCCTTGCTCAAGTTCTCTTCTCTTGTCTGCTGCCATGTGAGATGTGCCTTTCACCTTCTGCCATGATTGTGAGGCCTCCCCAGCCATGTGGAACTGTGAGTCCATTAAACCTCTTTCTTTTATAACTTGCCCTGTCTTTATCAGCAGCATGAAAACTGACTAATACAAGGCACCAAATTATCACTAGAGTCTGAATGATCAAGATAACTAGGTTAATTGCCATTCTTGATTATTTTATTGAATTATGGATTCTCTCCTGGTACACTTTGGTTCTAATGAACATATGTTATTTTCTGCAACATGTATGTAGACATGATATTCTTTGTAACATATATGTAATATATGTAGATGTTATTCTTTGCAACAGATATGTAGACATATTATTTTTAACATGAATGTAGATGTGTTACACAGATTTCTACTAATGTGTAATGTTCACATGCAGTATACTAGTTCATGTATTATATTAATCCCTGTGACATTTCAACAACTATGCATCTCCTATATACTAGTCATAGTTCTAGGTACTGAAAACATAGTGTTGGGAAAGGAAAGACAAAAAATAAGTCCTAATAGTGAACAAATAAGACAATTGTGAGATCTTGATGAGTACTATGCTGATGGGATAACAACTGATCCATCAATGAAGTTCTCCCCATTTGAGTCTAAGGTGGATGATCTGAAAGAACTAGTCAAGCAAACATCAGAGAGTAGTAAGCTCTGTAGGGAGAGGGAACAACTATGGCAAGTTCTCTACTGCAGGGATGAGCTTGGTATTAAGAGAAACCAAAGAGAATCACCACACCTGCAACTCTTTTTATCTTTTTCATTCTCTGTCTTATCCTTGATTTTCCAGGTGTGGAGACCATAAAATTACTTTTGCATTTATCTGGGTGGCTCTTGTGAAGATGATATAAAGTGGATAGATTTAGAACATTTGTAATGTATAGTTAACAGAACTATAGAGTAGATGTGAGTGGTGCAGGAAAAGGGAGATTTAATCATAACCCATAGGTCTTTGACCTGGTAACTGTTGGTCAATGAACTGAAATGAGGCAAAACAGGTGAGTTTTCCTTGGGTCATGTTCAACATGAGATGCCGATTAGTCAAACCTGTGGCTCTCTCAAAAAGTAGTTGAATATGTAAGTCTGGGATTTTGGTGAAAGGTCACAGTTAGATATACACAGATGTAGAAGTCATCAGCATATAGATGGTGTTTAAAATAAATGTGTATGAATATAGATATAGCATGAACATGTGTATACAAAACTACATTTAAGATCATGTTACTGCTCTGCTCAAAACCCCCTATAGTGTTCCCAGGCCACATTGTGGGCCATGTTCTTTACAATGGTCTGAAGGCCATAAATGATCTATCTGTCTCTCCACTTACCTCTCTACCTTCTTCACCTGTGATTTTCCCTTCCTTCACCTCACTCCAGCCATCTACTCCACACTGTATACTTTTTTTTTTCCTCCTAGTGGACACCTAAAATTGTCTGTGCCACATCTTGGTGATGCAAGCAGTTGACACCACGTACGGTCTGCTATGGATGGCACTGCCAAGTTGTGTCAGGCAGTTGGAACTTTTGACAAATATTCACATATTTGTTCTGCATTTAGCATGCTGTATTTTATAGATTGTTTTGTTAGAGTTTTGTTCCAGTCCTTAATGGCCTATATTTCTTTACAGCAAGCTACATAAGGCAATTGATACACCCACACTCTGCCTTTCCAGGCAGGTCTGATACATACAAATGTGTTCATTTCTATAGGCAAGGCCTTTTCTCACCAAAGGACATCATTTCCCTTAGGCCACTCGCTGCTATAAACCTTAAATGTTATTTGTTTGCTTACTTATCATAGTGGACAACCACTTCTATTCACCATTGAACTCTTTGTATTCTTTTACCATCCTACTTCTAATATTTTCTCAATTCTCTTTTTTTTTTTTTGAGACAGGTTCTCTCTCTGTCACACAGGCTGGAGTGCAGTAGCACAGTCGTGGCTCACTTCAGCCTTGATCACTAGGACTCAAGCGATCTTCCTACCTCAGCTCCTGAGTAGCTGGGACCACAGGCCTGCACCAGCACACTTGGCTAATTTTTATAACAAAATTTTTGTGGAAATGGGGTCTCCCTGTGTTAACCAGGCTGGGAATATTCATTTTTAATAGATTTTAAAAACTTACATGCAGCAAAATTTACTTAGTGGTATATATAGCTTTATGGGTTTTGATAAATGGGTAAAATTTTGTATCCACCACTTCTGTCATGATACAGAACCATTCTGTCACCCCCAAAATTTCCATAGGCTACCCACTTATGGCCAAGCCCTCCCCCATCTCTCATTATTAATTTTAATAATGAATATTAAAATTTCATCTGGTGATGAAAAAAATCACTCTGCCAACACTATAGGGTATAAAGAGGCGGGGGAGCAAACAGGTGTCCAGAAAATAGCAAATTTGAGGCTACTTTCAGGTGACAAATGATGTGAGCCTGAAATAAAGTGTGGTGGTGGGTGTGAAGAAGGGAGGATGGATTCCAAATCTATTATGAAGGCATAAATTACAGATGTTGGATTGAATGGATATCGACAGGGAGTGAAATGGAGTTGAGGGTGATATGGAGGCTTTCGGATTGGATGACAAGTGGTTACTGGTACCAGACACAAAGTGAAGAATACAGTCAGTCTTAAGAGAAATGGTATTTGAAAGATCAGCTCAAAACCTCCAGTTGCATAAAAAGACTTGTGATTGAGTCATCTATCTTTGTTCCATTTAAAAATACCAGAAGAAAAATGATGACAAAATCCTATAGACGCCTGAGGCCTTTCTATTTTTGAATTATATAAGACGTGATGACTTCACCCTCCTTTGCCTTCAATTCCATCACCAGAATCAACCACTGTCAACTAGTTGGATGTAAGAGAAGAAAAACATTTTCTGTTCTACTAAAAGTACTGGCAATAGTTTCATACCATTTAGTAACTAATCTGCTGGTTGAGAGGCCAGCTTTATTTTTATATTTATTTCTGAAATATACCTAGATAGGTGCTGTTTCTAAGTTTTGTTATACTGATCTGTCAATTCCAATGCGAGACAAGTACTATGTTGATTTTAAATCAGGCTTTATGGTACATGTTAATGTTTATTATCTTTTTCCAAAATTTCTTGGGATTCTTTTACATTTATTCTTCTAAATAAATTTCTTTTTCCACCCCAGAAAGTCCTTACTCATTTAAAATTTACTCTGATTAGAACTGTCTGAAAGTAATCATTGATTTGGAAATAACTAATGTAGTAATAATCAGATTTTTAATCTAGGAACATATTTAACTTGTTCTTTATTCATGCCTTGTTTCATATTTTTTCATAAAATGTTATATGTTTTATGACATACATTTGTTTACATCTTGTTAAATTTAGTCCCATATTTTATAATACTATATTTTAGGCTGCTTTATAAATGCATTTCTTTTTCATGTTTAAACAAATTATTGCCACCATAAAGAAAAGCTATGTTTTTGAAACATACTACCTTATTAAATTCTCTTATTAGTTCTAATAGGTTTTTAGTGCAGTTTCTTGCAATTTTCAAATATGTAATAACACCATTTATAACAATAAGATTTCTTTCTTTTTGTAATAAAATGTTATGAATTTTTAACGTTTGTTTTTCTTGCCAAAACCACTATACCCTTGAATAACAGAAGTTGTAGAAATATTTTAAGCTTGTTTTGTCCTTAAAACAAATGTCTTTACTATTTTTCCCATTTAGCATGTTTGCTTTTATTCTTACAAAAACAATACAATTTTGAAAGCTTGCTTATATTCCTATAAAATATAAATTTTTAAAAACTACCTAATTCCACAAAATGCCCTCTTGCACATGTTGCTATAATTATATGATGCCCCATTAAATTATACCTTAATTAGATGATGGGCTTTTAAGACATACTGAATATACACCCTCCTTTTGTAAAAGAAATGAATACATCTATTCCCTAAATGTAGACAACAAGGCTTATCTTCATGAACAAGGAGAGGTTCCTAAGACCAGTTGTCTGAGTATTTCATATTACTGTCAGAAAGAACTGCAGTCACGGCCATGTGTGGTAACTCACGCCTGTAATCTCAGGACTTTGGGAGGCTGAGGCAGGCAGATCACCTGAGGTCAGGAGTTCAAGACAAGCCTGGCCAACATGGTGAAACTCCATCTGTATTAAAAATACAAAAATTAGCCAGTCGTGGTAGTGGGCACCTGTAATCCCAGAGACTGGGGAGGCTGAGACGGGGAAAGCTCTTGAACCCAAGAGGTGGAGGTTGCAGTGAGCCAAGATCGTGCCACTGCACTCCAGCCTGGGCAACAGAGCACGACTCTGTCTCAAAAATAAATAAACAACTGCATTCAAAGTCTGACATATACTTATTTATCAGAACCAGAAAGAACAACACACTGTTGAGCACTCTGTTGCCATCATCATAGTTAATTCTCATAAAAACCCACTGTGACGGATACTGTAGATATGCCCTCTTTACAGATGAGAAGACCCAGGGCATAGGAAAGTTATTTGCCCAAGAATATATGGTAAGTGAAGCTGGATCCAAACCTAGTCATTAAGATTCCAGAACCCACCTGATCCCTTACATGGCACTTAGAAAAAGCCAAGCAAGTCATAGAAGGGTCAGACATTCCATGAGCACATGAAAGTTTGCTATAACCAAGCAAAAGACTTGCAACTTCTTTGAATTTTATCTAAGTCAAAACAATCTGTGCCGTCCTTTGTACAGTGGAACTTTGAAATTCTGAACAACCACTTTCCCAGGAACTAAAACATGTATTATGCTGCTTTTAAAAAGCAGTTTTTGCTTTGCCTGTTATGCTTCTTATATGTAAGATGAAATCCACTTGAATGATAATAAGGGGCTGAGTTCAATTTCATGATGGAATAGCTGTGGTACCACTGGCCCATCAATTCCCCAAGCCTATCTGTCAATTAGCAACATAGAATATCATAAGTGGTCCCTATCAAAAGTCCAAGAAAAAAAATCTATTCTGTGACATACCACCTTCACTCCTCAGCACACACCAAATCCCATACTAACATCAAGTTAAATCACCAGAAGAACACATTCTTTTATTCACTGGTGTAAACTGCACTCCTTACTCCAATTCTTAAATGAAATGAATTTGTAGCAAATTTATCTATTAACAGAAATAAGGCTAATTACCTATTTCCCGAGGGTACGAAATTAGGGCCAGCTCCTAGGTTGACTTTTTTTTGCTGTCACCCTGTTGCATTTTCTTAAGTCTGCACTGCTGACTTTTGATAGCTAAGCTCCTGCACTTTAGGGCAGACATTCAATTTTAAATCACATCATTATGGATTGTGTATAGCAATTTTCACCTGTTCACTTCAAAATAAAAAGTAGCATAAACAGATTTCCAAGCTCAGTTTCTTGAAGGATACCTTGTTGAACTCTATCACAGATTCTCTCATGTTTTTATGCAGGACATTTACATGAAAGCCTTGGGGAATTCTAATGATCCTGTTTTTTTTTTTTTTTTTTTTTTTTAAGCTGAAATTTTGAGGCCCAAAATAAATATTTTAAAATTTCTCAGCTGTCAGTAATATCAATGTGCTTTCCAGGGAACCCTGAACAAACAATGTGGTTTGGTTTTATAATTACTTTAACAAAGCATCTAATTAAAAGGGCAATCCGTGAGGAATTGGGGTATTTCTCCAAGTTACTGTTATCTTCACACTGCTTAAGCCAAGTTGCAAAGGCAAGAGGAGCTACAGAAGTCGCAGGAGACAGGGTTTCTCTTTAATAATCTGCAACCAGCACTGTTTCTGTTTAGCTGACTTGCAGAGCTCAGAGTTATGCAATAATGAGTATGTCATTCTCCTGGGGATCACCAGAAGGCTCTGAAGCAGGGGGGTAAGTTATATAGCACAATGCATCCAGAGAGGCCTAATGCTGCAGTTACCTTCCAATGCAGATATCTTCAGCTGCAGCAAAGAATGTCTCTCAATTCATGTGTTTTTTAAAATGATTGCTTTTTCTCCATATCCTTAATTTTAGGAAGATCAAAGTAATTCTATATGGGAATTTCTGACTTCAGAGTGTTAGGACTCAAAATTTAGGACTGAAAGCTTTCCATCATTAGCCAAAAAACTTTTGGTGGGAGTTGTTTTTTATCTTATTTTATGATTTAAACATTTACACAAATACATTAAAATGAGATGAATATTCAAGAAAATCTGTTTTAAAATAGAACAAACTAGCAGGCTGAGTTTTCTTTTGTAGCTACTGGTGACCATTATTGAGCTTGTTCATTCCTTGGAATATTAATTTCTATCAAGGGTTACACTCTTTAATATTTAAATGGTGCAATCAAAGAAGAAAACTAGAAGGAAAGAAAGGGAACCAAAATCACTTTTCGGAAGTATCACAGTTGAAAGTGACCCATAGAGATTAATAAATTGAGAAGGCCTTCGGTACTATCGGTTTGATACAGCAAGTGAAACATACATGTCCATTTACACAGTTAAATGTGTGAAATGGCTTTTAGTTTTTATTGTGTCTAAGTGTGAACAATCTCAAATCGTAACATGTAACAGCATTTTGTGCAGGAAGTATCAATTCCACTGGCTTTCTTCTATTATTTTTTTATTTACCTTTTTTCAGATTGCTAATATGTATATTACGGGAAAGGATAAGATTGTCTTAGCAATTATCATTCAAATGACAAGATGAGAGAATGAGAAGGAAGGTGATATTTGAAATGTGTGGAAATATGTTATGACAACTGACTAGTAAAGGAGTCAGTTGGATGAGTGAGGATGCATTTTGAATGAATAGTGGCAGAAATAATTTTCTCAAGGCAATTTTTCCTTGAAGAATATCTTCTATGCAGTCCTATACACACTTCCCTACAATCCCACTTGTCAGAACCCCCTTTCCCTGAAGTTTCTAGTTCAAGTACTACGTGCTTTAAGAAATCTTTTCCAATCAGTGCAACCATTATCTGTCTGTGTCTCAATAGAGCTGTTCTTACTGTTTTCATGTTTGTACTCCCCATGATTCAGCACACTGTAGATTCTTAAACCATATTTCATAATCACTACATCTGTACTCAAAGAAAAAGAAGGAATGTTACATGTCCAAGAGGGCCATTATTAAGCCAAGAACATAGAAAAGTTCAAACAAATCCAATTAAAAGCATTTATTAAGACTCTCGTGAGCATGGCATAGAGATTCTTGATTGAATTACAAATTCATGAATTGGATTATAGTTAGACTGCACTGATATGGAAAGCATGGAGTTAAATGAAAATTCTGTGTCTTCCAATAAGTTGTGATTTTTAATCTTGGTTCTACTTAAGCTGTGACTCATTCAGAGTCAAGAAAAAGAGCACATAAGTCAAGTAGAGTCTATTTCATTCTGGATATTTTGTAAGATGGTCAGCACCTCTGCTTCATTTATTTTCTCTCCTTCCCGTAAGAGATATAACCCCTTATGTCTGGGTAAATGATGTGATCTCACTTCGCAGAATCGTTTGTTTGCCTTGAATCACTGTGTTTATGGTCATCAAGTCATTTCTATGGGATTAGTGGAGACTTTTCGCTGATCACCTACACTGGACCTCAATGCACAAAACCTAGTTTTGTTTAGTTTTGTTTTGAGAGGGAGTCTTGCTCACTCTATTTCTCAGGCTGGAGTGCAGTGGCACGATTTTCGCTAACTGCTACCTCCACCTGCTGGGTTCAAGCAATTCTTCTACCTCAGCCTCCTGAATAGCTGGGATTACAGGCGTGCACCACCATGCCCAGCTAATTTTTATATTTTTAATAGAGACAGAGTTTCACCATGCTGGCCAGGCTGGGCTCAAACTCCTGACCTCAGGTGATTCACCTGCCTCAGCCTCAAAATCTAGTTTTGAGCTCCACAGTTGCTAGCTGACTAGTGGATTAAGTTACTTAAATTTTCATAGTTGAAGTTAGTCTCCTATAAAGTAAGGCTAATAATGTATACTTCATAAGGGTAGATACAAGGATAAAACATAAATATATAAACTTTAAAATTTATTTCTCAGGTAAATAAGGTAAAATAGAAAAAAAAAACTATTTGTATAGTTTATTGTGACCATCCTTTCATTTTTTATGTAAGAGAAATTATAACCTCATGACTCTGGCATCCTTCTTGCTATACATATCTCAATCACCAGTTAGGCTCTGTTCAGGATGACTGCCCTTGCTTTTTCTCCTACCTGGAGGGCTCTTGGTCTGACCTATTCTTATGGCTTCCCCCTCACTTCCTTAAAGTCTGGGTTCATATTTTATCTAAACAGAGAGATTTTTTCAACTTCTTCTGTAAAACAGTACTTTCTAATTATTGCTATCCCCTCCACCATGCTTTCTTTTCTTCAGAGCACCTATCACTATCTACCTCTATCTGAATATAATGTAAACTCCTTGGGTGTAGGGACTTTATTGTTTTATCTCTATTATTTAAGGGAATGTCTGGCATATATAGACCTTTATTAGAAATGTATATTGAATAAATACATGAATGAAAATTTTCTAACCTATTAGTGACAGGTATGAACTTTGTGAAATGTGACTTTCGGTAGCTCCACAACTTTTCAATTATATAACGTAAGACAAGTTAAATAATATCTCTAAGCCTCAAGTTTCTTTTTTGTAAACTTCAATATTACCTCTAGGTTGTCCTAAAGACATTGCCTGTATTTGACTACTTAGAATCCATTTGTGTGTGGGGGGGAGGGGGGAGAGAGACAGAGAGAGGGAGAGAGAGAGGGAGAGAGAGAGGGAGGGAGGGAGGGAGGGAGATTCAGTCAGACTAATCTCTACAAATGTAATTCTAAAGTCACTATGTTTTCTTAAATCTACCTTTGATGACTTGCTTAAAACAAAGTAAGTTATTGCCTTAATGACATCCTTAAGACAATATTTAATATTCTTAACTTTGTCTTATCAGATTTAGAACCTGCTTATCTTACAAATCTCGTCATATGCCATCTCCGTGTTTCAGTCTTGATGGCCTTTTTCAATCCCAAAACAGCATCATTGTCTTGACTTTAAAACCACATTTACCTTATTCTCCATTCCTTCTCCTCAATCGCCAATTTATTCTTTTGCATACTTAATCATATTTAATTCTTATTTATCTTTCAGGTCTCAATTTAAATGCAAGTCTTCCATATGTCTTTCTGTCTGCCTACCTGTCTATGTATCCATCCATCCATCCATCCTATGTTGACCTATAGTTTTCAAATACCCAACCAGGTTTTAACTGTAACAATGTCAACTTCCTATACTTCACCTAAAATATCTGTCTTTTTGGCCACACTTCAAGCTCCATGAGAAAAGAACCAAGTCTTTCTTATTCATTATTGTGTCCTCAAAGCTCAGCACAGTGCCTGATGCTTAGTAAGATTTCTGTAAATATTCCTTGAATTAATATGGAGTCACAAGGCAGTGATTATCATTATTATGAAAATATCATCTGTTGTTTGTTTAATGCTACTATAATTATTTTAGTAAAACCAAAACTTTGGCTATAGTAAAATCATGAATAACGGTGACGGATTCAAAAAGAGAACAAAAGAAAGACGAAGGGGAAAGAGATGAGATGGAGGAGTTCAAGAAAGAGGAAGACATGAGAAAACAATGAAAATGAGGAAGACATGGAAAGAGAGATTAAAAAATGGAAGGGAAAAGAAAGGAATATAGAGTTTTTACTCTCCATTTTTACCGGAATAAATTCAGATGTGTCAGTTAAGGAATAAGAGAATTTCATTGTTAGCTATAATAGGCAATTATCTTGTGCTGCCACATTCTCATTACATATGAGTTTACCTTTATATCTACTGACACTAGTTTTGATTACCTAGCTTTAGGAATACTTATCATATCTTACTTCTTTTCCAAGGACATCTCATTTTTATGAATTCTTACCTTTTTAATTTCGAACTCTAATTCTATATATTTCTGTTTTACTAATGTTTCTTCTGTTACTTCATTTAACCATTCCTTTTAAATTTTATTTTAAAAATGTAGTCATGATGTTTTTATTTCCAGAACAATTTCTCATTTACTATTGTTGAGGATTCTGCTTATATGTAATTTATTAATATATAAATCTTATATGAATTCTAATATCCTACCAATGAATGTTTCAGAACAATTATCAGTTAAGCCAATAAACTAGGCTGCCTTTTATATCAAGTAAAGGGAACGATAATATGATAAGTAAAAATATACAGATGTTTTTCAAAAGCCTCACAACAAGCAAGAGAAGCTATACTATATAGTTATAATTCATGATTACTATGCTAAATCACAATAATTCTTGTGAACAAAGTGGTTAAGGTCAATTATTCAAAACAAAATACATAGAAAATATCTTATTTCAGATTATCTTGAAAACAATTATGAGGACTGTAATTATTGCATAATTTATGCTATGTCATTTGGATAGCATTATTTACAAGGCATTGTTCAAGACTATGTATTCACTAATGTTTCTATGTTGTGTTTTGCATCTGAACATATAGGAAGAATAAATGTCCCCAAAGTTGGAGTTCATTCCTTTTTTCAGAGACCTTTTGAATCTGAGGTAAAAAGAAGATAATCAGAGTGATAGTAACTGAGGAAAAGTCTTACCATCTAGATCATTCTCTGGGGTCTCTGCAGTATACCAGTTGGAAGGTGGTCCAGTACCATTGACTGTCATGGCTGACACTTGGAAACTGTACTGACTTCCTTTCTCCAGTCCTATGAAAGAATTTTCCAAAGAGGGGAAGAAAGTTACTAAGCACCAAGTACTCCTATCTGGGCTTCAGAAAGCTTCAGCAAAATTGTAACAATAGTGAACATGATTTACATTGTTGTGACTGTTGTGATAATTATTGTTATTTTGACTAAAAGGGTAGAAATATCACAGCAAGAAATAGAATTAATTTTTATACATTCTTATACTTTTTTTCCAGTTTATAAAAATGTGTCCATGTACATAGCCTCTGGGCAGATACAGAATGTAAACTATAATGATGAAGAAATAACCAAAAATTGCATGGATCATTTTTTTCTTACTGTTCAGAAGAGCCATGTCTATAAATAAAGAATGGTCAATTTAAAAATGTATGTCTCCATCATTCATTCAAGGTCTTTGATTATGTTTTCTTTAGGCCAAAAATCAAGAATCCAAAGCCAATAAACTTCAGAAGAACATATTAGGGTTTTTGTCTCTTAAAACTGTCTTTCAAGCATATTTTGTTTTGCATCAGCTTCTGCACTAGAGACAGAGAAAATCAATCTCCATGAAATTTTGGCATAATATTGTGCACAATGAAGACATTAGGGTTATTTGGAAAAGCACAGAGAACACAGGTAAACTAGAGAGGCCATATGGATGTTTGTCTGACAAATGAAAATTTTTGATATAAATAACTTTCTTCTTACCTAAAGCTCAAAGTAGCTCATTAACATGATAAATTATTGTAAAGCAAATGATATTTGTCAAAAGACCATATGATGTTTTTGAGACATTGAGAGCTTAGCCTAAATGGTCAAGTCCTTAAACCTCAAGGAATTAAACAACCCTGATAAAGATAAAAATGTAATCTTTTCCCCCATTCATCTGAAATAGCACAAATATTTGGTGCCAAGAAAAAATGCATAATGAAAGAAATTATGCTCGTGTACAAAATTACATATTTGAAGATTTTTGCAAAGGAAGATGAGTGCATAACAGTAAGGGGAATTCAAACTTACCACTAATAGGAGATGGTATTTTAAATAATGGTTAGAAAGGATTTTTTATTGTCAAGGAAGAGACAGTTGCCTTCAATAAATAGTACTATTAGAGTCCATTTGATAATTCACCCACATAATGGTATCTATAACACAAATTTCTGTTCTCTAAAGAAGCTTTTAATTTTATAAAACAGGCTAGAAGCTCCATGAAGACATATATTGAGACTTCTTTCGGTACTTTTGTCTTACTATTTGGGTTTTAATTGTATATTCTTAGGGCCCACAATAGCACCTGACACAGGGAAGACACATACACAAAACAACACTTGAAAAATCTACTAAAACTGATGGGGTACAACAACGCTTAACATAAAGAAAACATTAGTTAAAATACACATTCAACCATATCAAAAAGATGGCAAAGAGATGCTTCGAAGATAAGGCCTTTGTCATTCCTTAAGTAGGCTTGTGCTCACTTTGATTTGTTAACATGGTATTGATCTAATTTTGTTAATCTTTTTCACTATTTCATAGGCACTATTGTTGATTACTGTGGCAGAGGGATTACAGAGCTTTTCTGAGAAATTAAAAAATTAATAGGGAGAGAACTCTGAGAATAAATGGTTACTTGCTCATAACAGCTTATAACTTTCATAATGCTTTCGTTTAAAATAAAGTTCCAATCCATAAAAAATGTACTCTTGTGTTATGTTGAAGTTTAACTTCATTTTTCTTTAAAATAAATGGACAATCCTGTCAATACTGTCTCCAGTGATTGATCTGAGATACTCTGTGATGGTCATTTATATGTGTCAATGTAGCTAGGCTACACTACTCAGTTATTCAATTCACCACCAATTGAGTTATTGCTATGAAGGTATTTTGTAGATGGAACTGGAGTCCACATTTAGTTGATTTTAAGTAAGAGATATGGCCTTATTCTACTTGGATGGCCCAGATTCAATCAGACAAAATGCCCTAAGTGTAGAACTGAGGCCGCCCTGAGGCAGGAAATTCTGCCGTGCCGTGGATGTGGACTTAGCTTGAAAACTCCTGCCTGCCCATCTTGATGGCCTGCCCAGCGGATTTTGGAATTGCCTGGCCAGCTATCATAACCACTTAAACCAATTCCTTGCAATGCTTTTCTTAGTACGTATTTCCTACTGCCTTTTTCTTTCTCTGATTGAAACGTGACTGACATACCAGTTTGAGTAAAACAAAATCTGCTAATAACTTAAAGTAAAAATTAGAAAGCAGTTTAGATCTTTGTTGATTTAAAGTCTGTTTTATCAGATACTAGGACTACAACCCTGCTTTTATTTTTTATTTCCATTTGCTTGGTAAATATTCTTCCATCTCTTTATTTTGAGCATATGTGTGTCTTTGCATGGGAGGTAGGTTTCCTGAATACAGTACACTAATGGGTCTTGACTATTTATTCAATTTGCCAGTCTGTGTCTTTTAATTGGGGTATTTAGCCTATTTACATTTAAGTTTAATAGTTTCATGTGTGAATTTGATCCCACTATTATGATGTTAGCTGGATCATTCGTTGATGCAATTTCTTCATAATGTTGATGGTCTTTACAATTTGGTATGTTTTTGCAGTAGCTGATACCGGTTTTTCCTTTCCATAGTTAGTGCTTCCTTCAGGAGCTCTTGTAAGGCAGACCTGGTGGTCACAAAAAATCTCTCAGCATTTGCTTGTCTGTAGATTTTATTTCTCCTTTGCTTATGAAGCTTAGTTTGACTGGATATGAAATTTTGGGTTGAAAATTCTTTTTTTTAAGAATGCTGAATACTGGTTCCCACTCTCTTCTGGTTTGTAGGGTTTCTGCAGAGAGATCTGCTGTTATTCTGATGGGCTTCCCTTTGTGGGTAACCTGACCTTCCTCGCTGGTTGCCTTTAACATTTTTTCCTTCATTTCAACACTGGTGAATCTGATGATTATGTGTCTTGGAATTGCTCTTCTCAAAGATCAAAAAAGATAAAGAAGGACATTACATAATGGTAAAAGGAACAATGCAACAAGAAGAGCTCACTATCCTAAATATATATCAGGAGCACCAAGACTCATAAAGCAAGTTCTTAGACACATACAAAGAGACTTAGACTCCCACACCATAATAATGGGAGACTTTAACACCCCACTGTCAATATTTGACAGAGTAACAAGACAGAAAATTAACAAGAATATTCAAGTTTTGAACTGAGCTCTGGACCAAGTGGACCCTAATAGACGGCTACAGAACTCTCCACCCCAAATCAACAGAATATACATTCTTCTCAGCATCATATCACATTTATTCTAAAATTGACCACATAATTGGAAGTAAAACATTCCTTAGAAAATGCAAAAGAATGGAAATCATAATAGCCAATCTCTCCAGCCATAGTGCAATCAAATTAGAACTCAGGATTAAGAAACTCACTCAAAACCATACAACTACATGGAAACTGAACAACCTGCTCCTGAATGACTACTGGATAAATAACAAAATTAAGGCAGAAATAAATAAGTTATTTGAAGTCAATGAGAACAAAGACACAACTTACCAGAAACTCTGGGGCACAGCTAACACAGTGTGTGGAGGGAAATTTACAGCACTAAATGTCCACAGGAGAAAGCGGGAAAGATCTAAAACTGAAGCCTTAACATCACAATTAAAAGAATTAGAGAAGCAAGGGCAAATGAATTCAAAAGCTAGCAGAAGACAAGAAATAACTAAGATCAGAGCAGAACTGAAGGAGATAGAGACATGAAAAATGCTTCAAAAAATTCATGAATCCAGAGGCTGTTTTTTTAAGATTAACAAAATATGTAGACCACTAGCCAGAAGAAAAGAGAGAAGAATTGAATAGACACAATAAAACACGATAAAGAGGATATCACCACTTGATAAATACACCCTCCCAAGGCTAAACCAGGGGAAAGTCAAATCTCTGTATAGACCAATAACAACTTCTGAAATTGAGGTAGTCATTAGTAGCATACCAATCAAAACAAACAAACAAACAAACAAACAGGAACAGATGAATTCACAGCTGAGTTCTACCACAGGTACAAAGAGGAGCTGTACCATTCCTTCTGAAACTATTCCAAAAAATAGAAAAAGAAGGACTCCTCCCTAACTCATTTTATGAGGCCAGCATCATCCTCATACCAAAACCTGGCAGAGACACAACAACAACCAAAAAGAAAATGTCAGGCCAATATCTCTGATTTACAGTGATGTAAAAATCCTCAATACAATATTGGCAACGAAATCCAGTAGCACATCAAAAAGCTTATCCACCATGATCAAGTCGGCTTCGTCCCTGAGATACAAGGCTGGTTCAACATATGCAAATCAGTAAAGGTAATCCATCACATAAACAGAACCAACGACAAAAAACACATGATTATCTCAATAGATGCAGAAAAGGCCTTCAATAAAATCAATACCCCTTTATGCTAAAAACTCTCAATAAACTAGGTATCAGTGGAACATATCTTAAAATAATAAGAGCTATTTATGACAAACCCACAGCCAATATCATACTGGATGGGCAAAAACTGGAAGCATTCCCTTTGAAAACTGGCACAAGACAACGATGCCCTCTCTCACCATTCCTATTCAACATAATATTGGAGGTTATGGACAAGGTAATCAGGCAAGAGAAAGAAATACAGGGTATTTAAATAGAAAGAGAAGTCAACTTGTCTCTGTTTGCAGATGACATGATTTTATATTTAGAAAACCCCATTGTCTCAGCCCAAAAATCTCCTTAAGTTGATAAGCAACTTCAGCAAAGTCTAAGGATACAAAATCAATATGCAAAAATCACAAGCATTCCTATACACAAAAAATAGAAAGTCAAATCATGAGTGAACTTCCATTAATAACTTCTACAAAGAGAATAAAATATCTAGGAACATAACTTACAACGGATGTGAAGGACCTCTTCAAGGAGAATGGCAAACCACTGCTCAAGGAAATAAGAGAGGACACAAACAAATGGAAAAACATTCTATGCTCATGGATAGGAAGAATCATTATCAAGAGAATGGCCACGCTGCTCAAAGTAATTTACAGATTCAGTGCTATCCCTATCAAGCTACCATTGACTTTCTCCACAGCATTAGAAAAATACTATTTTAAATTTCATTTGGAACCAAAAAAGAAAAAAAAAGCCCATATAATCAAGACAATCCTAAGCACAAAGAACAAAGCTGGAGGCATCACACTACCTGACTTCAAACTATACTACAAGGCTAGAGCAAACCAAAACAGCCTGATATTGGTACCAAAACAGACATATAGACCAATGCAACAGAACAAAGGCATCAGTAATAACACCCTACATCTACAACCATCAGACCTTTGACAAACCTGACAAAAACAGGCAATGGGGAAAGGATTCTCTATTTAATAAATGGTCCTGGGAAAACAGGCTAGCCATATGCAGAAAACTGAAACTAGACCCTTTCCTTATACCTTACACAAAAATTAACACAAGACTTAAAACCATAAAAACCCTAGAAGAAAATCTAGGCAATACCATTCAGAACAGAGGCATGGGCAAAGACTTCAGGACTAAAACACCAAAAGCAATGGCAACAAAAGTCAAAATTGACAAATTTTATCTAGCTAAACTTGAGAGCTCCTACACAGCAAAAGAAACTATTATCAGAGGGAACAGGTAACCTACAAAGTAGGAGAAAATTTCTGCAATCTATCCATCTGACAGAGAGCTAATATCCAGAACCTAAAAGGAACTTAAACAAATTTACAAGAAAAAAACAACCCCATCAAAAATGGGTAAAGGATATGGACAGGGACTTCTCAAAAGAAGACATTTATGTGTCCAACAAACATATGGAAAAAAGACCATAATCACTGGTCATTAGAGAAATGAAAATCAAAACCACAATGAGATACCATCTCACTCCAGTTAGAATGGTGGTAGAATGGTGGTCCTTAAAAAGTCAGGAAACAACAGATGCTGGAGAGAATGTGGCGATACAGGAATGCTTTTACACTGTTGATAGGAGTGTAAATTAGTTCAACCATTGTGGAAGACAGTGTGGTGATTCCTCAAGGATCTGGAACCAGAAATACTATTTGAGCCAGCAATCCCATTACTGAGTATATACCCAAAGAATTATAAATCATTCTACTATAATGACACACAAACACCTATGTTTATTGCAGCACTATTCACAATAGCAAAGACTTGAACCAACCCATATGCTCATCAGTGATAGACTGGATAAAGAAAATGTGGCACATATACACCATGGAATACGATGCAGTCATAAAAAGTGATGAGTTCATGTCCTTTGCAGGGACATGGATGAAGCTAGAAACCATCATTCTCAGCAAGCTAACACAGGAACAGAAAACCAAACACTGATTGTTCTCACTCATAAGTTGGATCTGCACAATGAGAACACATGGGCACAGGGAGGGGGACATCACACACCAGGGTCTGTTGCAGGGTGGGGGACAGGGGAGGGATAGCACTGGGGAAATACCTAATGTAGATGATGGGTTGATGGGTGCAGCAAACCACTCTGACACATGTATACCTATGTAACAAAACTGCACGTTCTGCACATGTATCCAAGAATTTAAAATATAATTTATTTAAAAAAAAGGAAAGCAGTTTAGAGACCATCTAGTGTATTTTAAGTATCTCCTCAAAAGAATCTCACCTGGCAGGACCAAACTATTTATCAGAATTATCCCTTCCAACCATATACAGTAGGGGAGCTCTTCATATCTTACTTTCTATTACATCTGCAGTGAAGTTTTAGCATCCTGTAGAGATTAGTGCTCTAGGTCACTCTGAAAATCCTGCCAAATTGCTTTGAAGTATTATATGTTATCGTTAAAACATCTTTGACTTTGCTGGGCTGTGGAATTTAACTACAAACACCTAGAAAAGTTAAGTATAAAAAATTTAAATATGTATATAGAATCCCATTATTAATGGCAATCTTAAGTGATATCTAATAAAATGATTCATATATTGCTGAATATCTAACAAAGTGTCCCTGTAAATAAAGCAGGAATACTTTTGTTGAATAAGAAATTAACCTAGGTTACACTGAATCTGATTTACCACAGTATCACTTACAGATAGATTGCACTATTTGTATTCTAGTGGGATTAAAAACAAATTAAATTTCTCCTATAAAATATGTTTATCCAAGACTTTGGATTCTAAATTCAGTGCCTTTTGTATCAAACCTTTATCAAGAAATTAAACTTGTGATCCTTTTTTATACCCAAGTAAGTGCCTGATATAAAGCAGAAACAGAAATTTTGGCTTTTCAGAGAAGCAGCCTGGACATTACCTTCAGAATCCAGGTCTCAGGTGGGCCTGCTTCTATGCTGTGAGGGGTATTTGGCTGGGAAAATTTTAGATGTACTGGAGGCCCTTTTAATACTATTTCCTATCTATGGTGATTAAGTAATAATACATGCTTCCACCTTATGATGTTCTTGTGAGGGTCAAATGAAAATCTGCTTGTAAAAGTAACTTATAAAATCAAGCATTTCATAGATGTAATGATAACTGACAATGGTACAGTGATTTGCAGGTTACTTTCTTACTTGATTTTCAAATACTCTGATTTTGGCACAGGATACATAATTGCTTCCATTTTAGAGACAAGGATAATAAGGCTCAGAGAAATTAAGCAAAGGTATTATGGTGTTTTAATTAAAACTCGGGCTATCCTTCAGTAAAGAATCTGGGCTCTGTTCTATCTCTTGCTAGGTAGGTTCAAAGGCCCACATGACCTACGCTAGAACCCAAGAGAGACATCATTAACAAATGTAAAGCACTATGCAGGCATGGAAGAAACTTCTGTTTATGATTACTACATCAGACATGAATAATGGGCAGGCAAGCAGGATAAAATTGATGATTCTATCATTTTTGACAGTGGATCAATCTAAGAAATCAAAAACATCCAAAATTCAGTCTCAAGAAGCGTTCAATTGTTCTCTTGCTTCGAAATGTGGCTAAGTACTTTGGAATGTAATCCCAGCACTTTGGGAGCCCAAGGCAGTTGGATCACTTGAAGTCGGGAGTTCCAGACCAGCCTGGCCAACATGGTGAAACCCTGTCTCTACTAAAAATACAAAAATTAGCCAAGCACAATGGGTTACGTTTGTGATCCCAGTTACTCAGGAGGCTGAGGCAGGAGAATTGTTTGAACCCTGGGAGGTGGAGGTTGCAGCGAGCCAAGATCATGTCACTGCACTCAAGCCTGAGCAATAGAGTGAGACTATGTCTCCAAAATAGTAATAATAATAATAAATTACAATAATAAATGCACCCTATTAGAAAGAGGAGGTATCTTAGAGAGTTATACCAACAATGACCACCACCAAGCAATTTGGGGGAGGGAGCAGTAACTCTGATAGTTCATATCAAAAGATTGTTCAATGCTGCTTTCTTTCTTTCCCTCCCTTCCCCCTTCCCTCCTTCCTTCCTTCCTTATTTCCTTTTTTCCTTCCTTCTCTCCTTCCTTCCATCCTTCCTTCTCCTTCCTTCCCTCTTTTTTTCCTTTCTTCCATCCTTCCTTCCCTCCCTCCCTTTTTTCTTCCTTCCCTCCTTCCCTGCTTCCTTTCCTCCTTCTTTCCCTCCTTCCTTCCTTTCTTCCTCTCTCTGTCTCTCTTTCATTGGAGGAGAAGAAAAGAGAAGCCAGTCTGTAATTAAATGCATTTGTATGTATATTTTGAAGAGCTGTTATCAGATCTAGTTCCTGAACTGAGATAATATAGAAATATTTTAAAAAGTTTAAATAAGTTGGCCAGGAAAGCTTTTATTTAATCTGTTCTAGAGTTATTCAGCACCTCTTGCTGTATGGTAATCTTTAATTTTTATTATCCAATAGACATCTTTTCCCATCCTTGTGTTTTTCTCCTATCCCTTTTTATACTCTTACAATCATGAATGCATTACCTATGGTGAGAAATACATTATTTACAGTTTAAGACGTAAGAGCATAGGTTTTCAATTCAGGCAGTATTAGGTTTGAATTTTCGTTTCATTACTTATTAGCTGTTTGACTGTGAAAACCCAGGCCTCCTTGTTTACTTCCACGCTCTCATCCATAAAATGGGGATATGTAAATAAAAACTGTCATAAAGATTACAATGAAAACACATATGTAGATTTTAGCATCGTGAATGGTTTCAGAGTTCAGTAAGTAATAATATGGCTGGTATTACTTTTGTAAATGTTAAACATTATTTTTATTAATTATCTTTTACAAAGTTATATTACAGCCTTAGTCACTCGCAATAAAGTGAACTAAAGAGGAGAACATGGCATAGTGAAAGGAGCACATAACAAGGAGTCAGGACACAGGTAATCCACCTGGGATCATCTTCTTAACTAGCGGAGGACCTTAGCAATATCATCCTCCAGATCTCAGTTATTTCTCCTACAAAATAAGCAGTTTGGATGAGATGAATTCTGTGTTTCCTCGTATGTTTGTCAGGATCAAAAAGTTCAATCTCAACGTGTGTGTGTATGTGCGTGTCCTAGATACTTCTAAGTATACCTTTATTGTAAAGAAAGTATGGTGTAACTAGCAATGCTTTTCTTAGCTGTTAAAAATTCTATTGTTGAAAGTTGATTATCTCTGCATCTTTCTATCCTAAATGCTAAGTGCCCTCAAGTGCTGTAATTCTTGTGTTCTATTTCTAGTTTTTTAGACTTTCTAGTAAGATATGGTATATTATTCAAACAACATAATTTCCCCAATGTTAACCTTGTTATAAAATTGCTATGGTATCATTTCAATTTTTCAGTTCATAAACTATCAATGCATCGTTATTATATTTATTATATATTGACCGTGAAACAAAACTCTTAAATTCAATTCCAAACAACCTTCTCTAGAGAGCAATCAAAAATTAAAAACATTTTAGAATGTAGTTGACATGGGTTCTCACAATAAAACTGATAGCAGCAATTTTAATCCTTGTTGTAACTCTGAATTATTGTCTTATTGCAGATGTCTCATTATTCTCATTTAAAAAAACACATGCACAACAAAAAACACCTGTCTAACAAATAGAAGATAGTAAAAAAAAAAAAAAAAAGGAAATGTTTGAGTATCTACACCTGAATATTTATAACATGCAAACGGAGCATTCTGAAATTTCCAACTTTTTTAAACAACCAAATCAATAAATCATGTGTCTTACAGGCATTAAAATTACAGGGTCAAATCCTTTACATTTTACAGTGCTGTAGATTTATGTGGAAAATCAATTATTTCTGCTTACAAAGTGTGTGAGTTGCTAGACATATCCCGGGGACCTGTCTAAACCACAGCCAATCGAGCAGCAGTCTGCAGTGCTCCCTGGTTCCTTAATATTTTGCAGCATTGAAGACATATATTCCCACACTCTCTAGAAATGCAACAGGTGTTTCTGTAGCCCAGTCACAGCGCAGCGGACAGGACAGAAAGATTTTACAAAGCTATTCAAAAAAATTTTAAGTATATGATTCTGTTCATTAACTCTTTTTACTGGTTTATTTCAAATTTAGAAAGAGCATGTATATTTTTTGCAGTAAATCTCAGGCATAGTTGCACATATAAGTGCTCATATTTTGTTTGCATTCCTAAATGTATCTCTATAACTCTTGAAATCAAGAAGTAACAATATGAATAAAGCTTACACATTTTGGATCCAAATTCTTACAGCCCTATAAAGATGCAAATGGGCATTTGTGAGCTGTTCCTAATAACTAATTAATTCATCTCACTCCTTTGCTTTTGGCTGGAATGATAATAAACCAGAGTGGTGATGGGTTACCCCATGCTGATTAGAAGCTCTAATTGTCACACATATTTTAGATAAATGAAAATGTAGAACTGAATTATTTATTTTGGAATAAGTAACATTTATCAGAAAATACAATTCAAAATGATTGTCCTTGAGAGGAAAAATAATAAAAGGAGTCTGTAGTAGTTTGAATGGCATCCCCCCAGAATTCATGCATGTCTGAAGGATCAGCATGTGACCTTACTTGGAAATAGGGTCTTTACAGATGTAATTAGTTGATGAGCTCAAGATGAAGTCATCCTGGATTTAAGGTGGCCTCTATCTCTAATGACTGGTATCCTAATTGGAAGAGGAGTGAGAACAGGCACTGTGGCTTACACCTATAACCCTAGCCCTTTGAGAGGCCATTGAGGGAGAATGACTTGAGGCCAGGAGTTTGAGACCAGCGTGGGCAAGAAAGCCAGACCTTGTCTTTACGAAAAATTTAAAAAATTACTTGGGTGTGATGAAACACACCTGCAGTCTGAGCTGCTTGGCAGACTGAGGCAGGAGGTCAAGTCTGCAGTAAACTATGATCATGCCACTGTGTTCCAGCCTGCCTTAGAGAGCAAGACCCTGCCTCAGAAAACAAAACAAAACAAATAAAAAAGGAAGAGGAAAGAACACAGAGAGGAAAGTGATAAAAAGATGGATAAAGAGATTGGATCAGTGCATCTACAAGCCAAGGAAGACCAGAGACTTCCGGCAACCCCCGCAGTTAAGAGAGGCTTGGGGTGGGTTCTTCCTCAGAGCCTACAGTGGGAGCTGAACAGGCTGGCACCTTGATATCAGACTTCTGGCCTCCTGAGCTATGCAAATAAAGTCTGTTCTTTTAAGTCATGAAATCTGTGGTATTTTGTTTTGGGTTTCAGATGGCAAAAAGGCTAATAGTTGCTGCTCTATGTTTTTATGTTTTTTTTTTTTTTTTTTTTTTTCAATGATTTTACCTTAAACAGAGGGAAAGTCCTAAAATGTTCTGTTATTTAGGGAGTCAGAATTTTGGTTTGAATATACTTAACTGAATGTGTTAAAATCCATTCGCCAAAATAACTCATAAGGACTAAGTAATTAACACTAGCAAATTCTATTGGCAATGAGGCTACTGTTCTTCATTTATTTTCTGGACCACTCTTTTCTAAGCCATTTAGATGGTATTGCATGAGCATTAGTGGGAGAAAATCTTCAACTTTCGAAACCAAAAGTCATAATATTTTAAACTTATTTTTATTTTACATGTGCAATTAAAAATACATACCATATTGTTGTTAAAAAGTAAGCAATATTTATGATCAACATTTTAGTATATATATTATTCTAAATATTTTTATGCGAATGCTTTAATAAATACGAGCTCTTGTACTAATACTGACTGACAACTAGGATATTTGCTTACTATATTCTAAATAATCATAATTTACATAAGATTTAATATTTTTACACTATGCCATTTAAAATAGACATATAGTATTCCAAGATACAATTGTGTTTGAATTGTCTAGGTAACTTCCTATAGCAGGATATTTAGGTTATTAAAAACACTATTTGCTATTAAAATAATGTGACAATATGCTTTTAGCTAAAAACTTTTCAAAAATATGTTTGCTTCCTAAGATAAACTTTAGAATTTGGAAACCTGGGCCATATCTTTATGAAAAGAAAATTACACACACAGACATACATCCACATACAAATGTATATACTTCTGTATAAACATATATATATATATATATATATATATATATATATATATATATATATTGCTTTCCAGAAAGGTTATAGAAATTTTTTGTCCTACAAGCAGTATATGAGAGTGTACATTTCTCATATGCTTTCCATAACAAGATGCCATCANTATGCTTTTAGCTAAAAACTTTTCAAAAATATGTTTGCTTCCTAAGATAAACTTTAGAATTTGGAAACCTGGGCCATATCTTTATGAAAAGAAAAATACACACACAGACATACATCCACATACAAATGTATATACTTCTATATAAACATATATATATATATATATATATATATATATATATATATGTATACATTGCTTTCCAGAAAGGTTATAGAAATTTTTTGTCCTACAAGCAGTATATGAGAGTGTACATTTCTCATATGCTTTCCATAACAAGATGCCATCATTTATTTTTATCTTTATTATTTTAATCAAAGGAAAATGCTAACTCATTTTTGTTTTAATTTGCATTTCTCTATTTGTTAATGAAATTGAACATTTTATCATCTTTATTGGCTGCGTATAGTTCTGTGAATTGACCATCCAATCATTAATTTTTCTATTGGAATATTCATCCTTCAGTTAATTATCTTAAAATAAGAGACTAATTTTATATTTTCAATGTTTGTCATTTGAGAAGCAAAAGCAATGATGATGAAGTTTTGGGGCTTCAAATCTCTATGTCTGGAAGAACACAAGACTGGGATTAAATTATCCTTAGGGTCTCTCCTACTCTAATGTTAAATCTTAGAATTCATACTAAAATATTTTCAGCAAGATTTTTCAATTTTGGTGATTTCTCTCAAAGTAAAAGTCATTATTATACTGAATATGCTAATGAACACATGTTCTCCACTTCAATTCTTTTTGCCGTTTTCCCCATTATTTTGTCAGGGGGAATAAAATAACCATAGGATTTTGGCTTTTAAAAATCTTTTAAAATGATATGGTAAATGTCACAACTTTCTGTTAGATTTAATCATTCTCTGCCTAAGAGATTTTGCCCATATTTAAAATATGAACTTGATTTTTGGCAATCTACTTCAAAGTGCTCTATTATGCTAAAATTATATAGGCATAAAAGACAACTTGAGAAAAAGAAAAAAAATAAGTCACTTTCAAGTCTCTGATTGTAGGCTAAACAAGAGGGTTATAAAGTTTGTGTGTCATAATATCAAATGGAAATTCACTGAGTATCTGGTGTAGAGAAAAGGTATATATGTGGGATGACTTCCTCTTTTTTTTGCCCACGTCCCATGGTAGTTTGCCTCATCTATCAGTTGTAAGTCACGTGCTTTAAGGTTTCTATATCATCCTGACCCAGTTTATGAGCCACTTCAGAGTTGCTCAACTTCGTCTACGCAGCTGTGTTGTTGAGCCACTCTATAAGCTTTGCTTGCCAAGTTTCTGGCAGTAGCCCAAGTTGTTCCTAGGTCTGAAAAGCCCTGAGCTCTGATCATACCCTAAACCACGTCACCACCACATAACATGCTGATTGACAAAAAGACACCTACGTGTCTGCACAGCCGTCAGAAGCTCTGGCTTCACAGGGGACTGCCTGGAGATGCAGAGTTACCAGTAAGCTATTGTTGAACTCAACCAATGATATACAAGAGAGCAACTGCTCACACCTTCCATCCATGGATTGTAAGACAACAGTTCATGCGGCTTCTCAAGAGATACCCAGGAGACCTAGCAAGTGCTATCTTTGTCCCAAAGCTGTGTCCACCCCAGCTGGATAACGCACCACCATTGTCTGATTTCTCTTCTTCCCTGGATCACTTCTCTTCTCTCATTCTTGCTCTCCTGAACTTATAACTTAAAAGGTATTACCTTGAAAGCCTTGTCTCAGTCTGTTTTCTAAAAACCTGGACTGATGTGGATTAAAAGTCACAGTTGTTAAAGAAAATACATGATTATTTATTTTATAAAATTAAAAAAATATTATTTGTATGAAAACTGGGTCTAGTTTTCATAGAGAAGTTTGATCTACTATGAATTCTACCAATATTGCTGCAAAAGTGAATTTACTTTATGTTAGCAGAAAGTAGAATAGTCTTTCTCTTTATTTTACAATTTACCCTTTTCTTCAGTTTTCAACCCATTCTTACCCCTAGATATTGGTAGGGAGGAATCAAAGTGACTGAAATTGGAACAATTTCATTAGATGACTTTTAAAAATTATTGGTTAAAATGTTAAGTTTTTATAACAGATGATTTTGTTAAATCAGCAATCTGAGAAACTAATATGAATAAACATTTTATGATACACGTATTAAAATGATGATTCAGAGAAAAACATATAGTGAAAGTATTATAGAGAACATAAAGTTAAAAATATAAAGGTTGTTCTTGGTCCAACCAATAGATGTCACCTGCCAGGATGCCAAGAAAAAAAAAAATCAATGTTCCTTTGGAGTGAGAGTATATTTTATTCCTAAAGCATTTAATTCATCAAAACCTGGCAACACCACACCATGGAACACTGACCTGTGAATAGGTACCAGAGGTTGTTTGGCTCCAGTGTTTCCATCTCACCCCTGCGGGTCGTCTTTCTGTGTCGAATTTTATAGCCAGTAATAAATCCATTTTGTGTTCCTGATGGAGGAGGCAGCCAGCTAACTTTGATACTCTGTAAAATAATAGATGTAAATTAAAACATTGAAGAAAGAAAGGACAATGGGACAGGGTCAAAGAAGTAACCCAAACCATAAGTGTGAAGAAAGCAGAGAAGCAAGAAGTGTTACCGATTGCCACTTAAAGACAAATTAAATTCATTCTCACAAACTGACAGCATTCTTATTTGTCTGGTTTTAACAGAAATACGCAATTCCTTTGACTGTTTGAATGCATTATCACCTTGCCTTTGCGTACACTGCTAAAATGACAGTAAAATATTCTAAATTATATAAAGGCATAAAACAATAAAGAATAAGACTCCATTGGATGAGAGATGTCAACTAATATCTGGAAGGTGCAAACTGGAGGGAGATATGGAATATTAGTCTGTTCTCACATTGCTAATAAAGACATATGCAAGAGCGGGTCATTTATATAGAAAAAGAGGTTTAATGGACTCACAGTTCCACATAGCTGGGAAGCCTTACATTCACGATAGAGGGCAAAGGAGGAGCAAATACATGTCTTACATGGCAGCAGGCAAGGAAGTGTGTGTAGGGGGGAACTCCCCTTTATAAAACCATCAAATCTCATGAGACATATTCACTATCATGAGAACAGCACAGGCAAGACCTGCCCCCGTGATTCAATTACCTCCCAAAGAGTCCCTCCCATGACAGGCAGGAATTATGGAAGCTACAATTCAAGATGAGATTTTGGTGGGGACAGAGCCAAACCATATCAAAGGGTGACTGAGCCAAAGAAGAAATCCTGAAAACTAAATACCTTAAGAGAAAGTCATGAAAAAACAAGGCAATGAAAAACAGGACAAGTCAGGGACACCAGGACATTGTTGCTACTTATTTAACTTGGAAGATAGGACTTCCAAACATAGTGCAGAAACAGGGAAGGACTGAAAGTCATTGAGATCAGGCACCCAGCAAAACCAGGCTACCAGTCCTCTCTGACCATAGTTTTTGGTAGCTTTATCCTCTGGGGATGTGAACTCAGAGGCCAAGATTCAGATTAAAACAGAAGAGAACAGGGATGTAGGCAAGTGTAATCAAATCAAGAATGTGAGTTACCCATGTCTTCTTCCTTCATAAGACACTAGACCAATGGCAACCAAGTATATGCTTCTTGGGTAGAATATCAAATAATCTTTCTCTAGAGAAAATTATCTTTGCCCTAGAGAAAAGGCAGTTATATCCCTGTGCAATTCTCCAACAATGAGGCTACTACTGATATGAACTAGAGACAGAGAAATACTGGTTAGAAGAAGGTGATTCTCCAGCAACAGGCCCCACCCTCAAGTCTGGAAATCCACAGCCCTAAATGGCAACAGTCATTCTTCTTTTCACACTCAAATGTTACCTTTTGGCCTACCATGTCCCCCTATCTTGTACCCATATTAATCGCAAACCCCAGGCTCCACAGCAAATGAGCAGATGAGCAGAAGAACAGAGGGACAGAAGAGTGGTGCAGCAGAGAAGGAAAGAAGAAAAGGAGCATCTGAACATCGAGAAAAGTTCAACTGAGTATGGTCAGGGAGGAGATCAGCCATGGAATGACCAAACTCCAGGGGAAGATTATCTTCCCACTCCATCCTCTTCTTAGCTCTCCATCCATCTCACTGAGGGACCTCCATCCAGCGACAAAATTCCCCACATTTACCATCCTTCACTTTGTTCACATGACCTGATTCTCCCTGGGTACAAGACAAGAACCCGGGTACCAAGAGGGCACTGAGCTGGTTAACACTTAAGTTCTCTACAGATGGCAGAGCTAAAAGTGTACTGTAGCACACCCACCGGGGCTTTGGGAGTCACAGGCACCCACCCCTAGTTGCTACCATAGGGCCAGAGCCCCAAAATGCTCACCCCATCTCCTGCACCTGCCTGTCTACATGTTCCCTCTCCCATAAGAGGGTGCAGCAGCCAAAGAGATGAGCCATATCCCTGTCGCACATCCTGCGAGTGGGGTCAAGGAACTCTCCCATTTCACTACTTAATAAGCCCCACTCATATGCTAAAATTTGCAGTTTAAAATCAGCTTTTTATATATCATTTTAATGTAAACTGACAATCTAACACTACCAGACATCAAAGAAAGCCCTTAGCACAAAGGAAACTGTAAAAAATAATGGGTAAGAAGATCATAGCACCCGAAGGAAACATCAGTAATGCAAAGAACGAAATCCAAAAAGATGTCATTAATACCCTGGTAATCTCACAAATGGATCATCCATCCATCAACAGGACAAAAACACAGAACATTGAAGGATTTAAAAAATGTTATTGCAAAAATAATTTGATTGCACAAATTAAATAGTCAATAGATAAGTTGGAAGTTGAATTAAAAGAAATCTCTCAAAATTCATTGGGAATAAATTATCACATGAAATTGGAGAGAAAAGGTAACAAATTAGAGATCTGGTTCTCAATTTTCAACACCCAACTGATAAGATGAGAGAATAAAAAAGGAGGAAAAATCAAAGGCAGAAAATTAGCAAAAATGATAACAAATGACCCCTTTCCCAATAAAACTTTACAAAGCTGGAACACTTGAAGCTCCAGTCTGAAAAGGATTGTGGAATGTTAAACAAAATAAACACAAGAAAGGTCTACTTCAAGGCACATTACTGTAAAATACTAGAGCCTCACAGGGACTGAGGAGGGAATCGACAACTTCCCAGAATGGAGGGGAAAAAAAAAACAGGTCACATAAAGCATGATCAGCAGTAAGAATGGCATCAGATTTCTCAACAACACTCGACATTAGAAAAAAATAGAACACTACTTATACAACTCTAATCTAGGATTTTAAATCTAGAATTCTTTGTCTAGTCAAATAAGCAAGTATAGGGATAATATAACACAAGTATAAGAATATATGGTAAGGACAGTATATGGATATTTCAGATATACATGGTTTCTAAGATATCTCTGTGTTCCCCTTAACAGGAAGCTAATGAAAGGTGAGTTCCAGGAAAAGAAAGCAATCTGAAAAAAAAAATATTTCAAATGCAAGAAAGAGACAGTGAAGACAATGAAGAAAATTCTAATGTAATAAGAGATTTAATAAGATGAAAAACCAGACTTCAAAGAATACATACATATTGTTTAATTCCATTTATGTGAAGTTAAAGAATAGCAAAACTAATCTAAATTACTAGAAGTTACACTAGTCTATGGCAGCTGTTCTGGGTTTTGATTGGAAATGGGTACCAGGAGACTTTTTGGGGTGATGGCAATCTGCATACTGATTTCATGTTTGTTACTCAGATGGATACAATTGTCAAAATACATATTTTTGGGCTGAATTGTGCCCACCAAGAGTCATATGTTGAAGTTATAACTCCTGTATCTTAGAAGAATATGACTGAATTTGGAGATAAGTCCCTTAAGTAGTTAAAGAGTAAGTTATTAGGGTAGGCCTTAAATTTAATATGATTGGTGTCCTTAAAATAAGAGAAAATTAGGACACAGATATGCATGGAGATAAATCATGTGAAGACACTAGAAGAAGGTAGCCATCTCTAAGCCAAGGAACGAGGCCTCGGAAGAAACCAAGTCTTGCCAACACATTGATCTTGGACTTCAAGCTTCCCTACCTGTAAGAAAATAAATGTCTGTTGTTTAAGCCACCCAGTCTGCAATATTTATTATGGCAGCCCTAGAATACCAATATATTCATGGGACTGAAAACTCAGGATTTATAATTTCATTTATATTAATTACAGCTAGACCAAAGAAGGAAGGGGAGGAGAAGCAGGAGTAGAAAAAAGAGAAAAGATTGGGGAAGAAAAAGAGGATGAAAGTGTGTTAACACCAAATCCTGACATAAAAATACATCAATAGATGATATCTAAAAATAGTGACTTAGAACTGGTAAATTAAGAGACATCTAAATAAGCACATTATTGAGAAACATAAAGTAAACGTCAGAAAAAAAAAAGAAAACCATACCAATATCATAAGACAGTCTTTAGTTAATGGGGGCAAGGTTTGGGAAGGGGAAAAAAAAGAGCCTATTTGTTTTAGTTATAGGTTTGTTAGTATTATTTAACTTAAAAATAATGTGCATGTAATAATCTAAAAAACGTTTAAATTAATTTTTAAAATAAGCACACAGAGTTTTTTTTTTTTTTTTTTTTTTTTGTTTTAAGGTGGTAGAAACAAATTACTGGCTGTTACAAAGAACCCAGACCCAAAGTCAAATAACAGATTTGTCCAGGACCTCACTGTCCCTGTTTCAATCATGGAGCAGAGGCAGAGCTAGACTCTCCAGAGAGACAGAAATCCAAGCTCCTTCTTCCATATCTACTACAAATTAGCTAGTGCTCTACAAATAAGTAAGTTTCTTTGAGAGGAGAAAAAACATAATCTAAACTTGAACTTACTTGCTGAGCACGTTGTTATTTTCTCAACAGTTGCCGTCACCCCAACACTGAATTTGAGAATACTGAAATATTGCTCCTAGAGAAAATATAGGTTTAGGTTCCTTCGAGCCTCTGGTTACAACATTTTTGTCAACCGATAGGTACATAACCTTGTTTTAATGTTTGTTTCTGTTTAATGATATCTTATTTAATATGGCAGTATTGTCAACTCATTAACATTAAACTTTAATGCCAGAAATAAGGCAGACTGCAGCCTTCTTGCTCTCAGGAACACTGGACAGCACTTCAGCACTCTACTCTGGGGCTGGGGTCATTTTAAACAGAAAAGTATCAACCAATAGCACAGAAAGTAAAAATTGTGGCACAAAATAGACCCCAAAAGGGCGCTTGTTTACAGTATAAGGGCTAAAACAAGAAGACAGAGCATCTTTTCGTTCAACCTCAGCTAAGAACACAGACATCTGGCAAGTCAAATTTTACGCTGCTCTGAGCATAACATGAAAGCACTGCAGGTGTTGATTTGAGTTACAAATAAATTTTAGTAAGCACGCAACTTTGCAACTACAAAATCTGCAATTAATGAATATCAACTGCAATTATATAATAAACATGTCTTAATAATTTCAGAGGAATCTAGTTACATATGCTTGATCTGATTAAGTTGGTAGAATATATTCAAAATATTATGGGACTACTGAGACCCTTTACTTTGCATCCACTATTCTTTATGTGTGATAAATTCAGCATTACTCTTAACTACTATTTGTTAACACATTTTTTTGCACTTACTTTAAACCTGGCAATGGTTTAAGCACTCTGCATTATAGATATGTTTTACGTTCATTATGACCCTGTGATTTAAGGTCTATTGCTATGACCTTTGTACAATCAGGTAAACTGGGACAAGAATAGTTAAATAGCTTAAACATATAAATCCAGCAAATGACAGAGGCAGAATTTTAACAAAGATGACATGAGTCAAAAGGATGACATTCTTTACTGCTTCATATTGCACCTATGGGAAGTTCTAATTCATTTAGTTGTTACTCATTCAGCATGTATCAGTTATATTCCTACTGTGGAGCAGGCACTATTTTTGGGATTAAGGAAACACGTAAATAAGTCATGGTTTACCTTTCTGGCTGGGGAAATAGACATAGAAGCTAATAATTAAAAAAACAACGTGCCAAAGTAAAATGTCCCAGAGATTAATTCTTTGTCACGTGATCAGAAGAACTTTACAAAGAACTCATCCTTCAAGTGTGATTGGGAGTTCATGGAGGGGCTGGGAATGGTTTTTAAAACAGAGGAAATATCAAGAACAAGCTCAAGGTATAATGACAATGTAAAGCATCTTCAAGGGAAGGTCATGTAGTCTCTCAGTGGCTAAAGCAAGGGATATACAGGACAATGAAATGGAAACGTAGATTTGGAAAAAAAAAAAAAACTGCAAACTTTTTCAGGCCATGCTAAACAGATATTAGGTTGGATTAATGTTTTCATTTAAGGCATTTGGCTAAGTTCTTTGGGAGATAAAATATGCATAAAATAATAATATACAGTCTCTGGCTGCAAAGAACCCATAGCCTAAAATATACACATGCCTATCTGTTCCCTTCTTCCCCACCATTCATACAGGTAAGTGTACATGTGTGGACATATTCTTTACTCCAAGTGTTTTAGAAACCAAAAAAGAAAACCAGAATCAAATGAATAGTCACAGTTTATATTTATCTTTCACTACTCATCTTAGTGGTGAGTGGTGAAACAGCAGATATTATCACCATTGATGATTTTACAAAGAAGGAAATTGAGGCACAGTTCAAGGAAGGACAGATCCAAGTTCACCTGGCCCTATCACTGGAAGACTTCCCACTGCAGGGCCTATGCTCTTTTAATTATTTCACACTAAAATAAGCTATCACAGGGACTCTACTTGGCAATTATACTCATCTGAGTTCTCCTATAAAATATTCTCTTTAAAAACCCAAATTTAAATTATTTCTTTAAAATATATCCAATAAGTTTTCCATACAAAGCCTTTGGAAAATCAAGGAGGGCCACCTTCTGAGGACTACAGCTGTTTTAAAAGTCAAATATATATTCAAGTTGAAAAGGAAAATACAAATGTAGATATTAAACCTTAGACCAAGAATTAGAATATTTTAATTTCCAATTAATATTTTGCTGTGACTTTGCTGAATGACCTTCTGTGAGTCTGTTTTTTTTGAGACAGGGTCTGTGTTACCCAGGCTGTTGCAATCAGGACTCACTGCAGCCTACACCTCCCAGGCTCACGTGATCCTCCCAACTCAGCCTCCCAAGTAGGTTGGACTACAGGCATGAGCTACCATGTGCCTGGCTAAATATTTTTTTGTAGAGGGAGGGTCTTGTCCTGTTGTCCAGGCTGGTCTTGAACTCCTAGGCTCAAGGGATTCACCAGCTCAGCCTCCCAAAGTTCTGGGATTACAGGTGTGAGCCACCATCCCCAACTACTGAGCCTAATTAGTGACCTGAATCTCCATGTACATACTGAAAAAGAGGGAACATTTGTGCTTAGTATGTCTACCAAATATAAGTCACTTGATAAGCCTGGAGAACTTAATTATACTAATGATTACATGAGTAATAGTTTTTGACAGACAATTTGTCTTTATCACACTTGAGGTTTTCCAGTGATTGCTTAAATTATTCCCACATAGCCAATATCTTAATATCGATGCCAAACAGCAATTAATTAATATAATCAGTTATACACTCAACACATGAGGAGGGAAACCCCCTCAATGGTTATTATTCATCTTTGGAAGTGGCTTTTATCAGTTTAATCCATCCTCATCCTTAGGTAGCAGCTAAGTTTATTAGCATCTTTTGTACTTTCTCATTGTTTTCAAGTGTCAGCAGATTGCAAAGATTCTGGTAGTTAAATTTTTTCTTCTTAGGTTCTTTGGTAGATGACACAGCTGGAGGCTCCAAATTCTATTGTTTGAGGAAGTTAAGTGAAAGTATTCATGCATTCTTTTCTTATTTAATGGTATAAGGCATCTTATTTTCTATACGAGACCTATTTTGCCACTGGCCAGTAGTTCAGACTTCATTTCCCATTCCCTAGCAGGCCATCAAAAGCTGTTCTTGTTACGGAAACATTTTTGTAAAACAACCTAGCTTTCATGGGCAACTCTGGCAATGATTTTTATTAAAAGTACTTGACACATGACCTTTGACTTTTGAAAAATCAATTCTAGTAGCTGTGACTTGACTTTTGGTCCTTTCATTACTTGAGAAGGGGAAATTAATCCTTATCACTTGCAATGATCTATCTGAATCAAGGATTAATTTCAGTTTTCTTCATATTTGGGAAAAAAGAACCGCAAAATTTAGCTTTTCCTCTAATTCCTCCACCTTCTCTTTGATCACCATAAAAATCATTTATTTGCCAAATAAACCTGATGGAAAGAGTTAACTGATTTAAAACAAAGTGTCACTGGCCAATCTCCCAGCTGCCTGGGATACCCCTGTTCAATTCAGTGACGTGGGATTAGCCTTTTCCTGGGATCCATTACACCACTGCTTTCTTTTTCCTCCACTGTAGACATATAGGAGTAGTAAGTGAGAAAACAGGAAAAAAGGTCGATAAGCCCACCACCCCAATTCTTTCTCAGAAGCCACATTTCATAAGCTTCTATTTTTAACTCCACATCTCACACCGCACACTGGCATTCTGCTTTACTCTCTCCAGAGTGACCTTCAGGTGAAGACAAACCCATTTCGATCCTTGCCAAACACAGCCAGTTGCTCCAGCAAAAAGCCTTAAAAAAAAAAAAAAGATGGTTTTATCTAGATGGAATTCCCATAGAAAGCTATGGAGGGCACTCTGAAAGTCCTTGCAGCAAATAAGAATGCCTTGGCTGGAACACAGCAGGAATCTACACATCCTGAAACTAATTTAAAATCAGTTTTGGACCTCTGGTGATTTGAATCTCACAGGAAGTTGCCTGCAGAGTAAAATATGCTCCCAGTATGCATGAGACCCTGAGGATTTTCATTAAAGTGTGCCCATCAGTACTTAGAAAGAATCTGTTTTCATTGAATCCCTTTTCTGCCCACTTATGTACATTCCCTCTGACACTACTCTAATTCTGACCTTGATTTGTCTATTGGCCAAAATATTGCCACTAACAGGCACTCGGCCTCCAGTGTCACACTGCTCACACCCATCTCGGTTACGTTTCTGGTAAATGGGTGACCCCAAATGAGCAATGTGAGCCTTTGGAGTCTCAGTTTTCTCATCATCAGTATGAGCTAATAGTAATCCCTCCCTTGCAGGATTGTGGTATGAATGAAAAGAGACAATGAGCGTGTGTGAAATTTCCATCAGAGTGCCGGCACATAATAATTATTTAGTAAATCATAACTACTTTATGGGAAACTTGGAGTAAAAGGGAAAGAGAAAAAGAGAATGTGAGAGTGAGGGCCAGAGATTCAGAGATTGAGAGATTGTGAGGGTGGCAGGTGGGAAGCATTTTAAAAAGCCAAAGTAGAAAAGAGCAGGAAGGAAGGAAGCAAGACCACGTACAGCAGTGATGCCCTGAAGATGGACCTACTTATTTGTGCACTGACCCAGCAACTGAACATTTGTTTCTACTGTGAATTGAAAGGGCACTGAGAGAGAGAAGTTGTTTAGTAACACTTTTGAAACTTCTATTCTTCTATGAATATTTATTGAGCAACTTCCTCTGTGCAGGACACTATTCACATTTCTTATTGTAGCAAATAGAATCTTCAGGCATGGGTAGTGAAGAAACTGTGGGATACAGCAAAAAAAGAGATCCCATATAAATTTTTAGAGGTAGACTTAACAGGATTTGGTGATTTATTAACGTCAAATGCAAAGGAGGACAAGTCATCAAGAATGACAGGTTTCTGAGATAGGCAACACAGTAGATAATAATGCATTTACTTGAATAAGGTTTTCTGAAAAGCTATCTACTTTCCAAAGGGAAGAAAAATACACTGGACTTACCTACCAGATATACAACAAATGGCAACACTCAGAGGATGTAGAATCCAAGGTTACCCATATGGATTCATTCTGGTTGATATTGGAAAGGGAAGTTTTCTAATTTCATCATTCACAACAAATGTTACATTCATGTCAAAATTATAAAATAACATTTCTATTATATTTAACTTATAGTATTTATGTAAATACTTGCTAAATATTTCTATAGATCCTGAAAAAAATCTAACTAAATTTCAAGCTAAAACATAAATTAATCTACTAATAAACTCTATTATGTGCATGTGCAAACAATTTTCATTAACAATTTCGTCTTTTTGCAAACTATGTAAACCTATAAACTTATTGTACTAACCCAGCATGGATTTGATAAAATGTCAGTAACGTAAAATAAAGGCCTATATTTTTTCCTACTGTTATATGCTATTCTTGTTGACATATTTTTAAATTTAGCATTATAAATATGTAATTCCTTCTATTCAGGGAAGTTAGAAAGTTGAGTAGAGTACTAAAATTGAGATCTGTGAGTTCATGTAGACAACAGCTAGACAAAATGTATCACTATGATACATTTCCAGAGTGAAAACTCTGACATTGCTATTTAAGGTTTGAGGTAAATATTTGTGCAATAGTAAAGTATGGTTAAGTACAAATTGAGTAATATTTGATTTTAAATAAAATTTTATGAGCATGTCTAAATTGAAGCAAGAAACATTACTTTATTAAAAGATAAAGGCTAAGCTGTTGTGATTTTATTTAGTAGCTTGAAAATGATACAAACATTTCTTCATCAATACATTTAAATAGTTGTAAAACAATCTTACCTTTACCGTTGCCCTGGTGGCCCCTGGTTCTCATAAACAGTGCCAGTGGAACTCTTACCTAGAGATTTAAGCCCTCTTTTACCTACTCTGGGAAAATCCTTCCACTGGTTATGCAAAAAGCTAGGCCAACCTGGGACAATTTCTCAGATTGTTCAACTTCAAATCAAATACTGCAAATCTACTTTGATTTGGGTCCCAGTTCTTGTAACTGGGTTTCTCTGGTTGGGGCACTGTCTTGTTTCTGAGTGAATGCCACCCTGTTAATCTTCCAGGTCCCTCCAAGACATGCAAGGCTGAGTCCTCCAGCAATGAATGTCTCCTCTGTTAATCTATCAGAGGCTGGCAGACTTCCCTTCGAATATACACCTCCCTTTCCAAACTTACACACGTTGCCTGCTTTCGTGCTCTGGACCAGCAAAACCTACTAGCCCTCTGATTCACAACCAGAAATGTCTCTTCAGTCTCTTGTGACTCTCATATCAGGCATAACTGCTTTCTACCACTCCACTTCTCTGAACACTGTAACCAGTCTTTTTGAATGATAGCCTTCATTATCTCACTTCTGGTTTAGGGGCACAGCCCTCCTGCCCCTGGCTCTGAACTCCATGCCTGTTCATCCCAAATATCTTTTTCAAGTGTATACAATCAACACACCTCAGATTTTTAAAAAAATCATTTACACCAGTAAGAAATGTTATCTGAATTATGCTCCACTTCTTACATTTCATTTTTATATTTTTTAGCTAAACTGAGCTAAATTTAAATCGATTTTAGGAAATTGACATGCTACCACTTTTCTTTGTTCCTTCAATCTAATTCTTAGAACTCACAATTCTAAAGAGAAAAAGGAGTAACTAATAACTTACCCAATACACTTTATTGTAGAAGCACTGGAGACTTGAACCAGGGAATTAGGGTCAAACAGGTTTCTAAACCTTCATTGTGAGATTCCACAATCTATGTTCACAGAGACACAGGGAGCCCAGTGGAGACTAATAATTAGACAGCCTGGTAGGCCAGTATTTTGCACACTTTTAAAGTAATATTAAAAAATAATTCTACTTGAGTTATTTAAATACGAAGCTCAGAGATGCATCAGGAGAAAAGTGGACCAGAGCTGAGAGCAGCCTACAGACTTCTCCCTAGTGACGAGGTTAATTCAACTGTAGCCCCAAACTTGCATGTCAATTCTGTACCATAAACACTAGCGATTCCTAGATACAAAAAGGGGGCAATAGACACCAGGGCCTACTTGGAGGTGGAGGGTGGGAGGAGGGAGAGGAACAGAAAAAAATAACTATTGAGTACCAGGCTTAGTACCGGGGTGACGAAATAATCTGTACAACAAACCACTATGACACAAATTTACCTACATAACAAACCTGTACATGTACCCCTGAAACTAAAGTAAAATTTTTTTTAAAAAACACTGGTGATCTATTAAAAAATTTAACTCCAAATGTTAAATAAAGCTCAAATCCTAGGCACAGATACACAGAAACATTTATTTGAGGTCTTCTTAATTTTTATATCTGGTGTGGGGCTTAGAAAATCTATTAGACGTTCCAGCTAGCAGCATTCCTATTGCTTCTTGGCTTTTTGGCTAAGATCAAGTGTAGCGTGCATTTCTGAATCATTTAGAGAAAGACAGAATAATGTTCTGCAGATAAAAGATATTCAAGGAGTATATGAAGATGGGTGAGTAGGAAGCATACTGTTCCACTCTCAGCTTTCATTAATTTGCTAAGTGACAGTAGAAATCATTTACATAGCTGCATCAAATGTATGTTACAACATTATATCTATCTCTTCCAAGTAATTGAGAGGTAAGCAATGAGAAAGGACTTAGAAAATTGAATACAAAATACAAAGTTTTGCTCTTATTTTAGTTTTTTCATGTCATGATTGCCATGATTAGCAGTAGGAGTAGTATGGATAGCCGTTTTGAAACACAGAATGACATTGAAAAGTGAAGCAAGTTTTCCAAGAATTGAGTCATTAAGTCACTTTGGCCTCACATGCTTGGGTTTTGCATATGTAAAATAAATAAATGAAGGAGTGATTCTCATTGTGGCTGAATTTCCTTCATAAATACTTAATCTGATTGCAACAACTAGATTACAAATCTCTGAGAAGTGTTCTTTTGCCTCTCAAAGACCATTCAGCATTGTGTAAAGGAGTGTGTTTTTATTTTGGTTTTTTTTTGGTGGTGGTTGTTGGTGTGTGTGTGTGTGTGTGTGTGTGTGTGTGTGTGTGTGTGT